>NC_070573.1:1800000-2100000 GCF_026914185.1 Puccinia triticina
TCGACCCCCTCAGCGCTCCTCTCCCCCATCGTCGCCCAGGTCCAGCTCATCCAGAGCCGCTCCCTTTTTTATTTTTATTTTATTTTTTTTTATTTTTTTTATTTATTTATTTATTTTTTTTGACCTGTTCTACTCATTTTATGTGCCCATAGACACTTGCCTCGCATCTTTTCCACTTCCCCTTATCATGTTAAGTTGTTTTGGATGTGCGCCTGATTTGCTATTTGTTTCAAATTGGATCCTTTAGCTTTTGGCCGTCAGGAGTGAAGTGCGAGATGAACGTACACCTCTGGGAAGAAGCGCTGCAGAGTGCAGGTTTGCTTCCAGAGCTACAAGACATTATTGTGGGTTTTAGATCAGGCTTCGACCAAGGGATCCCGCCTCATCATATTAGAGACTTGAAGTGGTTCACCCCGGAGAGACTTGAAGTGGTTCACCCCGGACAACCATAGATCGGCTGTCGCGGCGGAGGAGAGGATCCAAAAATCAATTGCTGACGAAGTCATCGCTGGCCGGATGATTGGCCCATTCTCACACGATTACCTGTCAACGTTTCTCCCGTTTTTCCGGACTAGCCCGCTTGGCTCGGTAGTGAATGCGGATGGCAAGATGAGGCCTATCAACGACCTGTCTTTCCCTCGGAATGACCCCCTGACTCCTTCCGTGAACTCTTTCGTGGACAAGTCGGAATTCAAGACTACGTGGGACGATTTCCGGACGGTTGCCCAGTTTTTCAAAGAAAATCCAGGACCTTTTAAGCTTGCACTTTTCAACTGGGAAAAGGCCTACAGACAGGTTCCGACACTCCCAGCGCAATGGCCCTATCTTATGGTGAAGGACTTGAAAGGAGACTTGTTTTTAGATACACGCATAACCTTCGGAGGTGTCGCGGGTTGCGGCTCCTTTGGCCGACCGGCCGACGCCTGGAAGCGCCTTATGCAACACGAATTCGATGTCGTGACCATTTTCAGATGGGTCGACGACAATCTGTTCATCAAGAAGCCAGACTCGACTTGCAACATTACCGATGTCGTCAATCGCTCACTAGCTCTGGGCGTCCTCACCAACATGGAGAAATGTTCCGATTTCGCGGACGTACAGAAATACATCGGCTTTGTGTGGAACGGGAGCAACGCCACCGTCCAACTCCCGGAGAAAAAGAGGCTGGAGCGTATCGAACAAATAGGGGTTTTCCTGGTTGCCGGGGCGTCGTTCAAGTTCAGCGCC
Source organism: Puccinia triticina (assembly GCF_026914185.1). NCBI lineage: Eukaryota > Fungi > Basidiomycota > Pucciniomycetes > Pucciniales > Pucciniaceae > Puccinia > Puccinia triticina. The sequence goes on from NC_070573.1 coordinate 1,801,228, forward strand.
GTCGAGATTCTAGCGGGGCGCCTCAACCACGCTTCATACGTGTTGCCACAACTGCGCTGTTATCTTCGTGTTTTGTACGCATGGATGGCGCGCTGGAAAAACTTCTGGTCTTTTCAGGAGCTTCCCAAGGACGTGAGGGTTGACCTGGAATTTTGGCAGGCCACGCTACAAAAATACGATTGCACTTGCCTTATTCCGACCCCGGAGGAGCGTGAGATTGCGTGGGTGGGAGACGCCTCCACCAGCTTCGGCATCGGTGTCCTTGTTGGGAAGCGATGGTCTCAGCTACGCCTCAAGGAGGGCTGGGAAGGCTCTGAGAAGCCTTTCCGTAACATTGCGTGGCTCGAAACGGTGGCTATCCGGATCGGCATCCTCATGCTAAGGGAACTCGCGTGGGTGCAGAAAGGTTCGAACTTCGTGGTCTGGACGGATAACACAACCACCGGCAGTGTTCTGTTGTCGCGTAAGTCGCGCGATGTGCACGTTAACGAAGAATGGAAAGTGATCCAGGGGCTATTGGTCAATGTCCAGCTCGACGTGACTCCCAAGAGGGTGGTCTCGAAGGACAACATCGCCGACGACTTGTCTAGGGGCATCCGCGGGGCCCATTTACCCACAAACAGGGTCTGGTTCTGCATTCCAGACGACTTATCCCCTTTCCTTTTTCACGCCTAGCGCTTCAGTGTAGGTCCGACCCGCCTAGCCTCGGCTGAAGGCCAACGGCGCCTCTCTGGCACGAGACGTCGCCGCCAGGCCGGCCTTTTTCCTTGTTTATACGCCCTCAGGCATCCTTTTCCGGAAATGAAATGCCGGCGTATCGTGATTTGCTTCCTTGTTCACTTTCGTTGCATTAGGCGGGTTTGTTGGCGCGCTGCTCCCATAGAGGAGAGCGCACGCCAGGGTCGAGGTCGCTGCCCACCGTCCTCTCTGTGCCCTCTGTTTTTCATTGAGGTTTGGGTGTTCGCGCGTGGCTCAGGCTCCCTAAAAAACCTGAGTCATGGGTTTACACCCGAATCCCCGAAACCTCGATGTTCTTTGGCATAGAGATGAGGAGCAGGCGCATCCTCTTCTCCTGGTCAAGGTTAGGAAGGGACATTGGCCCTTCCTACCTTTACACCCGCACTTGATGCGGCTCAATGGCGGCGCCAACGAGCCGCAGCATGATGAGATGAATCATCCTAGGGCAGCAGAACACAGAGATGAGTGAGTTCGTGGAAGGATGATTCATTGCATCATAGAAATGAAAGAACAAGGAAAAGAATAAAAAGACAAAAAGAAAGAAACACTAACCTGGGGCAGCAGAACACAGAGATGAGTGAGTTCGTGGAAGGATGAGGAAAAGGGCTTCCACGTCTCTGCTGCCTCAGGTAACTACATACAGGATGTCACGACTGTGAAAGGTGAGAGAAAGGTTTGAAGCAGGAAAACATGAGAGAAACATGAAACAACAACACTACAACTCAACACCCCCCCTTGCTGAAAACCAGATGGAAACAAAAAGAAAAGAAAAGAAAAACAGGAGGAAAAGAAACAGAAACAAAAGAGGACTAGACTACGCCGAACCTGGTACGATGATCTTCAAGGAGAACACGACTGAGGGGTTTTGTGAGCATGTCGGCAAGCATGTCCTTGGTTGACACGTGGAGGACTGATATTTTTCCGCTTTTGACACACTCACGCGAGAAATGATACTGCGCGTCAATATGCTTGGTGCGGGCGTGATGTTCGGGATTCTTGGCTAGGGCTTCGGCTCCTGCGTTGTCAAAGTGAAGAGGGATTGCTGTGTGGGGACGCAGGCGGAGCTCGGTCAGAACATACCGCAGCCAAAGACCCTCCTTGCACGAGTCCGACATCGCCTTGTATTCTGCTTCCGTGCTTGAGAGGGAAACAGTGGCTTGCTTCCGAGACTTCCAGGAGACGGCCCCGTCGCCAATGCGATACGTGTAGGCTGATGTTGATCTTCTGTCATGGTGATCCTCGGCCCAATCAGAATCCGAAAAACCCGCACAGGTCAAGGAGCCGCCTAGACGGAGACGTAGGTGTTTGGTGGAGATCAGATAGTGGAGCACACGGATTGCCGCCTTCCAGTGTGCCTCTGAGGGGTCTCGCAGGAACTGGGAGAGTCGGTTTACTACAAACGCAACGTCGGGCCTAGTGCATTGTGATGCCCAGAGCAGAGCGCCAATGAGTCGGGGATATGGACCGGAAGATGCTTGTTCCCCTGCTTTCCGGGGGACGAGGTCCTTGAAAAACGACTCGGTTGGAGTACGGACAGAGATGGGGGAATCAGTCAGAAAACGCTTCTGAAGGTCGGTGATGTAGTGTTCTTGAGAGATGTAGAGAAGGTGGTCGTCCACCTTCCTGTCAATCTTCATGGAAAGAAAATGATGTAGTTCTTCTTCCGCCCCTATCTTAAACCGTTTGCCGAGCGCTTCAATCAGGGGGCCAACGAAAGAAGGTTCACCTACGATAGCCAGGTCATCCACATGCACCGTCACTGCGCCAGCAAGGGTGCCGTTTTTGATTGTGAAGTACAGCGTTGGGTCATACTTGGACTGGGTAAGACCACACTGTACAAGGCCGGTATGAAGCTCGCGGTTCCATTCGCGGGGAGACTGCTTGAGACCATAGATTGAGCGCTTGACCTCACATACCCAGTCGGGATGTTCCGGGTCCTCGAAACCCGGCGGCTGTTCCATATAGACCGGTTCCTGCAGGCGTCCATTCAGAAAAGCCGACTTGAAGTCCACTTGTCGGCCGATCCACTTCTTGATTGCCAGTAGACTAAGAATCAGGCGAAGAGTTTCCAGACGAAGTGTCGGTGCAAATACCTCATCGTAATCTTTCCCATGTACTTGCGTGTAGCCCATGGCGACTAGTCTAGCCTTAAGCTTCTGTATAGAATTGTCCGGACGACGCTTAATCTTAAATACCCACTTAGATTTTATGATTTTCCGTTTAAGCGGGCGAGGGACTAGTTGCCACGTATCCATGCCAATCAGGGTGAGAAATTCTTCATCAGCGGCCTTCAGCCACTTGGACTTGTGCGGGGAACAAAGCAGTTGCTTCCAGGTCTTGGGGGTATCCGGCTCATCGTCAGGGGTTGCCGATTTTGCCCAGTTGCCGTACCGATCAGGAGCACGCCTTTGACGACCGGAGCGACGGTTCGGGGGAGAGGCTGGTCTGGTTGCCGGTGCTTCGGGCACGGGAGCTGCTGGTGCTGGAACCGACAGTGGAGGCAGCTGTTGGCTGATGATCTTCGGAGGAGGCGAGGGTGAAGGTGACGGGGGAAGGGGAAAGGAGGAAGGAGAACGAGGAGATGACGGAGGGACGGGGGGCGGGGAGGATGGAGTCACAGGAGACGGAGGAGGGGCTGCCAGGGAGGGCGGCGAGGCGGAGCACTGAGCTTGAGGTCGGTCCGCCGGTGCATGAATAGACGCCGTAAGACGGCGATCAAATCTCGGTTGAAGGGGGATGTCGAGAGGTGGCAGCGATTGCGTCGGTGAATCCGGGCCTAGAATGGAGTGCGACTCACGCCGTGGTGGGACTGGCTGAGGAGCCTGCAGGATCGGCCAAGGGAGTTCAATTGCCTGACGAGGCGGCTCCTTCTCAAGCTTTGATCCATAAGGAAAACTGCAGTCGTCGAAGAGCACATCGCGGGATTTGATCACAGTTCTCCGTTCAAGGTCCCACACTCGGTACCCATTTCCATCTCCCAGGTATGAAAGTAAAAGAGCCGACCGTCCCTTCATGTCAAGTTTCTTCCGGTTTGCTTCCGGAACTTTATACCACACCAAGCATCCAAAGGGGTGTAGACCGGTGATGTCGACAAGAGGCTTCCCCAGAGTTTCGTTTGGTGGCTTGAATCCGGCTGGGGTGTAGCAAGGGACGGAGTTTAGGGAAAACGACACATGACGAAGTGCGTCAGCCCAGAAGAATTTTGGGAGGCCGGCACTCATTAGTGAGCACCAAATGAGATTCCCCAGCGTTCGGTTGGTCCTTTCAGCGACACCGTTCAATTCCGGGGAGTGGGGTGGGCCAGGTTCATGGACAATTCCGGCGTGATCCAGATAGGTCGTAAACTCAGAGGACAAGTATTCTCCACCGTTGTCGGAGCGGAGCGCTTGGATTTTGTGGGACCCATCCTTCTCAAAGTGGGCACGGAAGATTTTAAAGCAGGAAAACACATTTGACTTTGATTTCATTGGGAAAACAGAAACAGCTTTAGAGAAGTCATCGATGAAAGTGACAAAGTAATTATAGCCTTCTCTTGATTGTACCTCAAATGACCCCACATCCGAATGTATGAGTTTGCCGGGGGTATTGGACCGGTGTGCCGCTCGAGACTTGAAAGAAGATCTGTGCATTTTGGACTGAACACAGATTGTGCACCGTTGTACTTCGATCTCGTTCATGAGTGTGGGTTTGATCTTGAGAGTCTTCAGAAGTGCTTTCAGAGGTTTCAGGCCTATATGTGACAGGCGTCGGTGGAATCCCAGGAGGGAGCTGTCAACAGATGACAGTGAACGGGAAGAGGTTGAGAATGACTTTACCTTGTTGGACGGCAAGTAGTAAAGGTTTCCTTTACGGTATCCTTGTCCAACAGAGTCGCCGCTCAGCTTGACTGAAGACGAGGTGAAGATGCCGCACCTTTCCTTGTCGAAGACACAGGTGAGTCCGGCATTGCACATCGCGGCGATGGACAACAGGGGTTCATGAAGGTCAGGGACAACAAGAGTGGGGACCGAGACCGGGGAGGACAGTGGAAGAACGGTCGTGCCGCGGTGAGAGGCTGCAACGAGAGAGTGATCTGCAAGTCTGACCGGAGTGCTGTCCGGCTTAATGTTTGTGACGCCCGACGTGTAGGGGGTCATGCAGTTTGAACATCCTGAGTCGAGATTTGCGTCACGGAGAGCGTTCGGATGGGCGACTGATGCTTGCACGGATTCCACAACTGCATTCCCGGCTCTTGCGGGTGGTTGCGAGTAGGTGTCATCGTCTGAGCCCGAGTAATCCAAGTCGTCCTGATCATTGTCTCCGCCTCCAAGTTCAACGACGGTGGTTTTCCCGGCTGTGGCGTGGGGCCTCTGGCCCTGTCTACCTCTGCGGTGGCCTTGGCGACGAGGGCGATCAGTGGAGCGAGATGACTCCATCGGACGAGGGCGAGATGAATCTGTTGGACGATGACACCGACTGTAAAATGAAGATGTGTCTGGTGAGAGTCGAACTCACGACCTCAGCTATGCTGAGACACATACTAGAGTGCTGCCTTTACCAACTAGGCTACAGATGCTTGTGGCTGCCAGCTGGGTGGTTGGTTGGTAGTGCTCATGGGTCAATCCAACAGCCCTCTATACTGTGGTGATACATCATGGTAGCAGACTAACAGACAACTCAACACCCCCCCTTGCTACATGATGGGAAGTGGGGATTGACCCCAAGAGAGAGTGGGAATGAGACCCAGGAAAGATGATCAGCGTAGGGATTGAACCTGTGATCTAGATGTAGGCTTATAGGGGTTTGCGTGGTCTTACAAGTAAGCATTCACAAATTCATCAAGTCTCTATTGTAAGCGAGTAGCGCTCAGGTAGCTCTGGGCTCATAACCTGATGAGATGAATCATCCTGGGGCAGCAGAACACAGAGATGAGTGAGTTCGTGGAAGGATGATTCATTGGATCATAGAAATGAAAGAACAAGGAAAAGAAGAAAAAGACAAAAAGAAAGAAACACTAACCTGGGGCAGCAGAACACAGAGATGAGTGAGTTCGTGGAAGGATGAGGAAAAGGGCTTCCACGTCTCTGCTGCCTCAGGTAACTACATACAGGATGTCACGACTGTGAAAGGTGAGAGAAAGGTTTGAAGCAGGAAAACATGAGAGAAACATGAAACAACAACACTACAACTCAACACAGCAAGTACCAGGCAAAGAGCGGCCGCCGCAGTGGATTGTAGGGGAGCGAGTAAGGAACAAACAGTTCCCCCCGGTCCATGGAGGCGGCATGAGCGGGCCAGGACCTGGACGTACCAAACGCAAGGCTGGACACCAAGTCATGCGCATACGTGGTGCACAGCTTTGCGGGTCATATAAATATGACCCTCTGCTGATGGTTCGACCCCCTCAGCGCTCCTCTCCCCCATCGTCGCCCAGGTCCAGCTCATCCAGAGCCGCTCCCTTTTCCCTTTTCTCACAAAAACCACCCACCCACCCTTCTCATCTCACGTTTCGGGAGGTTTTGGGTTTACACCCGAATCCCCGAAACCTCGATGTTCTTTGGCATAGAGATGAGGAGCAGGCGCATCCTCTTCTCCTGGTCAAGGTTAGGAAGGGACATTGGCCCTTCCTACCTTTACACCCGCACTTGATGCGGCTCAATGGCGGCGCCAACGAGCCGCAGCAAGTACCAGGCAAAGAGCGGCCGCCGCAGTGGATAGTCAGACCTGCTCCATTGGAGACTTCTGCACTGCTGTTCTGAGTCCCTGTGCATCCTGTGCACTTGACCTTCTTCAGCTCACTTCACCTCATTCTCAGGCCTCTGGCCACATTTTCTTCACGGGCCTCGTAATTTTCCGGATCCTTCACAACGCACTGGGTCTCTTCGAAGAGCTTGAGCCACCGGCGGAAGGATTGGGGCGAAATCGGGGCGCTGATCAGGTTGCGGATCTCCGGCAAGCCCATCCCTTGATGGGCCATCCGAACGACGGTGATCTTCGTGGCGGGGGCGTAGGGACGGAAGACCATAGTATCGGTGCTGGTTATGGATTGGGGCAGGCGGGGGGGAACCGGGATGGGGATTGGACGGATTGCCGGGCAGGTGGGTGGTTGGTGGGATGGAGCGGCCTCGACCACAGCCCCAGGATATCACCATCGATCCACAGCTGGGTCGATGACGTCACCACCCTGCTGTGTGGCAAAATCATTGCCAAAAACTGCTGCACAGCAGCATAAGGCCATAACTTTGGCACCCGGAAATTTTCTAGAAGTCGAAGCTTTAATCAAATCACAATATGACACATTTTTCTTTTTGGAGACGTCCTGTTCGGAGCATTCATTTTGATCACCCCCACAACGATAACATTGATTTGTTTGCCATGGCAAGCAGATATTCTTGCGCCTCTAACCAAGACCTACCCGGATCAACTGGTCCCAAGTGTTGGCTTCAACGTCGATGTGAGAGTGATTGTCAATGCAGCACGCTCAGAAAGGGATAACTCATGGATGAAATGTCTACTGGGTTCCGTGGAAGAAATTTGAAAATCTAAGAAAATTGGTCGCGTTGGTCCCAGAGATGAAGATGCGGAATCGCTTGATTGATCAAGGGCGGTATATATGTGGACGTTATACAGAACTATACTGACAATTTGCTCCAGCCTCACGCCGTTCGTGGTTCGGGCGCCGGCGGTGCACGCGGGTGGATTGAACGTTGGAGCCTTATAAATAGGCCAGGTGCCTATACCCTACCCTCATCTGAATCCACCTCCCCCACTTGGATTGTTAACCGATTAGGATCTTTCAAGCGTACGTTTGCCTACATATCTGGATCTCGTCTCACGCCTCGCTGTACCTCATGTTCACCCCGTATCTAGCTTTACCCCAGAATGCCATTTTTAAAATCGCTAGCAGTGCTCACAATTATAGCTCATGGGCTTTTAGCTCAGCAAATTGTACCCAGGCAGAGTAAAACGTGCGCTTTTCATTGCCCCGGTCCAGTCCACGGTGATTGGAATGCAGGAGCTTGTGTATTAGTATTTGCGTCGGGCTCAGACAACCAGCCAACAGAATTGAAGGGTGAGTGTTATTTTTATCTTGGCTTCGATCACATATGTTTGACTAGCTGAATGTTGAAACCATTTTTGTCTGGATGGAATCCGTAGTGAAAGCAGCAACCCCAACGGCGCATCATCCCAACTTTTTCAATTGCATCGGAACCTACCCCGGGAACCCAAAGGTTGTCAGCGCTTGTTGTCGCCATGATGTTGTTCCACCGTTAGGCATAGCGGTAAATAAAGTCCCCTGGAGCAACACTTCACTTGACTGAAAGTCACTGATTTTTTTTTCCGAATTTCTCTCAAAATGACTCGCCTCAAGTCAAAATCCTTTTACATTCGCAAAGGCAGACCACCTGAGGAAGGAGGTTTACCAGCCAACCCAGGATACAACACATTCTGCCAAATCCCTGATCCCCACAAAACGAAACCCGCAGATTTCCCCCCGGACTGCAGGGAATCTTAACAAAAATAGATAGAAGATACGTATAATATTATTTGTGAAGGTTGGAATCTGTTGTTCTCCTTAAACTCAGAGCACAATGATTGCAATCCAATCGCCTAGAATATGGAAAGGCACCCTACTAGATTGATGACGTCGAATTGTGTAGATTGAACCATTTCTCCAGAAAATGTCGTGCATTCATTGCGATTGCACAAAAAAAAAAAAATGTTTTGCTTCAAAAGATTTATGTAAATAATATGTTAGGGGAACCGTCGGTCAAAGTGACATATGACCGACGTTTCTGGCGCAGTCAACTCGGTGCGACAGTGACATATCTACCTATTTGCTCTTGCGTAATTCCAAAGGAAAAATAGAGCGGGAAGGGGGCGAGGAAGAGAAGCGCGGCGGGGTCAATCATGGAGGAGTGTTGACCGGAGTTGGTGCTGGCAGTTCGGGCTCGCATGTACTCGGCGTTCATGGGGCCCTGTTCCGGACGGAATCGACGATGCAGCCGGGCCGGGCTTCGAAGAACCATCTCTCCCAAGCCCAGAGGCATACATAGCCGGCGTCCAAGGGGGTGCAGTCGCAGCAGCGCCCATTTGAAACCACAACTGACAACCTGCTCGTTGGGCCGGTGTTAACAGCCCGGAGTAAGTAAGTGTCTGACAGCCGTGTGCCAAGCACTGCCAAGCCTAGTTGAAATCAAGGTTTCGGTCGGAAGATGTGTGCCGGGTACCTCCCCGGTCAAGCCAGCGCTTATCCTGGAGCGTTGACGTGTTAGTAGGATGGGCTAATACATAATTAGATTAGGGTGTTTCGAAGGCCTGCTCGCTGAGACAGATGAAGTCGCTTGGCAATATATTATGTATGTATGACAGTCTCCGGGACAGGCAATACATTGGCAGTCCCTTGAAACGCTTTTCGGCCATCCTAATCTATGTATTAATAGTCCCCGCGGCTGACTACCGAAATCGGTTGGATACATATTTCTTGGTTTACCGAGTCCCATCCGCAATATACAAAACGGCCAGCGTTGCCCTCTGCCCAGCCCCCATCCGCCCACGACCAACCACGAAAAGACAGCCGCAAGCATGCTCGGCGCACTCGGCCTCGGCCAGAAGAAGGCCCGGACAAAGAACCTCAAGCTGACCAAGACCCTCTCGAACTGCTCGACCACCTCAGCCTCCACCACGCTCACCGCCGTCTCCTCGTGCCCATCGACGGCCAGGAAGACGGTCAGGGGCACCCGCAGCCTCTTCAGCCGGCTCTCCGCTACCTACCAGACGATCACCCACCTCTCCTCCTCCTTCACCGACTCCCTCCACTCCAACGCAACCAGCTGCCCGAGCAACCCCGCCAGCCTCCATCCCAGCTGCCCCTCGCCGCTCGACACCAACCAGTCCGACTACAACGAGCTCTCCTCGCATCGCAGGCGCATCCTCGGCTCGGTGACCGACCAATGGCCGATGTACTCCAGCGACCCGCAGGACTATCTCCTGGGCGCGCACATCGGCTCCGGGGCCTCCTCGGTCGTCCGTCTGGCCCACTTCAAGCCCCGGCCGGGCGAGCTGTGTGCAGTCAAGGTGATCGACATCGACCGGCTGTCGGTCAAGCAGATCGAGTATCTCCGCAGAGAGACCCTGCTCATGTCCCTGGCCAAGCACCCTAACGTGCTCAGGGTCAGAGGGGAATGGATCGAGGAGAGCTCGCTGTGCATCGCCATGCGCCTCATGCAGGCCGGCTCGATCGCAGACCTGCTCCGGTTCAGGTTCCAGGACGGCCTGCCCGAGCCGGTCATCGCCTCCGTGCTCATCCAGGCCATCGCCGGCCTGGACTACCTCCACGCCAACGGCTGGATCCATCGCGACCTCAAGGCCGCCAACCTCCTCCTCGACCACGACGGCACCGTCCTCCTCGCCGACTTCGGCGTCAGCATCGACCGCCCCTGCGACCCCGCCCCCCCTGCATCCACCCCGCTACTCACCCGGCAGACCAGCTTCGTCGGCACGGCTCTCTTCATGGCTCCCGAGGTGGTTACCCGCCAACCGTACAACGACCGTGCAGATATTGTAAACATAATCTACCTCTCTCAAAGAAAGTGACTATGTACTAACTTGGCTTCTTCTCTAGTGGTCGTTTGGGATCACAGCATTAGAGATGGCAGTCGGTAAAGCGCCCTACGCGACGATCTCGCCGGCCCGGGTGCTGATGAAGACGGTCCAGGAGCCCTCGCCGACGCTCGACCGGCGGCGCGCGGGGGCGCCGTACGAGTACTCGAAGGCCTTCCAGCGCTTTGTGGACCGGTGTCTGAGCAAGGACCCGGCGCTGCGGCCGACGGCGCGGCAGCTGCTCTGCAAGGAGAAGTTCTTCCGCCAGGCCCGGCCCAAGGCTTTCCTCCTCCAAACCATCCTCGCCGACCTTCCCCCGCTCGCCCTCCGCCAGGAACGCCGCTTCTTCGCCCCGCCTAACTCCCGCATCCCCCACCCCGTCGATAATCACCTGCTCTCCCCCGTCCAGCCGCCCCTCCCCTGCTTCAACAACTACCAGCCGCCGCGCGCCGACGACCACGCGTCCCTCAAAGCCTCCCCCGACCAGGGCTTGGATAGTCCCTCTTCTTCTTCTTCTGCCTGTCCGCCCTGGGACTTCTCCTCCGTCTCCAGACCCCACTCCTTCGCCTCCTCGATCACTAACCACTCCTCCCCCTCCGAACCCACCCACGACACTCTCGTCAAGCCTCCCCCCATCCTGTCTCGTCCCTCCCTGTCCCGTCTCAACACCGACGCCCGGCCAAACGTCTTCGATATCGTCGACTCCTTCAACCTCCATCCCGCTGCCTAGCCGTCCCTCTACCCCCACTTTCGTCTTTCTGAGCCTCCGATCCTTGTCGTCCCATGAAGAGCATCTCGTTTAATCGCAATCATCACGCGTATTTCCTCTGTCTGTTTAGTGTAGTACCATCGTCAAAAAGCTGCCCTCTCTCTCTCTCTCTGCTTGTTTGTCTGTATGCGTGTCTGGAAATCAAGCCGTTGGAAACGAAGTCATTTTCTTTGCTTAACAGATCTAGCAACATCACCATCTTTTCTCTTTTCAAACAAATACATAATCCCATCATCATCATCATCGGCATCATCATCGTTGTTGTTGTATGTTGTATGCCCTCAAGAAAATCTTGTGTATATACTGCAAAAAGATCTATGTTTTTGGTTCTGTTTTTTGTAGCTTTATCAGTTTCTAGTGCAATCATTAATGCCCGGAAAAACCCATCAGGCGCGCAGGATCTGTTCGTGTGGCGGTACGCGTCAGTCGGAGGAACTGGTTGCCACGGCCACACACAGCTTGACCATGCACGCAGCAGCGGCCCGCTGCATCGCTTGGCCCTGAAGGGCGTGATGTTGTGCGCCAGAGATTGGTTGATTTTTGGTACTTTACATCAATACTCAAGTACAATCTATCTTTGCCATAGAGAGTAGTTTTGGGGTTGATGCCAACGGAATTCATGGCTGGGGCGGTGTTCTCAGCCACCTCATGCATTCCTGCTGCCATTGGCGTTGGGGATTAATCATTATACCCGGGTGGATTCGTCGACATTGAGGCTTATAAATAGGTGTCTTCCTTGCTGTGTCTTGCCTCATCCAATCACACCTCACTAGAGATTAAACCTCATCACAAACTACTTGAATAAGATCTTCCAAGCCTGCCCCTGCCTACCTCAATCTTGCCTCGCGCCTCGACCTTCAACCCGGGTCTAGTTCCACGCCAAAATGCCATTCTTAAGACTGTTAGTAGTGCTCACAGCTATAGCGGGTGGGCTGCTCACAGCTGTAGCTGGTGGGCGGCCAGTCAAGACAGTCGATCCAAGTCCAGACCAGTGCGTCTTTAAGTGTCCCGGCCAAAGCGACGATACGTGGACCGCCGGAGCTTGCGTAAAAGTGACCCAGCATGACGGGTTACGGCCAACTGTATGGACATGTGAGTGTGATTTCTGTCTTGGGTGTGATCACATGAGTTTTAACTAGCTGGAGGTTGAAACAATGCTTTTGCGGGCGGAACCGATAGTGATAGAAGCAAACAAACCAAACGAGCGCGTGAGCGCTTTCAATTGCGTCGATAGCGGTGCAGATTTCAACGCTTGTTGTCGGCCTAACACCTTCGCAACAAACCAAAAGGTGAGGAGAGTCCTATGCTCGCTTGTCCGAAAGTCACACTCAACTTATAATCCAAATTCTCCTCATAACAAATCCCATCAAGACAAGGCACTTGGACTCACTTCATGGCGGTGCCTCCGACTACTATACATGGTGCACCAGCCCCAGTACCACACCCGCCAAACCAGATTGCTCGGGATAATAGCTCTGATCGATAGTTTCCTTCTAAAGTTCCCAAAAGTAGGGGCTGTCGGTGTTAGTTGATGTCGTATATTATTTGTGAGCGTTGGAATCATTATCTGTTGTTCTTCTTCTTACTCTCAGAAAACTAGTTTTAGTCCAATGAGCCAGAACAATTCAAGGCTGTTCTCTACTAAATCACATCACATTTTTACATATATTGATTGGATCAATTTTCCAAAAATTCCATGAATTCAATCCAATTCCACATTTCACAAAAAATTTTAATGCCGTAAAAGAGGTGCTTGCTTCGTGGCTTTCAAATTTGATGCACCAGATGAGTATCTGATAACGGTCTAGCTTAACAAAGCCTCTAGGGCGGAGGGTCCGGGGGACCCCGCCCGGAGGGCTCTCCGCAGGAGAGGCTTATGAGTTCCAAGGGGAAGCCCCCAAATTTGGGGTTCCAGGGGGTGTTAAAGTCATAGGGGTTTGTAAATCACAGCAAGGGAATAGCCCCCAAATTTGGGGTTACAGGGGGTGTGAAAGTCGCAGGATGTGAAAGGCCCAAAAGGGAATGGGACAGAGCAAAGGAAATGACATAAAGTTTTCAAACCTTTGATGATGCAATTTCAGGGTGACTATGCATTCAGTCAAAGGAGAAACCAAATTTCAACTGAAAAATAGGTCAAAAAACAACATTTCAAGTGAAAACTGGGTGAAATAAGGGCATTTTATTTTGGGAAAAGACACAAAATTTGTTATTGAAAAAGTAAATATTTGGAAAAATGGTGATGAGAGATATCTACTCAAAAACTCTGAAAATGTGAGAGAAATTCCTTTTAAACAATTTTTGAAGTTTATTATGAAGGCTGGCCACTTTCAGGCTGTGGAATCACTACCTTAGTAGTTTGGCTTGACTTGCTTCTTGACAATGCAAAACACAGGTTCATGAAGTACAATACCAAAATTACCAATTTTTTGACCTTGAGATTTATTGATTGCAAGGGAGGAGGCTGGATTGACAGGAAATTTCTTGTGTATGAGCTTGGAAGGCAGTCCAGACAGCTCCAGACTTATCTGGGTCAGATGTGAAAGGAATGTGACTCTGAGGGATGGGCACAGAATCATTAACTCTGTTACCTGATACAACTCTTGTGCAAATCACATTTGGGCCCAACCTTGTTGGAATTTTGCCTCTGCGCGCGCGCTGCGCTTTCCCTCAGAACTCCCCGATCCCCGCTTTCACTACATCCTTCGTCCCTCGTCCTTCCTCCGTCCTCTCCTCAAACTCCTCAAACTCAACAAACCCGTTCTGAACAATGAAACCTCCAACTCCGTCAACTCATCTCTTGATTCGTCCTCCATTTCCCAATTCGGCCTCAACCACAACTCAGCCAAAATAATAACCACAAGTCGGCCCTATCATCAGACCTCTCAACCACATTCCGGCCCTTGCTCTCAGTCTATCTAAGACCGCTGCTCTCTCACCAAACATCTTTCCTCAGCAGCACTTCAAACTCACATTTGACTTCTCCCGCTGCCCTCTGTCAACATTTCATACCTCAAGCTCTCATTCCGACTCCGCATCATTCCCTCGTCCATTTTGTTCTCTCTCTCTCTTATCTCCCTCGTCATTCGATCACACCGGTTCAAATCTCAAGCTGAACCAGCTCCAAGCTCTCCTCAACCACTTCTGATCGCTCCGACGCTCTCACTCGAATACATCAATTGGCTTCTTCCAATTTGGTGAGAAAAGACTGACAACATCCTCTTCAAAGCTCATCTCTCTCTCCGAAGTCTTCCCCATTGACCTTATTGTTTTTCCCATTGATTCCCCATTAGTGTCTACTACTTCTCTCTATTTGATCTCATATACTTTAGCTTGTCTGTCTTTATTCCTCCAAGAAATCCCCTTCGCGGTATGCTTTTTTAAAAAAACCCTTTCTTGTTAATCCTCATCTGATATCATTGTTATAGTTCTGGTCCTAGTTTCAGTAATCAAAACTGTTTTTCAATACAATTAACAGTCAAACGACCGACACTCGAATCAGCCTCCCGATCTGATGTCCTCAAATCCATCTTCGACCTCTGAAGCAAAAACCACTCTTGACCAGAACACGACTCCCAAAACAGACAGCAATATGGAGAAGATCAACTCCACCATCTTGAAGACAGCTATTGAAGCAATTCCATTACTCACTCAGGACAACTATACTCTCTGGAGAAACCGAGTTGAGAACATGCTCGATTTGCAAGGTCTCCGAACTGCCCTAACCATGGAAAATGGTACTCTTACGGCCAGCGAAGACATACAACTCCGCACCATCATCACATCCAAGTTGGACTCAACCATTCACCCTAATGTCATCAACCACGACAACAAAAAACAAGCCCGTGAAATATGGAAGTCAATCCTTGACTACTTTGCCTCCACCAAGCCTGCCAACCGTGCGCGTGTCTTCAATGAGCTCTTGGATCTCATCTTCAATGTCAACGACGTCCAAGGTTTCATCACCGCCGTCAAGACCATCAACTCCAGATTATTTGAGATCGGCATTGACCTTCCCAAGGACCTTGTAGCCTATATACTTCTCAAAAAGCTTCCTGTGGCTCTTACCAACATAAGTCAGCAAATAACTCACTCCGACAAGGATCTCACCAGCGACCTTGTTCTCGATCATCTCAGACTCTATCACAATGATCAAACGGCCACCAAAACTGTCAGCTCCAAGAACGAACTCATCTCATTGTTCACTGATGCCTCCAAGAAGTGCAAGAAAAACGCGCACAACACCTTGGCGAATCATCCCGAAGCCAAATGTTGGATGTTGTACCTGCACCTCAGACCGGCCAATGGATCGAACGGAAGATCTGAATCCACTGTCAGCAGTTTTCACACTTTTCTGTCTCAGTCTCCATCACAGTTCATTCTTGACTCAGGATCATCTGCTCACATGGTCTCCAATCTTCAACTGTTCTTTGCTCTAGACCACACCGAAAAAGGAGTAGTTAGAACTAGCTCAGGAAACGACTCACTGAAGATTAAGGGTATAGGTTCCATCAAACTTGTAAACGAATATGGTTCCACTATACTACACAATGTTCTCTATGTCCCAGATCTCATTGTCAATCTTCTATCAGTCCGGTGCCTTGTGCTTGACAACCATTGTGTTGAATTTTTCAAGAATATTTTCTCTATCTTTAAACATGATCAATTAGTAATGAAAGGAAGATACGTCTTCAATCTTCCAAGTCTGACATTTACCAACATTGAGCATCAATCTCACTTTTCTAATGCTGAGAATCTTCACCGATCACTTGGACATGTGAGTTATCACAGATTAAGACACAAACTTGGCATTCCAATCAAAGCCAAATCAACATGTGAAGCATGCTCTCTTGCCAAAATCACACGAGCTTCCTTTAAAAGCACTCATCCTCCGGCCACAAAGCCCTTTGAAAAGCTTCACCTAGATCTTATCGGACCTATATCTCCACTCTCCAGACAAGGTCATAGATTTGTTCTCACCATTGTTGATAGCCACTCACGGTACTGCTTGGCCATCCCCATCAAACACAAAAGTGATGTCGCTGAAACCTTGAGCAACTTAATCGACCTTGAAGCCAAGCGATTCGGTTACTATCCGTCTGTACTCCACTCGGATCGCGGACAAGAGTTTCTCAATTCAAGTCTTTCCGAGTTCTGTACACCACGGATTGTGTTCCTGGAATCGGCACACGTCCGGTGGACACTTAGGACTGAAGAGTGTCCACTGGATGGCCAGGGAGCATCCTGCGGATGCCAGGTGCGCTGAGCATCACGTGGACGTTTTTTGAAAGCGTTCATGTGATGCTCCGCTCTTAAGAGCGTCGAGTGGACATCCCAAAAAACCGTCCTTTGGACATTCTCCATTGAGAGTGTCCAATGGACACCTTGGGTCAAGCATCCATTGGACACTCAAGGCAGAGTGTCCGATGGACACCAAAGCATCACTGTCCGGTGGACACTCTTGTCTGAGAGTGTCTGATGGACACCATCAAGACAGCGTCCATCGGACACTCTCGACCGAGAGCGTCCGATGGACACCACCAAGACAGCGTCCATTGAACACTTGACCGAGAGTGTCCGATGGACACCCACAAGACACCGTCCATCGGACACTCTGGATCAAGAATGTCCGATGGACACCCACAACCGCACACTCTCGACTGAGAGTGTCCGATGGGCACAAGACACCGTCCATCGGACACTCCGGATCAAGTGTGTCCGATGGACACCCACCATCAGCATTTTTTGGACACTCCGATGGAGCCAGAAAAAGGACTGCCACTCGCACACTCTGAGCACAAGTGTCCAATGGGACATTGATTGAACAATTGACCTCAAGTGCAGTCACCAGCAAACTGTGCCTAATTTCACTATTGCTACACGGTAGCATTGTTTTTCATTGCCTGGATTTTTTGTTTACAAGTCATTTAATCCAGAAAAAGTATCAAAAAAAATTCAAACCCTCCAATATCATATTTTGGATTTACAATCATCAGCAGGCGCGTATGGCGGGGGGACGGTGTATGGCTCGGCGTATGGCGGAAGCGCGACGCTGGACTGCCAGCCGCTGGTCTATCCGCCCAGCCACTCGTCCTTCAACCCCTACCACAGCTTCGCCAGTCTGGTGGAACCGACCCCTGCGTACCCGCTGCTGGCCGAGCAGCAGCCCGCCCTGGGCGAGTTCCGGAGCTTCTCAATGCCGCCGGCCGAGCAGCAAGCCTACCAGCATGCGACCAACTTCGCGCCCTCCGCCGCGGGTGCCAGCCGAGCGGCCAGCCAGCAGCAGTACACCGAGACGGACGGCTATGGCCAGCCGGCCTGGCAGACCGGCCTCCACGCGTCCGCTTCCGAGCCCAGCGTGCTCTTCCCCGCTTCTTCCAACGCCGACGGCGCGGGCCCGCTCGGCTGGCCCAGCAGCACCAGATGGCAGCCCAGTTAGCAAACAAAGCGCTACTGCTTGCCCCCCGCCGAGCTCGCCCGGGAGCCCTCCGGCGTCCGTCGCCGCAAGTCCATGTGCAGGGTTGGCCAGGCCCGCCGCGCCGCCAAGCCCCAAGCAATTGTCTCAAATAATAACGCAGAAATACTCTCAGGCTGTATGGTCTTGCAAGACTTACTATTTTCCAAGTGATAAAGATACTTTGATATGGTCTCTGACATTTTGTGTTGATCTGTCTCTGAAGTTTTGTGTGGATTTCTGTAATCCAAAACATGAATTCAATTGGGATGAGAAGTGTGGTTTAAATTATCTTAAAAGAATCATACTTTGCAATTAATGAAAGTTCAGAAATCCAGTATTGTTGGCTGAGGCAACACTCTTGACATAAAAATTGAAAGTGTGATTTTGGAGGCTGAAATTGTTTGGGATGAATCCTTGAACTGAAGGCATGTAATTTTCTCAGGGTACCAGCCTTTTGTCAAGGAAACTGTTTGGGGTAGATTTTCATGTGAAGTTGTTTCCCCTGCAGCGGCGTAGCCGCCTTGGCCTCTAGTTTCTCATTTGTTATGTAATTTCTCAACAAAATTATAAGTTATAACCTAAAATACGGTAAGAATCCAAGATTCCAACACTGCCTAAAATTTAAAACTCTATAGAATTATCCACATCATTATCTTCATCCCCTGCATGGGTTTGTTGATATTCAAAGTGATGTAAGCCCCAGTTTTGTAAGCCATCTAAAACAGAATGAACCACATATTGATTGGAAATCTGTGGTAGATGAGTCTGGGAGATTTGATGGTGATGAAATGGATCATTAAATGAAGCAGTGTTGATGACATAGTTTCTGTTGTCTGTGTGTTTGACTTGAGTGGTCCTGATTTCTGTTTCTTGGCGTTCAATTCTGGATGGTCCTGTGTTCATGATTGGACATTTTCCTTTGTGGCAATTATGCTGAACGTTGATACAAGCTTGCACATCCTACAAAGGTGCCCCAAGTTAATATTCTTGAATTTCAAATGGATCATTCAAATTAAAAAACTCACTTTGACATTAACATACTGATTTGTCTTTGTGCGGCAGATCTCTTGCATTGAATAAAGCTCATTTGTTCCCATTAGCTTGAAATGATTAACGTGGACATAGAACTTTGACCTTGCGCTTGAATAATGTTCCCATAATGATTCAACTGATCCAACAATTAATTGTGAGCCATGTTGCGGAATCTGTGAGGAGAAATTGAATCAATAAATGATGGTAAATGGTTAAAATACAAAATCAATTACAACAAGAATTCAAGTGACTAACCAGAACAAAACATCCTTTCTCCAAAAATTCATGTTGGTTTATTTGAACTTGGTGAACTTGTCTGATTCTGTTGCTTGAGCAGTGTTCAATTAATGGTTGAGGTACTTCAAGCTGGTCTTCTTGAGGGACTTTGGTAATTTTTGCAAATGGATACTGTTGGGGCAAGAGCGGATTTGCAGTGGCAAGGTTGTAACCCAAAGACTTGCGGATAACTTTGTTGCATAGGAAAATATTGAGGACTTCTTGGGAGGCTTGGAAATAGGTCTGAGTTAAATGATCATACATATAGCCGCCAGAGAGAATAAACCGGAGTACATAATAATTATCAAAAGTGATAGCAATGTCTCGTCCTGGACTTTGTCTGTTTGAGTGGATTGATGCGTTCCGTAATACACCATTGAATGATTCAAACTTCTCAGTTGAAAAAAGACTTGCTGGTCCAAATCGAAGGATTGATTCAGGGAGATGGAGAAGGTGGTGAAATTTTGGTTTGTTGACCCATTGCGCAGTAGTTTTGATGGCATGATAAAGGAAATTCTTGATGTAAGCATTCAGATTTAATTGGTATTCGTCCATATTATCAATTTTTGTAATGAAAATAAAGGGAGCAAGTTGACAGAGAGCCGTCCAGATTTCTTTGCATTCGGGAGTCAAAAGATCGAAAAAAATAAATGGGGCGGCTTGAACAAGAATCTTGAATTCTTTTCCAACTAGACTTTTGATGAGAGTGACAAAAGATTTCCCATTTATCGGCGGAATATTCAAACCTAGAGTGTTGAAGGATTGGAGACGTGCAGCAAGTTGGGTTTTTTCATGGGGTTTCAGTTTGTTTCTGGAAAGTACATCCCTTGCAAGATATTTTACAAATCCAAGGAGAGCAACATGGAGTATTTCAACCGGAGTATCCTTAACACCATCAAAACCTGTGCAATCAATTTAAAAAGAATTTAATGATTGAATTTTTTTAGTTCAAAAAAGGGTAGCAGGAAGTCAAATAGCTTTAGACAAACCTTCAAGCTCTAAAATGGGATTGAACAATCTTTCAGGCTGATTTTCCATAAGTTCTCTAATTCTGAAATTGTTCTTTGATTCTTCCAAAAAACGTGTGTTGATTGAGTCGGTGAGGCCCCATTGACGCTTCTTTCAAAGATACTCTGCATTAGGCTCTTAAATGGCAGTAGAATATAGTTCATAGGTTCTTTCGTGGGTAAGACTCCAAATCCTTTCATTGCCTGTGGCCTAAAATCCGCCCCAAAATTTTAAACAAAACATTCTTCAGATACATACATGACCCAAACCTTCCCAAATGTGGAAAATCATATCATACTTACTTCAGATCCATCTGGATTCATTCGCAAGAATTGAAACACATAATCCAATGTTTTACGCTGATCCTTTCCATCTGCGTGTAAAGTACATATCTGACATGGATTCAAAGAGCTTCCAGGATTTGGCGTGTTTGTGAGCTCGGCATGCATTGGCGAGTCTCCCAAAATGCAAAAGACAAGTCCAGTAACTAAAACCTCCTGCATAATAGATGAATCAAATGCTGTGAAACCAGTTCTTGTAATAACACTGCAAAAATTTAAAATTCAGTCAGAATAAAAGTCATCAAAACTAAAGAAAAGTGGCACTTACTTCATTTCAGCAACTAATTGCTCCAGAATTTCCAATGCTGAGGCTCTGTTGGAGGTGGATAAGAAATGGCAGTTGTACTCCTGATTGGATAAGTTTGGCGGAAGACCAGAAAGCGTAAAATAAAAAGAAATGTGTTTGTTGAATTTCTTTGATATGTTTCCGGAAGTATCGTCGCAATACAGGGTGATTGGAATATGTCAAATAACTTTTCCTTCAGCTCTCTTGCGCCAAGGATTGGGTAATTTTCTTTTTGTTTGGTTGTTTTGACCATCACATTCTATAAGGAAGGAGATTAGTTGTTAGTAATTGAAACAAAATTGATACCCCAAAGAAGCAGATAATTTAAAGTACCAAAAATAGCATCACCACATATTTTAGAGAGGTTTTGCCCATTAAATTGAATTTTGCAGTAGCAATTCTTGAATTCACTCGCAGGGATAACTAGAAGTTGTGGATGATTGAACTCGATATCTTGAGGTATTTTCATTTTGATTAAGTTTTGATGATTTTTGACAAATGGTTCAAGATCCGGGGCAATGCATTTGGAAACAAGTTGAGAATCTTGAATGTAAAAGTAAATTGGAATCAAGAGTAATCCAGAAGCTAATTCAACCGGTTCGTAGAGATAGTAATGTTCTCCATTGACTTCACACATTGGAGCACGATGTTTTGGTGCCAGCTCCTCAAGCCATTTCTTGGATTGTGAAAATTTGAAGTGGCCCTGACTCGTCATTTCGGGATAATAATCTATGTGCCGACTCACTAAGGGGTTTGCCAAATCCTATATGTTAAAAATAGGAAAGAGTAGTCAATTTCTTGACCAAAAATCATCAAAATAACATCCATGAGTCTTCCTTACTTGCGACAAGATTCCCTGGATACTGAGTGAAAAACAAGGAGTTCCAAAGGGACTTGGTGCAGTTTTCAGTTGAGTCTGGAGCAATTTGCGGACACGCACTTGTGCACTGCGTACAGTTGCCCAGGCTGGTAGCTTAATGTCACAGATTGACATCACAGCACGGACCTTGTTGTAGATTGCTCTTGAGATCAGGGAGTGGGTGTGCCCAATCAACATTGAGCCCACAAGTTCCTGCAGGTGGACATGGTTATTTTGGTCAGGTTTCTACCATAATATATTTAATATATTTACTGCTGATCCCAACTTTAGAAAAAAAAGACACACCATCTTGTTCTTGAATGGGAACCACCTTGCAGAATTGCCTGGATCATTATCATTTTTGCTGTCTGGAAGCCCATCAAACACTTCAGCATCCTCCTCACGCAGAATTTCCTCAAGATGTGCAGTAATCAAATCATGAAGACTGATTTTGTCGTCCGTGTTCAACCTGCTCTGGATTTGTGATTCCTGAAGTGCAGTGGTTGCTTCCATGGCATTGAGGTCATCTTGATGATTGTACGTTTGATGATTTTCATCCTGATAGAGATCATTATCTTGCACATCCGGCTGAGGGAGGCTTTCTTCAAGTTTGGCCTTGTATCTTTCAAGTCTTTCCCTTGAAACTTGCTCATCATGCACTTGGAGATTCTCCAGATGATTTTTTCCCAATGCACGCTGACGCCAGTTTAAAAAATCCCCGCCCTGACACAACTCACATCTCCAAACCATACGTCTGTCCCTGATTCTGAGTCTAGATACAAAGAAATCCGGTACTTTTTCTGCAAAAGTGGTGTTAAGGGTCAATTTTTTTCTCATGAAATAAGACCAAAATGAGCTGACCTTGTTTTTTGTTCATGTTGATCTCAGCCATTGATTGTGCGCGAGTGCAGTTGATTGATTTGTGGGGGGCTAACTTATGAGAATCAGTGTGGTGTTACCCTTGCAAGGGGCCTGTTCCCGCAGTGAGTGATGACTGCGGAACTTGCTCAAACGTTCCTCAAGCACCAGTGATCAGCTCTATGGGCCGAATGCCGTGTTGGGACTTGCTCGAAAGGACTTGAACCCTCCAGCATCAGCCCATGAAGTGCGGTTTGACTTTCTCAAATGATCCGATATTGAAAGCTCCAGCAGCATCAGCCACTCGATTGACCATTAATCCCCCTGCGGTTGACCATCTCACTCCATCTCACTTGGATTGGACAACTTTTTTCTGAAATGACTCCAACTCAAACACCAGTGTTGAGGCTCCCAGCAGCAGCCGCCGGACCAAGCACCCAACCGTTTTAAGCCTTTTCTATGACCATCCTTCTGTTTTTGCCCGCCACCAACTGACCCTGACATCTGTCTCTATTTGCTCACACTAGGGCCAGAACCTTTGGGCAGTCACAAGCGGCCCCGCCGTGAACCGAGTCCGTCTTCATCAAGCAATGGTGAAGACGGTGATGATGGTGGAAACTATATCCAAGAATCAGGCAAGGATAGCACCCACCCCAATCAACTCGGTCCATCAATAGACCCAGAGATAGACCGACTAGATCAATTGTTCCACAGCAATCAATCCGGTCTGATGCCCTCGGCAACATCCTCAACAGCCCCTGCTATGACCACCAAGGACAATCCCCTTGTGGATCTCCTCAGGAAGCTTCGGATTCAAACCAAGCTTGATGATAAGCACTATCAAGATGCTATCACTATATTGAATGTAAGCATTTTTTTTCACTCTTTGGCTTCCACCCATCTCATTGAAGTTGTATCAAAAAGACACCAGGAGCTGCCATGCCCTTCTTAGTCTTCCGAGAGATGCAGCGCTTGCAGCAGGACTCCTCAGCCACACACGAGCCAAAGGTCACCGCAAATAACAACAAAAGCACCGCTGAACCCCCATCCAAAGGTTTTCAGTACAGCAATGTCCTAAAGGTCTGTTTCAATCTCCCTCTCTCATGTCATATCCTCATCGGTGTGTGCTTTTTTCTTTAGGACCGTATCCGGGACATCTCCAAAGAAGCAATGCTGTGATCCAACATCCAGGCCTACACACGAAAGCGATACACCCCTGGGACAGGTGACAGGTCCTTGCTCACCCTCACAATGGTGCGTTGTCTTTGACATGATTTCTCATTCAAGATGCATAGCACTGATCTCAATTTAAACAGCAAAGTTTACACGGACTCCCCCTCGAGTTCCGCAGAAAGGAATTCCCGCCAGGGGTCATTGATGGTGACAATGCAGCCACAAAAGATTTTATCTCTCAAGTACGCGAGATCCAGCAACACGTCCGGTACGGTGTCCGTGAGAAGCTGCTTTCAAACATCGTTCGACCCGACAACTCTGGATTCGTTGAGGAAGGTGAAGTTCCGAATATCCATGAGCTTGCCGAGACAGTTTACAGGCACCTGCACCCTGTCGAAGCATCTGTTTCAAACGAGCAGCTTAGAAATATCTCAGTGCTTTTCATCGCCCGAGTTTCCCACCTTCAATTACAAACCGTTGATCACCTAGTTATAAATCCTCCACTCAAGAAAATCTCGCAATGGGACCTAGTTGATCAAAAGCTCAAAGAACTCGCGACTCGTAACGCCGATTACTGTGCGGCATAAGTGTCTCCATTTCTCTTTCACTGCATATTCCGTATTTATGTTCATCAAAAAAGTAGCCTGACATTTTTTATTCATTAAAGCTGGGGCAAGGCAGTCCTGGCCAAGGATCATGCCCTCTTTGGGCAGGGGAAAACGTTTGCACAAATTACAAAGGAAAACACCATCGAAATGCCCACCGATGACGAGGTTCAGGAACAACTCAACATTCTTCTGCGATCTCGTGCCGGTAGGACCTCTAACAAGGCTCAAGAACAACCTGATGAGCATCACCGATCTCGTTCCGGTGGGATCTGAGGCCTATTGAACTCGTGCCGGTAGAACAAGAACAGCTCGACGAGCATCTAAAATCTTGCTCTGGTAGGATCTGAGGCCCGACTAGCCCCTCCCACCAAATTTCTCACTTTTTCATCGTCTCCGACCAGTCTCCTGGAGGTGGGACCTGGAACAACTTGGGATAAGATCTCAATGACCATCTCCGATATCATCCTGCTAGGATTGCAGGCTTCTCCCTCAACATTTTCACTTTTTATATGTGTTGTTTGCTACAATCTCACCGATGAAAATAATAAAGTACTGAAAATGTTATTATGTACGTGAGCCAGCCAAAAAAGCGAAAAAAAAATGGGCCGCAGCAAAACTGGTGTGAAAAAAATGGGCCGCAGCAGCTTGGCTGCAGCCAGGCAAGTGAGAATATCCGGTGGACATTGACACTCAGGGCCGTAAAGTCCAAACTCATATCCGCTGGATGGTTTTGTCGCATCCGCTGGATGGTTCGATGCCATAGGATACCATCCAGTGGATGGTTCTCTCACATCCGCTGGATGGCTCGATACCATCCAGCGGATGGTATTGTCACATCCGCTGGATGGCTTGATAACATCCAGCGGATGGGTTTGTCATATCCACTCGATGGGTTTGTTACATCCGCTGGATGCCTCGATACCATCCAGCGGATGTGACGCTCTGAAATGTTAAGGATCCGTCCAGCAGACTAGTGTCCGCTGGACGCTTCCTGCCCCGCGAGTTCTGGACGGCAGAAAACATGTCCAAGTCCACATCCGATGAACATCGGACATGTCCCGTGGTGTAAACTTCATCTGATAAGGTCAAGAACATCCGACCCTTATACTCCACAGCAAAACGGTCTGGCTGAACGTCACAATCGGACAATACTCGAATCACTGAGGACTATCATCAAGGACTCTGGACTCGGTCTCAGGTACTGGTCCGACATCATCAAAGTCAGTACACTCACACTCAACCAAATTCCTTCCCACAAGAGCAAGAGATCTCCGTTTGAAATCTTCAAGAACAGGTCAATTCCGATCGACTTCTTTCATCCTATTGGCAACAGAGTCACTTATCTGATTCTTCCTGAACAAACCGCCTCCAAACTCATGCCCAAAGGCGAACTCGGTACACTCATCGGATACAACGACGAACTCCAATCATATCGGGTCCTGAGTGACAATGGGAAGATCATCGAATCCAAGCACGTCCGTTTTCTGGAAGGCAATGATCGTCATCCGAATACAGACCCTCCTAATGAAAATGAAGATTTCGAGATTGAGGAAGATTTGAGCAACCCTCAAGAATCTGTTGACTCTGACTCCGAATCCGAAACGGTTGATCATTCGAGTAAAGAAGATGAGTTGAGTGAAGATGTCTCAACAGAGTTGGAAGAAGACCAATCCTCTTCAATCAACTCGGACAAACCTGAATCCGAACCTGAAGGCTCTGATGAAAGTGATGACGATATCGCTGATAGTCTGATTCCTGTGTCCTCAGTAAGATCCCTCCGAGAACGAACATCAAAAGTCAAGCCCACCAAATACTCTCACTTAACAACCGATCCTTCCTCATTTCAGAAGGCCATGCATTCACCCGATGGTGAAAAATGGAAGGCAGCAGCTGATGAAGAGCTAAACAACATCGAATCGCATGAAGTCTGGGATGATATGTGGCAGGTCCCTGATTCCTTTCTCCGCACTGTCTGGATTTTTAAAACTAAACCTCAAACTCTTTCCGCTGCCGAACGAAAGAAAGCAAGACTCTGTATTCAAGGTTTTCTTCAAGTTCCCAAGATCGACTACAACAACACATTTGCCTCAACCGGTAAATTCACATCACTTCTCATTCTGCTAATGTTCGCCATTGATAAGAAGATGCCCATCAGACAGTTCAACGTCAAAAGTGCTTTCTTGTACGCACCTCTTAAAGAAGATATCTATATCAAGACGCCCAAAGGATCCAGTCGACGAGCTCCTTACCTCAAGCTTAAAAAATCATTGTACGGCCTTAAACAAGCACCTGCAAATTGGTATGAAACCCTCACAACCTGGTTTCAGTCCATCAACTTTGAAGAATCAACATCTGATCCCTGTCTCTACATTCACAAAGATCAAAGCTCGTTTATATTTTTTCATGTTGACGATCTCATTGTAGTCGGAAATGTCGAAGTTTTTGAAGAACTATTCATGAACAGGTTCCTGAACTCAACCGCTCACGATCCAGATACACTTCTTGGTATGGAAGTAAAGCAAGAAGAAGGTTCGATCAGACTCTCCCAACCAAAGCTCATTCAAAAAGGACTTGAGCTTCTCGACCTGACTGACTGTCGCCCCGTCAAGACACCGCTTTCAGTTGGAATTCAGCTCAAACCAGCAACAGATGAAGAAAGACGTGAATTTGAAAAATTGAAGGTGAACTACAGATCGTTCACAGGAATTCTCAACTTTTTAGCCTGCCGAACCCGACCAGACTTAGCGCCAGCGGTATCAATTCTATCAAGTTTCAATCATGCACCCGGAACAACGCATTGGAAGGAAATGCTGCACTGCTGGAAGTATCTCAAAGGAACCTCCGACCTCAGCCTCAATCTCACTCCCGAATCCAGTCATCACTCCACAGCTCTTGAATACTACACGGACGCAACTTGGGCGGACAATCTTGAAACTCGCCTGTCTAGAAGCGGCACCATATGTTTCTGGAAATCCTGCCCTGTATTGTGGAACAGTAAGAAGCAAAAGAATATCACCCTGTCATCTACTGAAGCCAAAATGAATGCACTATCCGATGGAGCTCAAGAAAATCAGTGGATTTCATATCTTGTTGAAGAATTATGGAAGGAAAAATTGAGTCCGACAGAATTTCATGTCGACAATCAAGGTCTTGTTGAGAAGATCAAGGATTTCGGCTCGAACTCAAAAACAAAGCACCTAGACATCAAGGCTAAGTGGCTTCGTGACTTGAGAAATACCAACCAAATCAATGTGAAACTGATACCTTCTGACAAGATGATAGCCGACGCCCTCACCAAACCCAGTAACCATCAATCCCTTGAAAGGCTCAGAGAGAGATGCTTCTTAGTTCTTTGCTCCCCAAATTGAGGGGGGTGTTGGAATTTTGCCTTTGCGCGCGCGCTGCGCTTTCCCTCAGAACTCCCCGATCCCCGCTTTCACTACATCCTTCGTCCCTCGTCTTTCCTCCGTCCTCTCCTCAAACTCCTCAAACTCAACAAACCCGTTCTGAACGATGAAACCTCCAACTCCGTCAACCCATCTCTCGATTCGTCCTCCATTTCCCAATTCGGCCTCAACCACAACTCAGCCAAAATAATAACCACAAGTTGGCCCTATCATCAGACCTCTCAACCACATTCCGGCCCTTGCTCTCAGTCTATCTAAGACCGCTGCTCTCTCACCAAACATCTTTCCTCAGCAGCACTTCAAACTCACATTCGACTTCTCCCGCTGCCCTCTGTCAACATTTCATACCTCAAGCTCTCATTCCGACTCCGCATCATTCCCTTGTCCATTTTGTTCTCTCTCTCTCTTATCTCCCTCGTCATTCGATCACACCGGTTCAAATCTCAAGCTGAACCAGCTCCAAGCTCTCCTCAACCACTTCTGATCGCTCCGACGCTCTCACTCAAATACATCAATTGGCTTCTTCCAATTTGGTGAGAAAAGACTGACAACATCCTCTTCAAAGCTCATCTCTCTCTCCAAAGTCTTCCCCGTTGACCTTATTGTTTTTCCCATTGATTCCCCATTAGTGTCTACTACTTCTCTCTATTTGATCTCATATACTTTAGCTTGTCTGTCTTTATTCCTCCAAGAAATCCTCTTCGCGGTATGCTTTTTTAAAAAAACCCTTTCTTGTTAATCCTCATCTGATATCATTGTTATAGTTCTGGTCCTAGTTTCAGTAATCAAAACTGTTTTTCAATAAACCTGGTTCCATTACAAAGTCCCATTGTCCAATCAAGGTTCCTGAGCATTATTATTAAGCAATTTGGTCACCTGTTGGGAGTTTGTAAACTCTTTGATCCACATTTGTAGCATTATCAGTAAGCCTTATTGAGTGATTTGGATTTATAATTCATTCCAGATGGAACAAATTCAAACTGTTGCATGAGAGGATATTAATGGTGAAGGATTGTTTAGATTCTTTGCATAAGTCCTGGAAGTAGATACTGACCATGAACTCTGTGGTTTTCAAACTCATTTTCTGTGTCATATAAGTCCAGCTGTAAGAATTTGGGGAATTCCTGTGAAAGTGGAAGCAAACTTCCAATGTTATGGTGAATTGTACCCTTCACCTTGAATGTATGGATACCTTCACCTTGATTGTTGAGTGCATCTCTGGTTGAGGCATTGACTCCAAGAGATGTAAATGTGAAGTTGCTATTTATCAAGCGGATGAATAGAATGAGTTGATTTCCCTCAGGTATATTGGGTTGATATATAATTTTGAAGATCTGAAGCAATTCAGGGGGTGGGGGTGGTTTTTATGAAGTGATCCTGCCTTGGCGGCAGCAAAGTTAGGTTGTTTGTCCTGTGAAGATTATGGCTTGACACTTCACACAACATCTCACTGCCCCCAAAGTTTCTGGCCTGAACCCAGGAGGCTCAGTCCAACACCATGCATTTGGTCTGTTTACATGATTCTTGGAATATTTCCAAAGGAATGGTTACCTGTGAAATCATGTTCAACCAAATTTCCAGCAGGAGGATCATTTAAAAATCCTGCTCTTGAGATAAACTTGAATCAATTTGTTCCTGAATAAGGCCCAAATCAATTTCAGGTGGGTCATTCCAGTTTGCGGGTATTTGCACAGGGGATAGATTTGAAGAATATTTGTAATTTTGAAATGGACTCTGCATATTTCTTGGTGAAGCACTCTGGGAGTTGAGCAAGTTAAAAAAAGACAACCTGGAGGTGTGGTTGCCATGATTGCTATTTCCATTCTGGGATGGAGATTTGTGTGAGCTGTGTTCAGATTGGTTTTGTGGTTGAGGATTGAAATTGTAAGAAGATTCATGATTTAGATGATACTGTGTTGAGATTGGTTTTGTGTTTGACAATTTAAATTGTAAGGAGATTCATTATTTTGATGATGTTGTGTATGCGGGGGTCTGTTGTCAATGTTGATGGAAATTTGGGGATGAAGACCACTCATGATTTGGATTATTTGATTGTTGAGTATGAGGAAAATCTTGAGGCTGATAAATAGAATGTTGGTGCTCCTGCCACAGAGAAAAAGAACATGGGAATGTGAATATTGCTGGTAATGATGGGAGGGCAAGAATTGATGATAATGGGATTGTTGAGAATGAAGAGAGTGTGAAATTTGATGATGATGGGATTGTCAAGCATATATGATGAGAGGAATTATGTAGGTGTTATGATTGCTGAATTCATGCAGATCAATCATCAGTTTAACATTGCTTGAATGGAAATGGTGTCTGTAAGAGTCCGTTTGAGCAATCTGCTTGAACGGGCTTGATTATTGATGTGTGATACGAGTCCATTCAAGCAATATGGTTGAGCGGACTCGGTGAAATTTGCTCACCAAGTCTGCTTGATGAGTCTGCTTGAACAGACTTGACAACATGACTCTGGAGTCGCTGGTCTGTGCAAGCAGAAGAGCAAACTCTCTTACCAAATCCTTTCAGAGAGTCGCACCAGGAGTCTGTTCAAGCAGAGTCAATTCAGAGGGAACGGACTCTGCATTGAACGGATGCGGTTAATACAAAGTATTGACACCGGCGTTACTTGCATATCGACACCGGCGTTACTTGCATATCGACACCGGCGTTACTTGCATGACAGGTATTTGTACTGGTTTGTTTGGCCCCCAGAGGCCATTTCTTTAGTTATATGTAGATGTCTTGATTTAAGCAGGAGCAGAAAGGATCTGCTACACTACAAATCCCAACTAATAAAAAAAAAACTGAATACACAGAGTTGTAGGTTCTGTTCTTGCGAGTAATTTGAGCCACTTATCTATCTTGTAGCCAGAAAAACAACTCCTGGAGTCCCAAACAAGTGGAGCCTCATTTGGAAGACTTGTGCATTTTTGATCTTTTGAAAAGGTCAACAGATTGTGATAGAAAAACTCTGAGTAGACCAAATTGTAGAGAAAGAAAAGTAGCATAGGGTCCAGATAGGGCATATTGGTGGAGAGGCTGGGAGAGGAGCTATAAATTTTTTAAAAACCTCTCAGCCAAATGAACTTTCTGCTCCCGCGTAAAATTTGGGATAATGCGCAAGTCCCTCCCTGCGGGGGGGGGGGGGGGGGGCGGCTTTGCCGCCAGCCACAGCAAGCTTCCCACCAGGGGGGACTTGTGTTAAGTTAGTATAACAGTGAACAGGGATGGGATTGAAAGTCAAGCTTGATTGGTGCCAGAGATAACAAAGCCAAATGATGTCACATCCTCCAAATTCAAAGGCTCTATATGCTCTCAGTCATAGTCATAGGTTTCTTCAAAACCGTATGTAGCCGTTTTTCCCGGGGTGCCGGCCAGGAAGACATTCATTTGCTAGCCTCTCATAATATTAGACCCTTATTCATTTTGTGAGGGTTTTGCATGCGCCCGGGCTACCATGTGGCCCCTGCCGGCGTTGCTGTATCCCTGACAGCTAGGAAATGGGCCGGGTTGGCCCAAGGGCCACCTTTGGGCTCCTGTTGCGACAAGTAGGCTTTCAGAACAGGGAAAATTCCAGACAAGCCTCTTGAGAAGTGACCAAATTATTGGCCTTTCCAAGAAGCCTGCTTAAAAGTGTCCGCCAGGATCAAGGCATCCTGGGCCCGGATGGTGTTGGCAACAGGCGTGTGACAGCTCACGGTGGTTTCCAATGACATCTCCCCCCACCCCGGGCGGTCGCCGGGACCAGCAGCACCAGCCAACACAGTTCCGACGCCTCCGACAAGAGCCCACCAGAGCGCACCCGGGCTAGACCGCCGAGCTCGACCACATACATACACGCACAAAGAAGCAGAAGAATGGCCGCCAGTCAGTGTGTCCGCCGGTTGCTCGGCCGCGATCTCGCCGGGGCCCCATCCGCCGTCCTCCGCGCCCCCGCTTCTCCGTCCTTGGTCCTGCTCCATCCCTCTCGATCGCTCTCCACCTCGCTCGTCTCCCGGCTCGGCAGCCCCCCTCGTGAGTCTGCCTGTTTGGTCTCCTCCCGAGAGCTTGCAAGCTCACTTTTGGATGGTTCCTTCTCGTGCCGCGCAGCCATGGGAACCTCTCCCTTCAAGGAACCCGCCGGCCGCAATCCGGCGGACGCTTACGCCGAGGTCTCGTAAGCCCTGCCCCCACATCACGACTGCCCCCTCATCTCGACTTATCCCTGTTGGTCTCACAGGAAATCTCTGCATGACTACGGAGCTTATCTCACCTCCTGTATCCCGAAATACATCCAACAATTCAGCGTGAGTTACTGAGAGCCGCCCGAGAAAAAAAAAAAGCAACCGATTCGAGTGAAAGAAAGGGGTGCTGGACTGATCGTGTATATATGTCTTCAGGTATACAAGGACGAGCTGACGTTATACACTGCGCCGAGTGCGATAGTGCCGACGCTGACGTTCCTCCGCGACCACAAGCAATGCCAATACAAGCAACTGATCGACATCAGCGGGGTGGACTATCCGACACGGGCGAAGCGGTTCGAGGTGGTCTACCATCTGCTGAGCATCGAGTATGCCTCCCGTCTCCGCGTCAAGACGTATGCCGACGAGATCAGCCCGGTGCCCAGCGTCTCCGGCGTCTTCCGCAGTGCCGATTGGTACATCCTTCTCTTTTTCTCTCCCCCAACACACGTACACACACAAATACCTACCCCAATGCTGAGAGGAAGTCATTTTTTTTTTTTGACAGGTTCGAGCGCGAAGTGTACGATATGTTTGGCGTCTTCTTCCATAACCATCCCGACCTGAGACGGATCCTGACCGACTACGGCTTCGAGGGCTATCCGCTCCGGAAAGACTTCCCATTGACGGTGAGCGCCTATCTCGACGTCTGTCTGTCGTGCCCAATCAACAGCTGACTGGGAGGTGTTATGGTAGGGATACACGGAGGTGCGATACGACGAGGAGAAGAAACGGGTGGTCTAGTGAGCGTGGTCTCTCTTTCCTCTCTCAGCGACTCTCTTCTGACTGATCCCGTTTTTTCCTTTTTGGGTCGGTCGGTGGAAATAGCGAGCCGTTGCAACTCTCGCAAGCTTTCCGAAACTTCGAGGGCGCCAACTCTCCTTGGGAGCAGACTGGCCATGGCAAGGATCCCCGGCCGGACCATTTCAAGCTGCCCACGTGAGCCCCCCCCTACTCACGTTCCTTCCTTCCCTCCCTCATCAGGCTTTGCTGATCTTGTGCGGCTTGGGTACCTTTTTTCCAGCCCCCAGGCTGCCGAGAAACCTAAAGCTTCGTGATCGTCCTCCGTCTGGGTACAAACCCTGACAAAATACACATCCGTAATCCCTTTTTCTTTGCTGTTGCTGGCATGTTGTACATTCTGGTTGTTCGTTTGACGGTCGAGCTTTTAGCACTCATGACTCCATCCAAATGATCAACCTTTTAAAAACCCCGAACTTACCCAAGTCCCTCCTGGGCGCGAAGTGCCCGCCTCTGCAGGAGGGACTTACGAAACAATGGAGTTTTTTGGCATGACAAGATTTGGCCGAGAAAATCTTAATTCTGCAATAACTTTTGGATTATACTGGCATGGAAAAGATGATGAGGGTGTTGCCTTTCTCCTCATCCATTTATTCACCACTTTGCTTAAAACATTGGCATCCAAAGACCGACATTTTGCCAGTTTGTGTGGCCCTGTGGGGCTACAGAAAGCATGCCTCCGCGTGGGAACAGGGTGAAACTCCAGATACGAGAACAGTTGACAGGCAAGTACGAGAACGGTGTGATTGATGTTGAAGAGTGTTTATGTATTTAGCTGTGTGTGGGAGATGGGGTAATGTGGACAGGTGGCAATTGGCATTCTGATCATTCGAGACTGAGATGGAGCCGGGACGCACGGGACGCGGACTACTGTTTTA
Organism: Puccinia triticina; assembly: GCF_026914185.1. Lineage (NCBI taxonomy): Eukaryota > Fungi > Basidiomycota > Pucciniomycetes > Pucciniales > Pucciniaceae > Puccinia > Puccinia triticina. Next base: position 1,834,527 of record NC_070573.1, read on the forward strand.
AAAAATAGGTGACCAAAACAATCAGAAAAAAGGAGGAGGGGGCGGGGGTGAAGAAGCAAAAGTGAACGCAGCCGGGGTCGAACCGACGATCTCTCGCTCCCACACGGGAGGACTCATCCTACATCGAAGGCGAGCGCCTTACCACTGGGCCATGCGTCCATGGGAGAGGCGTGGGAAGCTAGCATCAGAGCTGGACGCCCCTCTGGACGCAGCTGACGTCGAGAGGGTGCTGACGCAAGTGCCCCACGGGGGGCCTGGAGGGGCGTCGTAATCGGACGTCGACGGGCTGGCCCCCGGGGGATGATGGCATCCGCTGGTGCTGGGATTGCGTCAGCCAGCGGCAGTGGTTGCTGTGGCCATATAAGCCCGCCCTCGTCTGCCCCGCCCTCCCCCAGACACTCCTCCCATACCTCCAACAGCCCCACACACTCCCCAAGACGCCCGATACCAGACCAGCACCAGCATCGCACGCGCAAGTCTATCCGCACCCCAACCAGCCAGCCAGCCAGCCACCCATCCACCCATCCACCCATCCATCCGCAATACTTAAAGACAGCCCCCTCTCCTCAGTCCTACCACCCAGAACAGCAGTCCTCCAGGATCCGAAATGGCCCCCCAACTCCTCCTCAGCTTGCCCTTCCCCGGCTCGCCCACCATGGTCCTCCCGCACGCCTCGCTCTGCGCCCCGAGCTCGTCCAGCAGCAGTCCGAGCCCCGACAGCCGGCAGGCGATCCTCGAGTCCGTCTGCCGCCACAACCGGCTCCCGCTCGCCTTCGCCGCCCATCTGCGCCTCTCCAGGGCCGGCAGACCCTGGGACGGCGCCCTCCTCCCTCAAGACCTCCTCCCCCTCCAGCCGTTCATCGTCGCTGAGGTCGCCATGAGGCTCCGCGGCGGCGGCCCTAAGAAGCGGTGCCAGCACGCCAAGAACTCGCTCACCGAGACCCAGTGCTCTCAGCCGGCCTTGCGTAAGCTCCTCTTCTCTCTACACATCATCTCTGTGTTGTTGCTGACTCTTGTCCGTCTAACAGGCCTCGTCGGCGACTGCCCCCACTGCACCCTGCCCTTCTGCTCTCGTCACCGCCTCCCCGAGGACCATGCCTGGTCAGTCCCTCTTCCTCTCTCTTATCGTCCCCCACTTACTAACTTGTACCTTGCTTCCTCAGCCTCAACATGTCGTCCTGTCGTGAGGCTGCGTTTGCCAAGAACAAGGCCAAGCTCGAGAGCGAGCGCACCGTATGTGCCCCTCCTTCATCACTATCCCCTGTCGCTCTCTTCCTGACTCGATTCTGCTCGCCACAGGTCGTCAGCAAGATGGTCGGCGCTTGAGCCCATCTTCCACCCTTTCCTCTCTGCTCCCTGTCGCCATGTTTCATTACCGTCTCCATCTACTCCACATGTATAGCTCCCCATTTCTACTCTGCTCTCACCCGAACACCATGTTCACCCCCCCCACACACACACTAACACAATCTGAACAACAACACATGTGGTTCCTCTTCATTGTCCCTACTTTTTTTGTGTTCCATTGATTCTTACTTTGGGTCTACTATCTCCTCTATACACTCCCACACATTTACATATAATTCTCATCTCTTCCTTTTTTCCTTTGACTCCGGGAATATTCTCCACATTGTTCCTTTTTTGACATAACCAACCGCTTCATAACTGTGTCTTTTCCTACCTAGCTCGCTGCCTCTTCCTTCCATCTCCTGTTGTTGTTTGTTTGTCTGCTCAAATGTTCATTACCCCCACCACCTATCTCCAAATCCCCTGACTTAGCCCACACCTCTCTTTTGATTGTTGGAGGTTGAGGGATGCATAGAAGAAAGTCGCAGTCAAAGCATCTGGCCTCCTCTCTCTTTGTGCCCATCCGTGTGTGTTCATCTGTGTTTCTTCCTCCCTGATGATCAGCCATAATATATACATACATAGACCTCTCCCTATTAACCATACAATCTCACACCATCAATAGTCATACACAGATGTTCTCTCTCTCTTTTTTTTGAAACACGAACCATTTTTGTTGAGATACAAACATCAGGGACCCAAAAAATTGAGTTCATTGGTAAATCATTGGGGGAGATGTGGTGCAGATAGACCTTGGCTGGATTGTCATACAGTCTAAGAGCAACTCCCATGATGGGTGGTAAGATTGGGGAGGCAAAACTTGTGGATGCAGCCTTGGCTGCCAGCTTTGCCTGCCCAAGCTGCTGTGCAGTCCAGTGGGAGGTAAATTCAGTGGATAGCAACCCAAATGACTCCCCCAGTGGAGGCTCATTTCTAATGGTAGGGTGCTAAACCTGGGATAGCAAACCAGTTTAGCACCTGCGGGGGAGTTGCTCTAACTTATTACAAGTCCCAGGTGGGAGCCTTGCTGTGTGTTGTGAGCTGGAGTGTGCACTCCATATACACACCTATCACTTACATGTCATGGACTGGACTACATACTCGCGGTTCAAGAGGCTGGAGACGCAAACTCCTTCCTCATCCTGCAAGTGTAATCTACCTTCTTGGATCCAGAACCTATCTTCCTCTCTGCAGATCAGACCTTAACACCCCCATGAAGCGACTTCTGCATTATCACATATTTTATGCGGGGGCAGAAAATCCATTCTTCTGGCAGGGTTTGAACCTACCCCAGCTGCAGTTCTCCAAAGGTCTGCCCCAGCTGGCCCTCATGTTTCATCACCATCCCTACAATTGGGCCCACTCAGATTCCCTCTATCACTATCTGTTGATCTTCAAGAATGTGCAAGTTTTGCAGATGAGTGTTGGCCAGCAGGTTTTGACTCCAGCAATCAGGTTTCTGGTTGCAAGAGTCAAGACAGGCCTGTGGCTCAAGTTCACAAGGACAAGGACAGGACCCACAATCATGTCCATTCAAGTTTTGGGTCAACCTTTATGCACACCAAAGAAATACCACATGTACACCATTTTTGGTGTGCATTGGGATGCACTCCAATTTCTTTGGTGTACATATCAATGCACACCAACAAAGTGAAGTTTGGGGAAACATTGGTGTGCATCACTGTGCACTCCAAGAAACTTGGAGTGCACCACTGTATACTCTAAGTAAATTGGAGTGCACCACTGCGCACTCCAAGCCTTTCCCATCACCCAATTTTTTGAGGAACATACTTGTTCACTTGAAGATCTTTGGAGGGCCTACATCAACTAGGAAGCCAAGCAAGTACAATGAAGGAAAGCAAAAGTGCTTGGTATTGATTACTTGGAAATTAAAAGAAAACAAAAGCATCATTTCTTTGCAGCCTGGGTGGTCTGAGCTGCAAGACCCTGGTTATAGATCGCCAGACCCTTTTGTACGCGGACTAACCAGCTTTGGCCTGCTTGGGAAGTAAACTTTGTTGCCACAATCAGAGGAGGGATTGGCTTGAGCCCATCTTTTTCCTCTATGATAGGCAACACCCAGTGATTCCCATTCACATGGAGGAGGTAAATGGGCTCGGAGGATGGAGAGTTTGCAGGGGGCACACTTAAGGGACTAAAAGAATGACAGGCAAGAGAAGAGATAAATATGATTGGCCTTGCATAGGCATTGGCCAGGATTTGACCGTGTGACAGTTTGTTGAGCCAATTTTCACGCGGAGCAATCATATTAGTATCTGCCACAGTGAGTCCATCAATTATCTTAAGTATGTGCTGTTCGCCACCTTGAAGCTTCAAGTAACTATCCCTGTTGGCCAGTATCTTAATCAACATGTCCTCCCAAACCTGAGAAAATCCGGGACTGTCTTTGCATTCATTTTCATGATAGACAACTGCTTTGGCAACACATTGAAAGCTGCAGTGTCTGTCTCTGATTGGGTCAAAGATCTCCTTTATCCAAGATTGGAGATGTTCTGGAGCCTGAGAAACATACTTTGTCTGGATCACAACATCAATATAAGTATGTGAGCCCTCAGTTGATGACTTGAATTAGAAAGTACAAACCACTGTGTCAAGCGTGTCATCCAACAGAGCCAACAGCGCTTCATTCTCTACATCTACTTCTTTGCCATATGGGGTGGAACCACTATCTTGATTTTTCTCTTCAGTTTGACGATTGGGTAAGTCCTTGGAGTTGCCTTTTTTGAGAGATGGACGCCCTTTGGGGTTTTTCTTGACTTCTGGAGCCTGAATCGGGACTGCTACATGAGTGCCAGCAGCGATTTGATTGATTTGTGTGAAAATTTTCTCCAGCTCTCTGGGGTGTTCATGAGACAGGGTCAGTGCTAGCTTCTTGATTTCTTTGTCCAGATTTAAATCCTTGGTTTCCTAACAAGAAAATGGGAGCTTATAAGATCTTAAAAACAAGTTCCTCACAAATGAGCTGCACAATCAGATAAAACTTACAGTGTACTCGGGATTATACTTTACATTCCACTGAGGATGGAAATCAGCTGTTGATAATGTACCTTCTGCTTCCAAAACCTCGGAAATCCTGTGGGCGCACGGTATTCCCAGGCCCGTTGTAAGCGTTTGAGAACAAGGTTTGGTCGGATCAAGATTCTTAAGACAATCAAATTGCCGTATGCACTCCTTAATGGCAAAGGTTGAGATAGTGTTGAGGACAGTGATCAAAGGCCTTGGTACATTGACAAGTGCCTTCATTGTATCTTTACCTATTGATTTGTGAACTGAGTTGAGCTGGGTATCGACCATCAGCGCTAGCAATTCAACAACTGTGAGTAGATCACCTGTTGAGTTTTTTAGGAAAGTCTTGAGAAATGCATGCACAGATTCAGCTTGGGAGGTATTGAGATTCCGGAGGTGAGGATGCTGGCAAGCCCAAGCTACAACAAAAAGCTCCTTGACTGGCAGTATCATCTTTTTGAGGTATGAGAGGACAGCCGGACAAGACTTGAGGAATGATTCTAGTTCGTTAATTTGTTCTAAGTAAATCTCCAGTGATTTTGAAGAGGTTACCTTTGCCCAATGCTCCATGAAGGACTCCCAGCCGTCTTCCGATTTTTTGTCTGAGTTTCCAGAAAATTGTTTCTTACAGTTAGTTGTGATGTTTTTATTGAGGTGCCACGTGCAAAGGTTGGCTTGCAAATAAGGGAAGACCTCAGCCAAAGCGTTACGTAAAGCAGACTTGCAATCAGTTATAAATACTTTTGGAGTTCGCTTGGGGTGGGTCCAGATGTACTTCTTCAGGTTTTTCACAGCCCACAAATCATTATTGACATCCTCATCAGTCAAAATGCAAAATCCAATTGTAAATGAGTGGTTTGTTGCTGACTGGCCAATGATGTGAAGCAAAGCAAGGTTGTACTGATTAGTCTTGTACGTTGCGTCTAGCAGAGCAACATGGTGATTAATATGAGCAAGGTGTATTGATCCGGGGTGGGCAAAGAATAGATTGATAACTGATCCGTTCGCGTTGACCTTGACATCCCAAGACCAGTTAGTCTCCTTGAGGATAGAAAGAAGCTTCTCCATTGGGGTCTTACCATCCAGATCCTCAAGTCCTCAACTGTCCCCTCTCAAGCCCAAAGGCGCATCTCTGTGCCTTGTTTGTGCTGTGATCTTCTCTTGAAACCCCTTCAGCAGGTAACACTTAGGGTGCCCGGGTCCCCCCCACTTTTCTCAAAACATCAGGCACCCAGTACCACCCAGCGGGTGCAGGCAGTGCCAGGTACCTAGCAATGGGTCCAAACAGTTATTCTCTAGCCCCCGGTGGGTAGGATGAAATTGCAAAGCAAGAATCCTTCAGGAGGGCCACATTGGCACATCAAGAATGCCAAAACCAGCTGTCAAAAAAGCTACAAAGTGCAGCGTTCAAGTTAACCACTGCTCATAAATCCAGCTTTTTGTGGATTTTTGTGGAATTTATGGGGGTGGCAGGATTTTCATGAACCCTCTCAAATTCATAGTTTGGATGGCAAAAATTTAGGACCACAACTTGATCTATTGTATTATAAATAAAGCATTGAGGGTGAGGAAATTTAGTGCTTCAAAATCCCCCCCTCCAGCCAAACTATCTTGGCTCTGCAAAAAGGAGCAATAGCTTGCAAATCCATAGGGCTGTTGGAGGCTTGCTTCACAAGATCAAACACCCTGCAGGAGAGGGAATTTGTTAATTTTGCAAGACAGTATATGCAGTAGCAAAGGTTATTGGGGGGTTTGATCAGGTCTCAATGTAGATACAGCAGCCAAGAGTTGAACTCCTCCGATCCTCCCAGGCCAATAAAATAGATTATCCCAAGACTTATTCCTCATGGATTGGTCCAACAGGGGGGATAATACAGATGCAGTGATCACTGTGTACTCCCCCATCCTCTTGGACAAATGCATCCAATTGCTTGGAGAGGGGGGGGGGGGGGGGGGGGAATCTGCCAACTATCACTCCTGTGGACCTTGTCACCAATACATCCAATTGCTCCCAGGTAGAAGTTGCAAAATTGTACCCATATATTTTCCTTTCCAAAACTATTGGATCCAATCATTTTCGTTTTTTTGTTTTGGGAGATCCTGGCAAATCCCATATCTCTCATAATCCTTCAGGTTTTGACTTGAAGGGTTTCAGATGCACCTCATGGCCCAATTTAAACCCCCAGCCATCAAAACTCAGCAAAGACCAAGTTCATAGCCAAAGCTGCTTGTTGACACCTCAAACTATCAATCATGGTGAGCAGCTGTGTTGACACCTCAAACTATCAATCATGGTGAACAGCTGTGTTGAGGTTATGTGTTGTTGTCTCACTTTTATCTCTCAAGGTCTCTGATTTGTACCTGTCTAGTTCATATCACAGCTTGTGACATCTCAGTCTTGTAGTCACCTGGAGAAGCAGAAATAGAAGGACTATTTCCTCATCCTTCCACCACCATCAACTCAACACACTGCTGTTCCTGGTGAGCATTTAATTGTTTCTTTTTCTTCCCTTTTTCTTCTTTGTCTTGGGCAATGATCATCCTTCCACAACCATCACCTCAACACACTACTGTTCCACAATTTCTCACTGCAACAATCTGCTGCACTCTGTCTGAATGGAGGGGCCAACCAAGGTTAAAGAAGCTGCAAGTGACAACAGGCCTGTGGGACAGACGTTAATCTGGAAATTGAAAATAAAGTGTTACAAGCTGTAAGCCACTCTTCCTGTTAGTGAAAAATAAAAATAAAATGAATGAATGTGGCAATGCCCTTTTTGAAAGGTTTGAGCAGCTCTGATGGATCTAAATCATAGGTTTGACTTGACGGGTGTGGAGGGTCAGTTTTCCCCCAAGTCCTGTCACAGCAAGAGTTTTTTTGAAGTGCAAGTGGGTTCCAAAAGTGAGTCATGTCTCAGTGTGAGGCTTGTAAAAGTGTACAGCATTTGCAAAAATTCTTCAAAACCAGTATCAAGACGATGTCTTGGTATGTATGGGCATCAAGAGGGATATATAAGGCACACACCAGCTTGCTTCAATTTCAGTGGAAAATATTCCCACTTAGCACTCTACTTGTCTCTCAACCAATTCCAATACCACTGAAATATTTGACAGAATAAGCTCATCCAACTCAATGATCCATAGCATGAGATTGATTGTGGTAAGATTCCATATTCCATCTAGAAAGATGAGAGCAACAAATTTGAAAATTATTTATTTTTCCTTTAAAGCTTCTTCAATTTGGTATACTGGTTACTGCACCTTTACCTCGTGGGAAAATCTTTTGGGAAGAGATTGCCAATCAATTGGAGTCAAAAACAAACGGTTCAGATGGCTGTCATTTAGCTTCAGATGTTGGATCAAATGTTCTGCATGATCAACCAGAAATTTCAGGTTCTCCAGTGAGTTATGCAGTTTATCTACTTGGATTGGACTGGTTCAAAGGAAGTGAAATTTCTCCAATCACATGGGCTTTGGATTTTGAAGAGCTCCAGTTCAAATGAAATCTTGAGTGGTTTGGTTCATGGATCAACAGGCATACATGATCAGGCTGAAAGCTCTGTGAGTGATACAGTTTCTCCACAACATTCATGAAGGTACCACAACTAATTTGTTTCCATTATACCAATCATTGGGTTTTGAGAGAGCAAATGATAATGAAATCCACAGTAATTCATTTCTCAGATCAAATTTGCAGCAAGATCATACAAGAGATTCTGTGAGTGATAGACTATCCAAAAATTCAACAGAAGTAAATTTAGTTTCTGACATGTGAGCCATAGGTTTTGGAGAGATTAAATGGAAATGAAATACAGGGCAACACCATTCATGCCTCAACATTTCCAAATTATCAGCAAGAGAATTTGGTGAGTAATCTACTTGTTTTAGAGACCTAGGAGGAAAATAAAATTAAAACACATTATTTGGGGGTATGGGTTTTGAAGGATTACAATGGGAATGAAATAGATGAAAATAATCTTCTTGGATCAGATGCACTGGATGAACATCCAGAAATTTTTGTGTGTTATTGAGCTCTGATGAACTCCAAGAATGCAACCTTTGAAATTTTCTCAATGTCTGGATTGTAGCTCATGCAGAGCACCAATGGGGATGAGATAATTGAAAATCCCATCACTAGATCAGAAGTATTTAATGATCAGTCAGAAAATTTGGTGAGGAATACAATTTTTTTGGACCACCTTTATAAAAGGATAAGAAAATTGAAAACTGATTTTATCATGTGGGTCATGGCTGTTTAAGGTGGCCATTGGGGAGGAAATGTTTAGAATTTCTGTTCATGGATCAAGTCTGCTTCCAGAGATTTCTGTGTGTAATATTATTAATTGAAAACATCAAAGAAGGAGATAACAGTGAAATTTTATTCACCAGATTAATGATGTTTTTTAGATTTCTGATGTGGTCAATGGAATCCTCAGCAAAATTCCTTACTTCAAGTTTCAGGATTTCAGAACTTACCTATCCTCATTATTTCCAAGTTTTATAACTGCCACTAGAAAGGAAAATGTGAGTAGTAAATTTGAGATCAGATGGCAACAAGTAAAAAAAACCTAACAAAATTTTCTTCTTCTTTCTATTCACATCTAGGTCCACCAAGAGGAAGGGAATAGATGTAGCATTTGTCTTGAAAGTTTGGATCAAAGATTAGGCAAAAAATGGGGATCTTGCACACACCCATTCCATATGGATTGCATTGCTCCTTGGGAAGCAAGACATTACACATGTCCCATCTGCAGAGAAGAAGATAAAGAGCTTCCATCCTACAAGTCAACCTATGAATCCGGAATTCTATTGCATATAGCAGCCTTTGATGCTAAGAACAAAGCCCCTGGATATGTTTTTGATGTGAGTTGCACCAATTTATTTGAAGCAGTGATGGGTGTTATTCTGAAAACTTGATGAGAACAGGATTACAGCATTCATAATATTGAAGACACAAGATATGAATGGAATGAATTCAAAATGGCACACCCTTCAATATCTGAAAGAATTATGGAAGTGTATGATGACAAATTACTTGCACATGAAATTCCTCCTTTGGGGATTTTTTCAAGAGACAGGAGTACAGGTTAATGTGTCAGGTTTACCATCCATTGGCCAATTTAGTGGAAAGAATTCCCATCTGTTAATAGGAGCTATGTGCACATAGCTACCTGGGTTAAGAAGGGGTTTATTTTGCTAAATTGTTTCAAATTCTTTCTTATTTGTCCATTAGTATCTTATGGCTTGATTTGTGAAAATTTCTCTTCCTTTTTCCATGGATTCAAATTGGATCCTGCACCCGGATTATTAACTCAAGATCAATCCATATCATTGTTTGGTAGAATTTTTCACATACTCCTGATATTTCTAATTTTCATTTAACTTTCTCTTATTCTCACAAATGTTTTTTTCTCTCCTACTCTCACCATTTTTATCCCTCATCTCCCATCACGAGTGCATATCTTTAGTCCTCAAAAATAATAGGATCTTTCCAGGATACAAATTGGTTTCACTGCCAAAAACCTGAATCGGTTGAGGTTGATCCGGGATGCATTCAAGCTGTTTGTGTTGAAGCTATGGCCGGAGGTCAAAGAGATGAGAGATGACCCAAAGGAAAAACACCCTCAAGGATGCTCAGAGGACAACAACAAAGGGGGACAAGGAAGCCCTCAAGGAGGGCAGAAGCTGCTAGCTTGTGTGGCGGAAAAGCACACACGCCACACTTGTGACATCTCAGTCTTGTAGTCACCTGGAGAAGCAGAAATGGAAGGACTATTTCCTCATCCTTCCACAGCCATCAACTCAACACACTGCTGTTCTTGGTGAGCATTTAATTGTTTATTTTTATTCCCTTTTTCTTCTTTGTCTAGTGCAATGATCATCCTTCCACAACCATCACCTCAACACACTACTGTTCCACAATTTCTCACTTTAACAATCTGCTGCCCTCTGCCTGAATGGAGGGGCCAACCAAGCACAGACTGTTACACAAGCTGAAAGTGACAACAGGCCTGTGGGACAGATGTTAATCTGGAAATTGAGAATAAAGTGTTATGAGCTGTAACCCACTCTTGTTAGTGAAAAATAAAACACAAAATGAATGAATGTGACAATGCCTTTTTTCAAAGGTTTCACAGCAACCAGGTTGGTACTTTTTTCTTCACATGTATCAAGTTTTACATAATTTGGCTGTGCTCAGAGTCTCATGAAAGTATCAGGAGTTTTGTTGAAGGGCAAGTGGGTTCCAAAAGTGAGTCATGTCTCAGTGTGAGGCTTGTAAAAGTGTACAGCATTTGCAACAATTCTTCAAAACCAGTATCAAGATGATGTCTTGGTATTTATGGGCACCAAGAGGGATATATAAGGCACACACCAGCTTGCTTCAATTTCAGTGGAAAAGATTCCCACTTAGCACTCTACTTGTCTCTCAACCAATTCCAATCCCTCTGAACTATTTTACAGAATAAGCTCACCCAACTCAATGATCCACAGGATGAGATTGATTGTGGTAAGATTTTATATTCCATCTGAACAAAAGAAAAAACTGAGGTTGAAAATTAATTATTTTGTCTTTGAAGCTTCTTCAAGTGGCTATATTGGTTACTGCACCTCTACCTCGTGGGAAAGAATTTCGGGACAAGATGCCAAACCAAGTGGATTCCACCACAAACAGTTTGGATGGCTGTCATTCAGCTTCAGATGTTGGATCAAATGTGCTACATGATCAACCAGAAACTTCAGGTTCTCCAGTGAGTTATGTGATTTATCTCCTTGGATTGGATTGGTCTAAAGGAACTGACATTTGTCCTATCACATGTTCTTTGGCTTCTGAAGATCTCCAATGCACATGAAATCTCTAGTGATTCTGTTCATGGATCAGCAGGGCTACATGATCAGGCTGAAAGCTCCGTGAGTGATACAGTTTGTTTACAACATTCATGAAGGTACCAGAACTCATTTTGATTACTATTTAAATATTTTATTTTTCAGAGAGAAATTGATAATGGATTAACTGGGAATGAATTTACTAAATTAAAAACGGAGCATGATTATCCAGGAGATTCTGTGAGTGATAGACCATCCAAAAAAGCAACAGCAGAAGCTTTAGTTTCTAACATGTGAACCATAGGTTTTGGAGAGGTCCAATGGAAAGGAAATTCAAGGCAACACCATTCATACATCAACAGTGCAAAATTATCAGCCAGGAAATTTGGTGAGTAATCTGGTTAGCTTAGACACCCAGGAGGAAAATGAAGCTGATACATAATCTATCCGGGTGATGTATTTTGAAGGTGCCCAATGGGAATGAAATAGCTGGGAATGGATTGCCAGGACCAGAAGTCCACAATGATCAAGAAAATAATTTGGTGAGTAATCCACCTGGTTTGGACCACCCAACAGCAAAAAAAAAAAAAAAAAAATGGAAAAAAAGATTCATAATTCTATTTTCTGTTTTTGAAGGGAGCCAATGGGGAAGAAATTTCTAGAAATTCTGTTCTGAGATCAACAGTGCTTAATAACCTACCACAGTTTCCTCATGTGAGTCATCTTATTGCTTGAGACCATCCAAGAAGGAAATAACATTGAAAGTTTTTTTACCACATTAATTCTGGTTTAATAGATTTCCAATGGGGATATAGAATTTTACAAAGTGCATTTTACAGGGTACGTGGCCCTGTAAATTGAATGGAGTGTAAAAATACACATAGGGGGGGGTTATGTGTAGTTTTACAAAATACGACCCAAATTTCCCCCATTGCAAAAGGTTCCATTGTAAAAAGAACACTGTTAAACTAAATCTCCAGGTCTCCAAGTGCAAATTTACAGGCCCCCAAATTCACGAGGTCCCAATTTGTAAAACATCTTCAGTGTGAAACTCTATTCCCACCTCTGCAGCTGCAATTTCACACACACCATGCAAAAATCACCTTGCAAAATTCAATTTTTAGCAACACAAAATATATTTTTGCAAGCTGCAATCACTATTTACAATGGGGGATGGCAAGCGCAAATGAATAGAAAGAGATAAAACTTTAAGAAAAATTGAACCACCAGTTGTTAATTCTTGGCAAATCTCTTGCTTCGTCTCTTTTGTGTTGCACCTTCAAGATGTGAATTTGGGATTTCAGCTGGATCTTTGAGCTTGTTGGATGATGTGTCCGGAACAAGCCGTGAGAGCCTCAGTTTCAGGGTGGTCGGTCCACGAGCCGAATGCGCAGGAAACTTGTTGTTGGGTTTGGAAGTCAAGATCGCTGCCATCTTGGAAGCAGACAAAGTGTGAAGCCCCCCTCATCAATGGGGCTCCACACAAAGGGTCACGGGATTACGTGACCCCCGCGCATCAAATTACTTAGTCCAAGCTGCTCGCTTCCCTAGTCCGGCAGAGAGTTCCTCCTCTCTCCCGGCTAGGTAAGCTCGACCCCGTTTCTTCTCTCCTCGATTTCCTTCTTCATGATTTGCCTGTATTTAGACTAACGCAGAGAGTTCCTCCTCTCTCCCGGCTAGCCTGAAATCCAGTCCCCCACAGTTTGGACCTAGAAACCTCCCAGACGGCTTCTAGCCCGCTCCCCGCGCCCTTTCTACCCATCTCATCAGTGAGGGTCTACTGGACCCTTACACAAAGTTTCAGATTTGTTCTTCATGTCTTTGAAGCTTGAAGAATTGGAGTCCGATGGTTCATCTCCGCTTGACTCCGATGATTCGTCTCCGCTTGAGTCCAATGATTTGTCTCCACTTGACTCTGACAATTGGTCTCCACTATCATTTTTTTGATCCAGGTTGTCAGTTGACTCTTCATCAGAGTCGCTAGCACCCAAGTCGTCAAAATCAGTAACAAAGTTGCCCTCATCAAGAACAGTTGCCGCTTTAGCCGATGGAGGATGATGTTGTGAATTGATCATGCTGGCTAAATGGACAAAGGGTATATCCCCTTTGGCGTTTGGGTGGTCCTTGCTGATCTTCGCAATTGAATCGTTGATAAACTCTTGCTCAGAAGTGGTCCAGGCACGCGTGTAAAACAGCCAACTTGTGAAGGGATGACACCCTCCAATGGATGAGATGTTGGTGTTCACAAGTCGGGCATATCCGTCGTTTTGCCGGTCATCGTGCAACCATACACCTGTGGTGCTGCCACGTCCGCTCCGTACGACTTTACACCAATAGTGGGAGCCGTTCCAGTATCCCCGAGAGAAAAGTGTGAACTTCACACCAGAAATGGAGATCTGGTGCGGCCAATCCATTGCACCCATGTATCGCTCACGCTCAATTGGGTCGGAGGGCTGAGTAACTTCCATGAAGAAGTACAGGTGCTGAGGAGGAAGATCGTCTTTGAATGCAAGACGAGAGGTCTCCTGGACGTACTCAGCAGTCAAGCTCGAGCCATTGGGCTGTTCTGTCGATATTGTTATGTCAGGGGATTGGCTCTTGACCTTCTTTGGGCGGCCTCTGGCCTTGGGCTTTGGCTCAGTTGATGCATTGATTGAATCACATTGACATACAAGTCCAGGAGTTTTGGAGATACCGGTGGTCGTCCACAAGTTGAGAAGGCATGTAACATCAGAAGGAGTGATTCCGTTCTCAAGGAAATTCTTTAGTTCGATCTTGATGGGTGTTAACGATCGGATTTGAGCAGCCAGACAAGGTTGAGCAGATTTGCAAACAAAGCTCCGATGCTCAACGACTTCAAACAAGCCGGTGAGCGCCTTGGTTGGATTGTTCTTCGGATCCAAGAGCAGCTCGAGGAAGAAATCACAGGAAGCAAAGGCACCCGGCACAAACCTTGCTTGGTGCCTCTCATTGCAGATATTGAACAACTTGGTCTGTGCGTTGGTCAAGACCGTTCGGATCCGTCCAATCTTGGTTAGATTGAAGGTCGTCCGGGATCCGAAATGCATTACCAGATGGTAAAAAAGGGTTGCCCCTTTGCCTTTACTGTTCCGATGCCACAAGGGGTTATACAAGGCAAAGAGTGATTCCAAAGCAGCCGACATCCAGCATCGATTCTTCAGATGTTCCTCGGGTGAAGCGGTGTATGATGGGTAAGTCGACCACTCGCTTTGGTCAACATTGAGTGAATTTTTTGGGCGGCCGGCATTCTTCTTCTTGGTGGAAGGTTCAGGACCGTCCAAAAGCCCAGCTGTAGTATCAGGTGGTCGGCCGTCGTTGATGAATTTGCGTTTGGTTGGCTTGGCCCAGCCCATTGAATGCGAGATGTTGACTTGCATCTTCGTCTGAGATCCATACTCCACCGATACACCACACATGACCGCGTTAAACTCCTCCTCCAGCACAGAGATGAACCCAAATAGCTCGACCATTCCCACCATAAGACATTTCTTCCCCGAGCTTCAAGAAAAAGGCAATCAAATCAGCAATGAGAAGGAAAAAAGTACGATAAACAGTCTTGCCTGACCTTATCATGTAGTAAACCCAATGCATGCTTTCGATTGCGTTGGTTGTATCCGGGAGTCCGTCCTTGCCATCAGGATGATCATCTAACATCGTTCGGCGAGATGGGAAAAGCATTGATTGGATGTCCGACATAGTCCACCAGTCGAGCCAGCGCTTCGTCTTTGGAAATAGGCGGCGTAACTCGTCAATCTTTTCCTCGTGAGTAAGACCACCTTCTTCGATTGGATCAAGGAGAGCCATGCACTTTTTCTGGAAGTCGGCCTAAGAGAAAATATTCAGATCAGATGTTGCAAGAGACAATCAATAAACATGGAACTCACATCTTGATCGGCCGAGAGGATTGAGCGATTGCGCTTAACCCTTGTCACCTGAGCCCGAAAATGCTGGTGACATCCTTTGATCATTTTAGCCGCTCTCATTGGGTCTGTACATGCAAAAACGTCCATGTACGCGGCCTTGAAACCTTCTGTTTGCGCAAGGGAAAAGTCGACCACCTGTCTAACCATCAGATCGCGCTCCGCCGGTGTGATATCAGTCCGAACAAACTGCCTCAAGAGGGCCGAGAAGTGCAGCTTGTAGTAATTAATGCTCAGGCCTCGAATCCAAGAAAGCTGGACAGGGATCCACCTTGCTATTTGCTCGCAGAACATCGAGGTGGTAAGCAAATAGCCGTTCTCGAAAAATCAATATGTAACATCAGAGATCAGGCCACCCTGGTACACTTCGTTGTTTTCATCTCGGGCCAATAGTCGTTTGGCCATCCATTTGGTCTGGAACGTGAAATGTTCGGAGTCTGTCTGAAAGCCTGAGGAGATAACAAGCAGTCCGCGCCTGAGGTAATTCAAGTTTCAGTTAGCAGAACCAGTTAGATCAAAGTAACTCAGGCGTACGCATTCCATTGGAATAAGTCAATCAAGAACTTGTCTCCAACACCCGCGCCTAGCTTGTTGGGGACAATATTGAGCTCTCGTAGCATAAGCCGGCGGTAGTAACACAAACGATCGGCATTAACAAGTGAACCGTGAATTTCTGTCACGCTCGCAATGGGATCATCAAGGGTACTTGGTTGACCCATCTGGACAACAAATCAAATTAACCATCTTGTACAAAAAATTGATGAATGAGTAAGACCAACCCTCAATTTTAAGGCACCAGCCGATGGGTTCTTCACAATCTCAGCTTTGAGAGCAGCGCGCGCGAGCGGGTCAGGCTTTTTGGATTCGGGCCAGGGGTGATCATGTAGGCCTCGGTGTCGGAGCAAAGCCCAGCCGGAGGGGACGTGGAAGTCGAATCGGAGTGCTGTTCCCTCACAAGCCACCCAGAGAACTTTCCCAGGACATTGGCCAGCAGCTCCTGGACATCTTGGCACACTAGCAGTATTCACAGGCATAAATGAATGATCAGAAAGGGTTTCGCGGAAACTTCAAAGCTCTGGAAGACTCACCGCTCGAGGTACTCTTGGATGCCTCCTCTTCCGGTCGGGGGGGATCCAACCCACTGACAGGTGTCCATGTCGCAAACCAGAGCACCGAGGCAATACACCCGCTGGATTTTCCAGATGCCTTTACTGCGCTTCTCCACTCCGGTGGTTTTGGTAAATCCCACCGACCCAAAGTTGACCACAGTCTCGTTGGCTGCCTTGACGAAGATGGTTGCACCATTTGGATATATGGGATAGTTCTCTCGGTCCAGTGTGCATCCGTGATCGATGAAAGTATGGAAGGACTCAAAGTCAATAGGCAACTCCCACTTCACAGTAATATTGGGTGGGTCTGGTGCTGGGGGGTTTGATGGAGGGGAAGACATTAGGAATGGACTGTCAAAAAAAGAGGAGGGATAGACGGAATGGCGAGTTGTGGTTCTCCACCAAGCAAGTGGAGGGGGGAATGTCTTTGAGGGGAGGAGGCCGAGAACCTGTCTTGAGACTGGCTGAAGGACGAATGCATCTCTGCCGATGGTCTCCTCATCTAGATACACACGGTATGATGCCAAACACGTGATAGGAGGATATGTACTTTGCCAATTGGGAAATACCGTGCTTGTATTTTTGTATTACACAAGATGATACTGTACTATTGCAAGCTCTGTAACCGAATATCTGGCTGTACAATAGTAAAAATCAACATAGCCTTCCCCAATCCGGAAAATTGAGTGGTGCAGCGGCCTGCGCTGTAAAAATGGTGCTGTAAATGTATATTTCACCGCTTGAGGGTGGCTTTATACACTGCACGTTTTGCATGGCCTGTCTTTGCGAGGGGGGAAATCTGGTTGACAATTTGTAAAATTACACATAACCCCCCGTAAAATACATTTTTACGCCGCACTGCTTTTACAGGGCCTTGTACCCCGTAAAATGCACTTTGTAAAATTCACTTACCCCATTTCCAATGTGGTTGATGGAATCCCCACAGAAATTCCTTCCTCTCAGGAAATCAAAAATCATCTATCCTCATCATCCTCAAATTTCCCAACTGCTACTGAAGATAAAAATGTGAGTGATAAATTTTCTAGACCAGATTGCAATGAGCATAAAAACCTAATAATTCCTTTCTTCTTCTTTCCATCCCCATGTGGGTTCACCAGGAAGAAGAAAATCAATGTGCGATTTGTCTTGAAAGTTTAGATCAAAGCTTAAACAAACAACGGAAAAGTTGCAGACACTCATTCCATGTGGATTGTATAGCTCCTTGGGAAGCACTACATTACACATGTCCTGAGTGCAGAGAAGCAGAAAAAGGCCTTCCATCCTACGAGCCAACCTATAAACTCGGGATTCTATTGCATTTAGCAGCTTATTATGCTAGGAACAAAGCCCCTGGATTTGTTTTTGATGTGAGTTATGCCAATTTATTTGAAGCTGCAATGAGTGTAATTCTGAAAGCTTGATGAAAACAGGATTACAGCATTCGCAATATTGTAAACACACGATATGAATGGACTAAATTCCAAATGGCTCACCATTCAATATCCAAAAGAATCCTGGAAGAGTATCATGACAAATTACTTGCATCTGAAATTCCTCCTTTGAGAATTTGTTCAAGAGACAGGACAGCTTGATGTGTCAGGTTTATCATCCATTGGCCAATTTGGTGGAATAAATTCCCATGTGTTAATAGGAGGTATGTGTGCATAGATATCTGGGTTGAGAGGGGGTTGAATGCGCTAAATTTTTTTAAAATTGCTTCTTATTTGTTCATTATTCTCTTATGGCTTGATTTCTGAAAACGTCTCTTCCTTTTTCCACGGATTCAAACTGGATCCTGCACCTAGATTTGAAATTTCACTCAAACTTATTCCATATCATTGTGTGATAGAATTTTTTACATACTCCTGATAATATAATTCTAATTTTTATTTAATTTTCTCTTATTCTCACAAATGTTTTTTTTTTCTCCTACTCTCACCATTATTAAATTTTTATCACTCATTGTCCATCACAACTGCATATCTTTAGTCCTCAAAAATAATTGGATTGTTCCGGGATAGAAATTGGTTTCACTTCCAAAAACCTGAATAGGTTGAGGTTGATCTGGGATGCATTCAAGCTGTTTGCATGCATACACTTTGCTGAGGTCATGTGAAGAAGCCTGGGTTTCACAAGGCAACTGCATGTCCCAGATAAGATAATCATCCAAGTCACTGGCACTGCACACTTTACCAATCACTTAAAGCAGAAGTCTGTATGTATGCAGGAGAAAGCCCTTTAACCAATCTCTCAACTATAAAATGTGCTGTACATATACACGTGACGTGTCCCAGGTGGGTCACGTGATAATGACATGAGGGTGTCAGAGCTGTGATGGTCGGATTGGAACGGGGATCAGGTTGGATGGGGAATTCCAAGATCAGTCAACCCAAGAACTTGTTCTGTTTGGGGTATAATATAGAGTGTCACCAGTTTGATTTAGGATGGGTGTCCTCCTGCTTGTAAGTAGTACACAAAAGGTGCTGATTTTTGTCGAAGTTTCTGACCAAGTCGGCAAGTGACAGGTAACATGTGGATGTATGCATGGAGGTGTTACATACATACATCCTCGGGCAGGTGAGAGAGTCACTCGACCTTTGATTGCTGTCCGTCCATCACAAACCACCTCTCTACAAACATAGGATCCTGCAGTCTCGGCCCCACAACCGCTCTCCGCTCCCTCAATCGCTCTCTTCTACAACATACACCCAACCCGACGTTCGCATACACTCGCATACACACAGACACCCAGAAACACAAGACGGAAGAGACGAGCTCAAAGTCCAGTTTCAAAGAGAAACATCCAAAAAGCACAGATCAAAAAACAAGACTCCTGGAGCCGAACAGAACAGAACTAGCAGGCTGCAGAAGCCAACCCCGCTCCGACGCGCTCGTCCAGCTCCGAGCCCATTCACACCTCAGCTGGTCACTATCCTCATCTCCACCAGGGTCAGGCGGCCCCGTCGGCTCGGACCCATTCGGCCCCCCCCCCCCCCCACACGCTGTGAGCTCCGAACGCTGTCCTGGCTCTTTTTTTTTTTCCTTTTTCTTAGCAGCTGGCTTACTTGCCCTTTTCAGCCGAAGCTTACTCAGATTCGATAATTAGATTAAACTGCTCAATTAATCCGATCCTCTTCTCCGCACCCAGCGGCCCACGCTAAACTCAATTAGCCCGTCAGCCCCAGGCTGACACTCTGCCTGACGCAGCCCCCACCCTCGCCCCCCACCCGCCATGGTCGTCCTGCTCTCCTCCCAGCCACCCTCGAGCTCGCCCAGCAATCCCGCCCTGCCCAGCACCCCGAGCAGCCAGCTCCTCCTCAAACAGCCCCCGCCCCCGCCACAGCCACCGCCACAGCCGCACCTGTCACAGCAGCTGTCACAGACCCAGCCCAGCAGGCCCTTCGTCTTCGGCTCCAGCCCGCTCCACCCGAGCCCCACCGGCACCCCGAACCCGAGCCTCTCCGCCTCCCCCGAGCCGGCCGACCCGCCGCCGCCGCCGCCACCCGGGCCGCTGCTCCAGCTGCTCAACCGCACCGGCGCCTCCTCCCACACCGGCCGGCACCGGCGCAAGAGCAGCGTCTCCATCAGCCCGCCCTTCTCCCGCAGCCCGTCGCCCATCGACCCGAACCTGCTGCTCATCGCCGCCCGCGCCGACGCCCTCCCGAAACACGCCGGCCTGCCCGGCCTGGTCCAGCCCACCCAGATCGAGCAGGATATCCTCAGCCGGCCGCGCGCGGTTCCCTGTGCATCCCTCTACGCGACCAACTTCAAGCTGGAGCCGCCCAGCCCCCACGAGGCCGCCGCCCCGCCCCAGCTCCACTTCCAGTCCCTCCTCGCCGGCCACCCGGACGGCAGCCAGGCCGACCAGCCCACTCTCAGCAGACGCTCCAGCGCAGACTCGCTCTCCCACTCTCGCCTCCAGCTCCTCAGCCTCACCCGCCAGCGCTCGCTCTCGCCCTCCATCTCCTCCACCTCCTCCTCCTCCTCCTCCGCCTCCTCCGCCTCCTCCTCCTCTTCTTCTTCCTCGCACAGAGTCAGCCCAGACCAGGAGGACCATCCAGCCGATGCCCCGAACCACCGCGACCATCCTCTGGGTCTAGAACTCGACCCGGCCCACCATCCCCCCCTCCAAGTCCCCGCCCTCATCGTCCCGCCCCAGTCTTCACTCTCCAGCCATCGCACCCGCATGCGTTCCCGCTCGATCTCCTCCAACCAATCTCCCTGGCCGATTGATCTCGCACTCTCCACTCCTGAGCATCCCCACCAAGATGGCGCCCTATCGGCACTCAAGCCGCCAAGCAAGAAACCTATCCCCCCTCCACTCGATCTCACCCGCTCAATCCAACCGCCAGCCTCATCAACCACCACCACCACAAGCACAAGCACGGCCGATACTGCACGACCCGGAACCCCTCTGTCCGCAGAGTTCGCAACCACCTCTCTCGACCCCGCCACCCAACTAGCGCCCCCAGACAGACCCACCTCGCCCTCCTCACCCATCGAGAGTGCCCTGAAGCCCAGCAGTCCGCTCATCAAGCCCGAGCAAGACCTGGTCATCGAAGACGAGGAACGGAAAGCAGCAGAATGGATGGACACCTGCTCGACGTTGGGCGGAAATCCAAACGAGGATCATCATGCCCATCCGTCCTTTAGTCCTCTCCAGCTGATCGGCGATAACGATCAAGAGGATGACGATGAGGATGACAGATTGAGCACAATGGAGAAGATCTTCTTGTTTGCAAACAGCGAAAACGCTTATCACCGGTCAGTCGCACCCTCATACCATCCACACACCCACACATACACAGTCCAAGAAACTGAAATCCTCATCTCAACAGCATCATCGTCTCTCAACGGCTGCCTGAACTCTTGGAAGAAGTGGATATCTCCGAGGCTGTTGAATATGTTTTGCCGCTTCTGAGCGGACTAGCACAAGATGGTATTTTATTTATCATTTTCACCCCGCAAGTCCTTCCAGTACTGATCCGGCCGGTTTGACATACAGATGAAGCAATTCGTGAAGCTCTTGGCCCATCACTATGCAACATCATGTGGTACTACTTCAGCAAATGTCCATTAGTAGAGACTGAAGAGCCACCCGTGAATGACGTCCAGCACCGCCCAGCCACTAGTTCATCTTCCAGGGCTGATGCGTCGAGTTGCAGCTCGGAATGGCCTACTGAGGAACGGCGCAAGCGACCCCAGATATCCATCGGTTCTTTCACCGTCTCACTGATCAACCTGCTCACTGATACCAACCGATCAATAGGACTGCTCTCACGCTACGGCTTGCTAGCCTTTCTTTGCCGACTCTTGGATTGTCCTTTGCCTGAGTGGTCCGAAGACATCAGGTTGGTTGCCGGCGAACCCTACCTGCCGACCGAGTATCACGGAATCGATCGCGAAGACCATTACGAAGGATATCTGTTCAGTGACTCGATCCGAAGACGCATCGCCTACGAGCTTGTCAGCTTGGTCATTCATGAGCTCTGTCAGCCCTCGAAGCCTGATCCTGCCCTTCTGCGACGCGACCGAAGCGAGGCAAGCGAATCAGACGAATGGGATACTGTCCCTCTAGGCGGCGATGAAGCTGAGCAATCAACCAGACAGGGCTACTATGCTCTCGATCCATCCAATCCTTCTTCCAATCTGCCTGGAGGATCCAATTCCCCCTCCAACTCATCTTCAGCTCTGAATCTGCCTCCCGTCGACAACTTCTTTTCCCGACACCTCTCATCACAATACTCGAGCGAGAGCCTGAACCCCAATGAGTCTCTCGACTGCATCCATCGGCAGCAAGTCGGCCTGGTGGTCATCGAGTCAATAGCCCAAGCCCGATGCCTCGACGCCGGTTTTATGCACCGTAAATTGTTGCGACAGGTGCTGGATTTGACCCGCGATGAAGACTGTCGAGCGCTGCGACAGCAGGCTGCCTCAACCTTGACCACATTGATGATCAGTCTACCGTCCTCACTCTCAACCAGCACTTCGACCTCCCCCCCGGATACGTTTGTTGAAATGGATGAAGACACGGAGAACCTCCTGATCAATGCATACCGCTCTTTTGCTTCCGACATGGACCCCGAAGTTCGAAAGCAGATCTGTCTAGGTTTACCCGCCCTGCTAAAACTGGTCCAACATCGACCACGAGCTGAACTCTCCCTCGATCTGATCCAACACTTCAGTCGTGATGATAATCGGGAAGTGCGGATCGTCGGATATCAGATCTTGGGTGAACTGATCTACGTATTCCATCTAGAGAAGTCCGCGGTTCCCAAAGAAATTGTACACTACTTTCTCAGTGGGTTTGAGCCCCATCACCAATCGATGTCCGAGGCCCTCGGAGACCGAATGTCAGATCGAATGCGATCGTTTGGCTGCTCGATGGATTTCGATGACCCGCCTTCACTGATGCTAGGCCCATTTGACCAACTCAACGATCGTTGTCAAGATCAACTCCCGCAGACCAGTTCGTCCTTCGGAACATCTGCAATCACGGTCGAGGACACCGAGCGAGCCATGTGTTGCTCCTACAACTTCCCCGCAGTCTTACTCACCTTGGGCGTTGGAAGATGGCAGGATCTGAGAAGCTTGTTTCTGAAGCTGGCGATGGACGTCTCGTATCCACCGAGGATTCGGCGCTCGCTAGCTCGCTCGATGCACGAACTCATCAAGCTCATCCGGGCCCCCGTCAAGCAAACCTGCTCGGTGGTCGTCCATGATTCAATCGAGAATTCGACTTCACTGGCCACCGAAGACTGGCTCCGCGTGCTCAAGTTCTTCTTATTTGAGGACCCCGTTATCAGTAACACTGAGTCAGTCTTGGAGACGCTCGAGACCAGTCTCGGCGACATCGACGTCGAGGGAGAGTTGAGCTCGATCATCTGCAAATTGACCGAGTATTTCTGCGCTCCTGATTCCGACTCGCTCAGAACTGTCGGCTGGACCGTCAGGGAACGTGTGATCCTGTTGCTGCCAAAATTGTTTGATCACTTGAGTGATTACTTCATCGAAAGAGAATGCGATGGCTGTTTGAAGACCCTCCTTTTTGCTGGACTTAATGATCCCGCTGCGGCTGTAAGAGAAGCGGCCCTCCAGTTTGTACGTATACTTCTTACGATTTTGTTGGGCCCATCTGTCTAACGAGTGTTTATTTTTGGCGAACACAGGTTCCAATCCTGTACAACTCCGGACGAAATCCTGATAATCGGAATTTCCAATTGAGGCTGTTGAGCTCATTGAAAAGACTCAGCCAAGACGCGAATTATCGAGTTCGAATGATCTACCCACGAGCAATTTTCAACTTGGTAAAGCTACAGCTGCCTATTGACGTCCTCGAGTCGGTTGTTTTAGAAGGCAGCAGCTTGACGGAAATCAGCCAGGATCGAGTTGGTGGAGTCCGGATAGGCTTGAGTCGGTTGGTTCATGAACTGTGTACCTCGAATGACTACTACGGCTGTGAAAGTGGTCGACGGATCCCCAGACTGCTGAGAAGAGTGATCGAGAAACTTTCCAAGGATCCGGAATCGGTGGTCTGTTCGTTCATTGATGATCTGGCCAAAGTTCGAAACCCGGACAATGAGCCTCTACAAGACACCGAGCCAGCCGCGTTAGCCCATGCTCAGAGAAGCAGTTCGACTGACAGAACAGTATCCCACCTTGGTCGCTCCTGGGATGGCAGATCGAATGTGGACGATAGCAGTGGGAGCGTTCGTATGGAATGCCTGGAGGAGGACTCCGAGGATGACTTGTCGGGCTCAGGGATCCAAGTGGACGAAAGCCGGCTGAGCGAGGACGAGGGAGTGAAGATCAGCATCCACGAGGATCATAGTGATGACGACGAAAGCACAACACCGCTTGGAGAGCGGCAGGCCCCTCTCCAAACGAGTATCGATGTCGCCGATGAAAGCTTCGACTCTCCTAATCTCTCACTCTCCTCGGTCTCTACCGACGGCGAAGAACTCAAAATCCTCGACCATCAGCAGCAGCATCATCACCATCATCAAAATTCACATGCGCCATTTGTGAAACTGAATTCCAGAAAACTAGCAAATCTTGGATCCTCTGAAGAGGACGATGAAGAGGAAGAAGACCGTCTGGTTGAACAACTTTGTGGACTTCGCTGCGACGACATGGACCGGTATCATGCCACAGCTTCCTCCTCCTTTACTTCGTTTCCTTCTCCCCCGCTGCAATCTTCCTCATGTCTCGACGAACATCCGGAGATGATCGAAGAAAGGTTTCAGAACTCGACTTCTGACGAAGCCGACGTGCCAACCCAGCTCGGTAGGAAAAAAGGTCCAGCCGGGGTCCGGTCCGAGCGCTCTTCGTCCCGGAGGAGCGGCCCGATCCGCCGAAGCGTCTCCGAGCCTGTCGGCCGCTTCCTGACCGCCTCCTCGTTCTCTTCTTCGCCTCCCCCTCAACCTCAGTCAGTGTGGTACTTGAACCCGAACCCATCTTCCGCCCACCAACTCTCCTCTTCCGGCTCATCATCGTCTCCCAAAACATCTACGCCGAAAAATGCGGCTGCTCGGTCCCGCAACGGCTCGCCTACTACTCCCACGACCCAGTCGCGATCTTCTCGCGGCAAAAAAGCGAGCCCGTCCATTGGGCTGCGGCCGAACGGCTTCAGCACCCATCATCCGGAGGAGGATGTGGAGGAGGAGGAGGAGGACCATTCAAGAGCCGTCAACGGGCGCCGGTCTGACGGCACAAATCGCTACGGCGCAGGCCTCGGCTCGTCGTTCCCTCTCCGTCCGGACCACCCCGATCCGGATCACCAGTCGGCCCAGAAGAGCACGCGCCGGAGCGTCAGCCACCATGACGCGCTCTCCTGTCGTCAACAACAGCAACAGGAGGACTGCATCCTCTCGCCCTCCCCGATCCCCCCTGCGTCCCGATTCTTCGCCTACCACCATCACCACCACCACCACCGGCTCTCCCATCCGGGTCAGACTGATCCTGCGTCATCTGCTCGGTTCTCCTTCATCAACTCGGCTTCTAACGCCCATTCGTCGATCGCTGCTGCTGATGGGGCTGGCGCACCCGTGGGTGAACAGCTCTGGATGCGCGAAACTGACGGCGGGTTCGTCGAGGTCGGCGAATACTGAAAAACTTTGATCCTTTCTCTCTTTTTGCTCTATAATCGTCTAATACGTTTTTTCTTTTCTCTTCTTCTTTCTTTCTTTCTTTTTTTTTCTTCTCTTTCTTTCTTCTTCTTTTCTTTCTTTCTTCTTTTTTTTTCTTTTTGGTTATGTTATATACGTCTGTCTTTTTTATCTTTTTGTACCACCAATGGTCTCATTACGTACATTATCTTTATCATTGGTCTGTTTACTTGGTGGCTCTTATAAACTATACACATCTAATTATCTTATATATTTCTTTTTTCCTCGCTGCCTAAATCACTTCTGCATTGGCTGTTTGAGCCTCTGCTGAGAGGCGCAGCCGTGTAGAGAGGCTTTGGTCAAGCAGCAGCTGCCCGATGACCCTGGTTTTCACAGGCCCTGCGTTGCAATGAGGAGGTGAACACCATCGCATCTACGTGATCTCGCTGAGGGAGTCGAGAAAGTTGGAACAAGCTTCGCAGTCAAAGAGCCAAGTACAAGAACGAAGCTTCCCCAGAAGCAGTACAATGAATCTGTTGAGTCATGTAGCGGAGCTAACTTAACTAAGTCCCTCTCTATGTGGAGGGGGGACTCCGTCCCGCAGGGACCTTCGGAGGTCGCTTCGCTCCCCCGAGGAGGGAAATTAGCTAAGTTAGGTAGCGGAGACTGTACCAAGCGAAGTCGGGCACGGCATGGGTGTTTCGAATTCAACCCCCTCAAAACAGGTAGGGACATCGTTATATGAGGATTGGCCCGACATGAGTGGTGCATGCAGTATAGACGTTTGCGTGCTTGTTCGAGGTTTATCGAAGTCAACGAGGTTAGAACGACTCAATCAGACTGGAGGCATGGATACAACTTGTAGGAAAAGAACAGCAGACAAGTCTGCTGCAAGTTGATTCTCCCCCCACCTCTCGTTAAGATCTAACCAACTAAAAGCTCAGAGAGTGAGCTGGCCTTTTGCACTTACCGAAATTAGTTAGACCTCATTGTTGTTGCACACTTCTTCCTAGTGGCTCATTTCCACCTCATTTATTTTTATTCCAGCTCCAAGAAGCACACAACACACATAAATACTTGGGCTGATGATGTTTTTTCATCCCGGGGC
This sequence comes from Puccinia triticina, assembly GCF_026914185.1. Classification (NCBI taxonomy): domain Eukaryota; kingdom Fungi; phylum Basidiomycota; class Pucciniomycetes; order Pucciniales; family Pucciniaceae; genus Puccinia; species Puccinia triticina. The sequence goes on from NC_070573.1 coordinate 1,860,988, forward strand.
GCTGGTTGTCTGTGGCGTACTTGTGGCGCTCCTTCCGGAACCAACATGCCAATATCCGTCCATGGAATTGACAAAGCGGATGCTCGGCCCCAAGCTTACGGTTGAGCAGGGCCCAGGGACTGAGTGAGTTTTCCCAAAAGACAGTGATCCAGAAATTTTTATCTGACCTTTAAATTTCCTCTGACATGGTGGATTCTTTTCCAATCAGATGCACAGCGTATGTAAATCTTTTCCACAACAGAGGATAGCAGCAGCTAAGATTGCAATTTTTTAAAATATATAGTGATTCACTTGCGGACATAGCAGTGCATCAGCAACCCATGTAAGCTTTCTTGATTCCTTGGTTTCAAATCAAATCAGATTGCTGATCCCCATTCTGCTTTCATCTGATAAGAGGATCAAATGCATTGGCAGGTCAAGACAGTGGATTGGGATTGTAAGTGAATTCCAGCTTTTAATATCTCTGCCAATTATTCAGGAATTGAACCACCTTGTGATCCTTTTCTGATTGCAATAGTCAGACAGCCAATGGGTTTAGCACACAAGAGAAGAAGATATATGAGCATGATCCATTCAATATTCCTAAGGATCCAAAATCACATGATCCTGGAATGTGTGTTGACTGAATAAAATGAATACATCATTCCATAAAATGCTTTATAACTGACATGACAAAATTTAATTGTAGCTCATTGATGCAATTCCGTGCGGTTGGAATACGGAAGGGTTTGGTTCCTCATGAGACTTCAATGGATGCCTTTGTTGACCATTTCATGTGGGTTGACCTTCAAGTCCCAAAAATGTGGAATTCATGCTAATTCCTACATAGATTACTATACTGATTTGGCCCTGGTTTCAGAGAAAACATTTACAAAGATGAATTCAAACATAAGAGTTTTTCTTATACAGATCTGCTTTCCAAACACCTCAAGCGGATTGGGCAGTGGAGAAAAAGGTGTGCCCTTTCTTCTTCCTTACTTTTCTGAGTGCTCTTTATGTTATTTGAATCTTGAAACAGATTTTATTCCCTGTTGATAGTATTTATGGGGAAAGAGAATTTGCAGAGGAAAAAACATTGAAGAATATATTAGGGGCCCACATAGAGTATGATCAAAGAATGTGTGTATATTATCACCACTGCAAGTAGGAAGAATTGGATGCTCATTTGAATTACTTGTTGTTTCAATTTGGAATCAAAGAATCCTCATGTAAGTTTCCCAAATAAAATAAATGAATCTGGTTTTACTCTGAGAATTGAACTAATTTAAAGTTGTTAAAATCACCTAATTTCAGTAGAATGGAAGAATATTTTCAAGTTGTTGGAAGAATATTTAAAAACCATTACTTACTTCAACTAGATTTGCGGGAAGCATTTTATGAGTGGGCTTTGTGAGTGTTTTTTATCTCAAGAATAAAAAAAAGAAGATACTCTTCTCCTTGTGGGGTTTAGGAACTCCCTTTATTTTGAAAAAATCATTGTAAAATTCCACTGATACATTTACCAGAAATGAGTGGAAGAGTCAATATACAGATACTATAAAGTTAGACACAAAGAAGCTTGTAACTGAATTTTCCAAGTGGTCCCAAAATAATTTTCACCCAGGACAGTGAGTTATTTTTCTTTGTTTCTGGCTCCTCTTCAGATGAAAATTGCTTGTCTAGCCTGACTATTCCCTGTTTTTATCAAACAGTCATTATGCTTATCCACCAAATCAGGTTGAAAACCTTGTTTCAATTGTGAAAGACCTGTTTGTATATTTTAATTTCTTGCAAAGCAAACTAAAAAAACAAATCCATTTGTATAATGAGAAAACTAATAATAAATTCAATCAAATAGGGAGCTAGAGGACTACATTCAAGCACTGGACCCAACACTGAAACCAGAGGATGTGGAGGGGTTCAAAATGTTTTTATTCCATGGAGGAGCAGATGATAAAATGGACTTTACTGGAGAGCCTTGGAAGTTGAGTCATAAACATATTGAAAATGATCTCAAAGATTGGAAGGCAAGAAAATTTGCAGAAGGTGTGCTTGTTGTTTCCTTCCTACCATTTCACATGATCTTCTTGGAAATGATGATTGTTTCACAGATATCTGACAAATCTGTCATCTTAACCTTCAAAATATTTCTCATGATCAGTCCCACAGGAAAAGGATGAAAGGATCATGTATGATTCCATATTTTTTTAAGAATAGAAAAGTATACAGTGTAAACATTAAACTGATAGAAAAATGTCCAAAAAATACAGGTCATTTGAGCAATTTAATCTCATTGCAAGTGAACTCTTTGGCAAAAATTACATAAACAATTCTCCTTTCCTAAAGCAATACCCTTATAGGAAACATATCTGGATGCCACAAGCTCTTTCTGCTACGATCAGTGCTCTAGGACCCAAGGATAAATTATTGTTAGTTTATTTTCATTCATATCTTAGTTCATGCACAAAACCTATCTATATTCATCTTGAAATTCAAAACTCCTCATGCAGAAATTTAAGAAGTGCTGAAAGCTGCAAAGATCTAAGAGTTATGCACAAAAATCTACAAAAACTGTTTATTCTGTATGTATCTATCCCATTTTCTGTCTTTAAACCAAGGGGAAAAAATGGACCCAATGAATACTCAAATAATCACTCCCAAAAAAGTAACTTGGACAAAGTACTTGCTTTTTTACCTCAAAAATTAACAGCTGAAGAGAGAAGAAGTTTCAAAAGTTATGCAGTGGTAAAATATGACAGAGCCGCAGATGAAAATTGGGGTCTTGAAGAAGTCCGAACACTTTTTGCTGGTTGGGAGAAGAGCAAAAGTGGGTGGAACAGGGATTTTTTCAAGCTTTGAAATATTGATTCTTACAATCTTCTGTCTTCTTGCTAACCCAAAACCAAAAACTCCCAGAATACCCAGTTGTACCACAGGCCAGTACCCATGAAATCACAACTGGTATTATCCCAAGCAAGGCCACTGAAACTCATGGAAGCAGAGATTCACAAGGAATCCAAAAAGCAACTGGTTCTAATTCAAAAGAATCTTCTGGTAATTCTGGAAATGTAGAAGCCCAAGCTTTTCCAGAAGTAGGAAAAAAATCCAAGACCAAGCTGGATTCAGGGTGCAACAAGATTTATCAAATTATTCCCAATCTTTCAGAACAATTGCGAAAGCTCTGCGGAAACAAAAAGGCTGTATGAAATTCTTTGTTGCTAAAAATTCCAATCTGTCTTTTTCATCATTTAAATTTTAATAAGACATCAGAATATTTACCTCTGAAAGCTGGTTACAACTATTGGATTAATTGATAAAAAAAATCTTTCAATTTCTTTCTCTGTTGATATGCATCCCTTTGTCTCTTTTTGTATAGCCCCTGCGCCGCGGATGACACGGGTTTCACAAACCATTCACACATTGTTCTTGACTGGCCTTATCTTATGTTCCTCATCTCATGTCTTAGCTCAGCAGAGAATCCGACTGACCACTCTCTCCGCTGAGCTAGGTGAGTGATTTCCCTTTCATTCTATTTTCCTTCCCTTCTACCTCCCTCTTCCCCATTTTTGTAGATAGCAGAGAATCCGACTGACCACTCTCCACTGAGCTAGCTGCAATACCACCCCACCTGTTGGTATCAGAAGTCTTGAGGCCTGCCTTTCAGTGCCCATGCCGTACGCCTAGTGATGAGCTCAGTCTCTTACACTTTTTTTCCTTTATTCCTTTCCTTTCCTTTCCTTCCCGGCCAATCTGTTATTTGCACTTCCATCTTCCCTTAGTGTCAAAGATTCACTTAATTTTTAATTAGAGGTTCCAATTTTCCTTAATTTTTGGGTATACTTGCCTTTCATCAATCAACTTTCATTTCAACTCAAATCAAATTAAATAGTTTCCTCCCTGAGCCAAATCTCTTTGGTTTCATTTCTGGTTCAGCCTCACACAACCAGAACACTGGTGATTTATATTGATGAGTTTGGTAAAATTTCCACTCAGCAATAGCGCGGGCAGGAATGCACAAGCAGCTGAGCTTAAATTGCATTTGGAGACATAAGCACTGAGGATGATGTCAGAAAAGCATATGGAAAGTCACACGCACAAAGAAAGCACGGATTGGATGATATGCGGATTTTGGATTGGGAGGCGGACAGGAGTGGATGGTTAGAGCTGGACTGCAACGGACCAAAAGCAGTGGCACGTTAGTGGGTGAGCCAGGGAAGCTGGGGCAGAGTCCCTGGTGAGAGACGGACTGACGTGGGAGGTCAAGCGTTGGAGAGGAGCCAAGCCTGTGTTGCAATGAAGACACTGGAACAACAGATAGCTGTGATGATGATGGTTGTGGAAGGATTACATTGCTTCAGAAAAGAAAGAAAAGAAGAGAAGAGAGAAAAAGAAACAAACAGAAAGAAATCACCTGGAACAGCAGATAGTGATGATGATGGTTGTGGAAGGATGAGGAAAGCGCCTTCCACGTCTGCTGCTCCAGGTGACTACAACCATGGGATGTCACAGACCATGAAGTGTACATGAAAGGTTTGAAGCAGACACAAAGAGAAAAAGAAGGAACACACAAAGACACACAAGAAACACACAACCTCAAAAGCCTGGGAATGTGATGTGTCCAAGTCAGGCGGAGATGAAAGACTAGTGGATGGGAACAGAGGCAGACGTGCGTGGAGGGCTCAAAGATTCTCTTCTGTTTTTATTTTTCATCATCTATCTTACTACTCATTATTGTGCTTACACTTACAGACATCACTATGAAAAAAACTCAAGAAACTGCTGTCAGTTGACATGCAGCATACGTGAGTCCATTTATAGTTGATACCAGTACCATACAAATGAATTCCAGGAATATTTGGAGGTTTCTCAACTTAATTTTAGTGCATATTGCACTTGACTGAGGTTGACAAAACAGAAGACTCTGAGCCCTCAGGCAAACACTCAGCTGGGACACCCAAGGTTTGCCAAGCCAGCTGGGCAGCCTAAGCCATATTTTGTATACAAGGGGTTGATGATGTAATACCGGCCCTTGTCATGAGTTGTCCATAACACAGTCAACAAGGAGGGATCCCTCCCAGTTGACATGATAATAAAAAAAAGTTGACCGGGAGGGATCCCTCCTGGCCAACAACTACATACCCCAGCCGACCGGATTCCTCCAGGTTGACAGCTATTCACAACAGTTGACCAGGAGGAATTGCTCCTGGTCAATGAATCTATACTCTAGTCATCCAGGAGGAATTGAGAGCTATTTGCAACAGTCAAGCGGGAGGAATCCCTTCCGGTAAACAACTGTACACACTTGTTGACTGGCCTCCCAGTTGACTGTTGCAAATAGCTGTTGACCGGGAGGGATTCCTCCTTGTCAAATTGTTTATAGATTCATTGAATGGCAGGGATTCCTCCCGGTTGACTAGTGTGTATAGTCATTTAACGGGAGGCATTCCGCCCAGTTGACTAGAGTATACAGTTGTTGGCCAGGAGGGATTCCTCCCGGTCAACTAGTGTGTATATTCATTGACCGGGAGGCATTCCTCCCGGTATGGAGCTTTGTCCGGTGCTAGGCCAGCGACAGCGCTGGGAGGGGAAAAGTGCCGGGTGGCTGCCCTCACGGATGGTCCGAGGATGAGGCTGGGGATTCAAGGTGATAGCTTGTTGTTGGGTGGTTTTGAGAGTTCGCCGAGGGTTGGATTCTTGGCGGCGGTTTTGTTGAGGATTCCGAGATGATTTGAGTGGCTTGTCGAAGGGAAAGGGATTCGTAGAAATCGGACTACGGACTCTAGACTCGAGATGGCGGATCAGAATGCCATGCCGCTCCCCTCCTCCAAGTTCTGCGAACTTGGACTCGGGAGGCAACATGTCACGTACATTTCATCATCTCCTTGCGCGCCGTGCGCGCGCACACAACACAACACACAGAAAAAAAAAAACAAGAATCAAAAAGAAAAACAAAAAAAGTAGAACCAAAAGAAAACAGCACAACAGATCACACAGCCTAAGGGATGAGAAAGACATGACACACACCAAAGAGAAGAAAGAAAAGAAATAGACCAAAAGCAAAAGACAGAGAATAAAACCCACAGTGCAAGCTGTGTTAGGACCAAGAAAAAGGAAGGAGGAGGGAGATAGAGAGGAGAGTGGAGAATAGGGAAAAAAAAAGAAAGGAGAAATGAATGAACTGAGAGCCTTGAGCCTTGAGAGTCTTGAGTTTGAAAGCCTTGATCTTGAGAGGAGTGCCGGTGAAATTGGAGAACTGAGAAATGATTTGACTACCAAGTTTGACCACCACATCCCACCACCACTTACAGTCTGTCCCTAGACTGCGCGGTCTCCGCCGAAGATCCTGTCGAACCGCGCTGTCAAAAAGAAACAGAAGGGGGCCCGCAGGTGGCTCACGAGAGTGGCGAATGTAGAGCTACAACAAAATTTTCGGTAGTAGATACCCGAGGCGCATACTGAGGAGGGGGAACTTACTTTTGGTTTCCAATGCCCCCACAAGGAAAATATTGCTTGACCTGGTCCGCCGCAAACCGGTGTTTGAGTTCTGTCCCATCGAGCTCGGCGAGAACATACGAGCCGCCTGAGACTTGTTGAACGATCCGATAGGGTCCATTCCACTTGTGGGCAAAGAGCTGCCCCCACTGAAGCTCCAAAGATTGGTTATACGCCAACACCAGGTCTCTCGGACCTAGTGGTCTGCAAAGTCGACTAGAGTGCTTATCCTCCCAATAGCGGATGGACTCGGCTCAAGATTTCATCATCCGCTCGTACGCAACTGCCCGCGCCTCTTCACTACGCTCAAGCTGTCGAGAGCGCGCTACTAGTAAATCAGAAGTACTGCGCACCTCCTCCCAATCGACCCCAAGGAAAGATTCTATGTCCAAATCGATGGGAAGAGCTGCGCGCTGACCGAACACCAACTCGTAAGGAGAGTAGCCCGTCGTGCGCTTTGTTGAGATTTGATCGGCGAACAAAACCAGCGGCAGGAACTTCCGACAGTTCTTGCCCAACTCTCCCGCTAACTTGACCAAAGCTGACTTAAGGGGTGCATGCCCGCGCTCGACCATACCCTGAGCTTTGGGATAGTACGGCGTCAAGACTCGATGTTGACCAGGCAAAGCTCTGAGCATCTCTGCCAAAGCCCCGCCGAACTCTGAGCCCCCATCAGTTGAGTAGGAGCGCGCTAGACCGTACCGCATGGTCCAGTTTTCTTGCAGGAACGCCGCAACCGCTTCCGAGGTGATGTTGTTGAGAAATTTGGCCTCAACCCAGCCCAAGAAGTCATTGCGGGCCACAATTAGGTATTTGGCTCCGCTGGCTTTGATGTGAACAGCATCCATAGAGACTCGCCCAAATAATGTGGCCTCACCCGTCGGGTAGCGCACTTCCATGGGCCGGCGCAGATCGCGCTTCTGACAGGCTTCGCAGCTGCAACACCAGAGCTGAACCGCTTTCTTGAGACTTGGCCACCAGAACCAATCGGCAACCCGGCAATATGTTTCTGCTGTGCCTCGATGGCCAAGTTCTTCATGCAAACACCGAAGGATTTCATCCTGCTTGCTCGGAATAGTGATCACAATCCGTGGCAGCGGACTTCCCCTTCGCAGGAGTCGACCCTCCTGAACGAAAAAATCTGCTGCCTTCCTCCTTAAAGCCTGAAAAAAGACTGAGTCCATGTCCGCGGGTCGAGCGAATGTCATGAGGTACTCCTCCAATTGCCGCCAAAACCCTTCCTGATAACCAGTGTACGCCGGCGCTGCCTCCGCTGAGAAAGAGGTCAAGGGCCTAATGAGCGGTGCTTCCTCGTCAAAATCTGACGCAGGTGGATCCGACTCGTCATCTCCCTGCGGCCTGCGGGAAAGTCCATCCGGCATCGTGAACGATTTGCCCGGGCGGTGAGAGATGTTGAAAGAAAACAGATGTATGAAAGCAACCCATCGCGTCATTGGAGCATTGGGAAGGCTGGGCGCGTTGATCATCTGAACGAGGGACTGGGCGTCAACAATGAGCTCGAAATGTTGCCCCCACAGTACAATCTGGAGCTTCTTTAGGATTCTTGCGACCCCACACACAACACTGGGTTGCTACGCTAACCATAGCGGTTAGCGTAGCGTAGCGCAGCGCGAATGCGCTATTTTTTAGCGTAGCGTTAGCGCAATTGCACACATATGCGCTAACGCTATGCGCACGCGGTGCGCAGCTATTTTAGCTGATAGCGTAGCGTTAGCGCAGATGCGCGCAATTGCGCTAACGCTACGCATGCAGGGCGCAAAAGAGCGCGCGCTACGCTGCGCTACAGCACTTTAGCGGGAAAAAAGGGCTTTTTTTCCGCTAAAAGCGGTGTAGCGCAGCGCAGCGTAGCGTAGCGACTGTAGCGGCGCGCTAACGCTAACAAAGAATTGGCGCGCTGTTAGCGCCGCTGAAAATTAGCGCAGCGTAGCGGCGCTAACAGCGCGCTAACGCTATGCAAAATAGATGGGCGGGTTTTTTTCCGCTACGCTAACGCGTAGCGCTGAAATAGCGTAGCGACCCAGTGTTGCCACACAACTCGAGTTTGGGCTGCGAGTACCAAGACTCAACGTCGGAGAATAACAAAGACTCGTAAAGCGCGGGTTGGTCGAGGCCGTTTGCGTCTGCTTGAGTAAGAACCGCCCCAACAGCGTGAAAACTGGAATCTACGGCGAGTTTCAGTTGCCCCGCATTCGGCCCATAGTCCACCTTGACCAGAACAATATCTTTGCCCACAAGATTTTTTAGTTGTCAAAAGGCCGTTTCACAATCCTCGGTCCAGACAAATGGAGCGTCCTTGCAAGTCAGTCGCCAAAGCGGAATACAGATCTGCGAAAGAGACGGAATGAATATCCGCACGTACACAACCACGCCGAGAAAACCGCGAACTTCGGTCGCATCTGAAGGCGTTGGCCAGCTCAGAATTTTGTTGATTTTAGTCCTTGCCATCCGTTGACCTTCCTTGCACACGACATGGCCCACGATCTCCAACGCGGGAACGCAAGCTGCCAGCTTGGACGCTGAAACAGTCAACCCCGCCTCCTTGATCCAAAACAAAATCCTTTCAAGGGTCGCGGCGTATTCCCAAATGAACCTCCTGACTCCGGGATGCCAAGACAGGACCTCTCCATTGTAATCTGAATTCGGGCCCTTGATGCCTCCATCATCGATGAACACTCCCGCGTGGTCGGGGATCTTGTCCTGCAGGACCCACATCATCTGCGCCTGGTAGACGGCGACAGAATTAGTGGCGCCCTGCGGGAGCCGGGTCAGCTGGAATCTACCTAGAGGAGTATTGAACGTAGTCAGCGGTCGCGAGATGGGATCCAAGGCGCGTTTGTCATAACCGCCAAGAATGTCTCCCAGCCCATAGCAAGCACTACCCGAGAATGATTCCACAAAGTCCTTGGTAGCCGGCGGAATTCCCGCATCCTTCACCGTAACCTTATTCAGAGGCTGGAGGTCGTGGACAATTCGGAGTTTGCCGTTGCTCTTCAGGACGCAGAAGACCGGCGAGGAGTACAACAAAGTTGATTTTTCGTACAGCCCGTTCCGCACTCGCTCCCTCAAGATCCTCGTGTATTCGTCTAGCTTAGCCGCGGGTATGGGAATTTTCTTCTTTTGCCACGGCTCATGCTCAATTACTGGGATGATATACGGCATTCCGTAGGACTCTTTCAGCAGCCCTCGCTCGGATTTGTTGAAGGCGATAGCTTGATTCCGCTCGGACAACACGTTCTTGATGACGTTCAACTCGTCAGGCCAGAGCCAGCCTTCCGGACCAAAATTTACCGCAGTAAGGCGCTCTTTGGTGACGTGCCCTTTTGGGGTGAAGGGGCCCGTCAAAGAGCGGGCCAAAGGACGGTAAGGGTCCCTAGAGAGAGGCGGACATTGGAGGGGGGGATTTAGCCCTTGTGGCATCGGCTGATTGACGGGCTTGATTTTCCGAGAGACTGGCTTGTATTTTGCTGCGAACACCGCGAATTCACTGGCTTTCCAGGCGCCCAAAAGCGCGGATTGAGATTGAGCGCCAAGACCATTCTGGAGCAAACATTACGTCCGTAGTTCCAAAAAATCCTCAAAAGGCACCTTATCTGCGTACAAAAACCCGGACGGTGAAGAGCGGCTCACAATAGTGGCACAAGGTAGAGTTTTGACAATATTTGGAGCATCACGCCTGGAGGTGCATAATTGGAGAAAACTTACTTTTAGTCTCCAATCCCTCCGCAGAACACCTTCTTCCACCTCATCCACCCAAGCCTCTATTTTTGACGGAAATAGTTTCACCTCATTGCGGAGGATCATTAGTTTATCCTCGTCGCGGAGGCTCGGAAGTTTAGCCTTGTTGCGGAGGGTCTCTGCAGACATGCCTAGTTTAGCCTCATTGCAGAGGGTCACAAAGGACAAGACTAGTTTATTCTCGTCGCGGAGACGAGAAGCGGACCGCAATGAGCTTCCTAATGCGGAAGAAAGGAGGGATTCCAAAGGGCTGCTCACGAGCGTGGCACGTGATAGTGTTTTTGATGAAGTGGTAGAATCTACCCTGAGGTGCATACTTGGATGGGGACTTACTTTGACACCTTGTGCCCCTGCCGGACACCCATTCTGATCGTCACAAACCAGCCGCTCCCCGTTGGAATGATTGGGGGAAAAGAGCCAATCAAAATGGAGAACTAGAGAGCTGACAGAAACAGAACCAATGTTTTTAGGGTTTTTTGGATTTTCTTGATGTTTTTGCTCTTGACAATTTTTGTTGAGTTGTCTGTTAGTCTGCTACCATGATGTATCACCACAGTATGGAGGGCTGTCGGATCGACCCATGAGCACTACCAACCGACCACCCAGCTGGCAGCCACAAGCGTCTGTAGCCTAGTTGGTAAAGGCAGCACTCTAGTATGTGTCTAAGCATAGCTGAGGTTGTGAGTTCGACTCTCACCAGACACATCTTCATTTTACAGTCTCTACAATTTTTGATTGAAACTTCTGAAGAAACTGAGAGTAGTGAAGCTGGGTGAGAGGAAAGTTGAGGGGTCGATGAGCCAGAAGCCGATCCGCCGGTGAAAAGTCGCGACCCTTGATTAAGACTGCCGGCTAATGGATTGGCTCCATTCATAAAAAATGCTTATCCACATGTGGGTCTTTTTTGAGGCGCCCGCAATGAACCAAGACGCCCTTCCAACCATGAGCGGGGAACTCTCGCTCCCATCTTCCTTTGTCAACTGGACAGAGTGTGACTTTGATATTTCTTCTGTTCGAGTCAGGCAGGATGATCCGCTCGCCAGCCGTCGGAGAAAACATAAGAGTGGCTCTGAAATCCATCAAAAACGGGCGTCCTAAGATGAACGGCCCGTCCGCCCGCGTAATCCAGAAATGACAAGTGCCCACAATGGAACGACCCACGCGAATGGGCACGTCCTTGGCGATTCCGATAAGCTCACATGCTTGGTTGTTTATCCCATAAACTGCCGAGCTGAAGTTGACCCTTCGCGTGAGATTCAACTTGACTGCCATGGAATTGGAGATCAGATTGAGTTGCAAACCCGAGTCAACCAACGGCAACGAGATTGCCTCCTCATCTCCTACGCTACAGTTGAGATAACCGAGGGGGCAGGAGTACAAATTTGGATTGAAAACTCCGCTTGGGTCAATTCCTTCGGCCAGAGTTCCCGAGTTTACCTTCAAATCTTCGCAACCAACCTCCACGCGGCGGCGTGAAACCCACTTCTTTACCTTGTCCAAGACGGCTGGCGACACGGAACAGATCTCCCCAACAGTCGTAGTCACGGGGAGCTCGAAAATTTTCTTAACCAGCCCCTCAACGGCGTCGGGATGGTTGCGAGAAACCTCGCGCTCGAACCTGACCTTAGACTGGGAGCCGGGGACTTTAGGAGGGGCAGCTGGACGCGCTACGGACTCCTTTGGTGGGAGAAACTCCGGATCTGGCTCGTTCATGATTCTATTGAAAAGCTCCGGCTCACTATCTTCTTGACGTCGCGAGGGGTCCGAGACACTGACTGGCGTCTTTCGCAACGGTCTTTTTGCCTGGGAAACTGGAACCTGCGGCGCCTTAAAAGGCCGCGCCTCTTTGTGGCGCTTCCTTGCCGCGGGGTCGGACTCATATGCACCTGCAAAGGATTGGGAAGAAACAGCAGGAGGGAACCAAGGGTCTAGCGACCCACAGCTCGCCTTGTATTTGGTAGAGATGACACCTGAAGCCCGTTGAGTCGGAGCATTAGGTCTAGGCGCGGAAGAGGACTGAGTTGGCTGAAAGGAGGCCACCACGTGCCTAATTGGCCAACTACGGTCGAACGGAATCAGAGCCCCATTTGGGAGGAAAAAAATTGTTCCCCTTTGCTCCACCAGCCCAGCTTCCTTGTCCTTCACTAGCTCCTGACATCGCGAGGTCCCATAATTTTCCCGATGGCAGTAGTAGCAGACCAGCGGAGGGCGATCCGCAGACGTTGACGCTTTTCCCGGTATGGCTGCAATCTTCTGATCAATTTTATTTTTGAAAGCTTCCAACATCCTTGAAAGCTCATCCATGGTTGTGGCCGGTTTTGAAGGCACCTGGACTTCCTTGGGTCGACGCTCCTCGCCCATCTTCTTCATAACCAAATTGCCCTCCTGAAATGGAGGTGATGCGACAGGCTGGCCAGTTCTTGACTCCTCAAAAGTGAGCGCCGTTTGCTCCTTCATCACAGCGTCCACCAAATCTTTGAGAATTTTGAAGGTTGGTAGCTTAAACCGATGGTCCAAGGTTGTTACCATTGTGCCATCGCGGATCAGCTTCTTTTGAATCTCGTCCTGAATGGCGGTCAAGAAGGCTTGATAGTAGGAGTTCCGAATCTCCTCCACCGAGTCAATATGAGCCATGGAGAGCAGATAAGAATGAATTGGTTCCCACGTCTGCCAAAATGTCTGATATTCCACCGCCGACGACACGTCGCCCTTGGCAGCCCATTCTTGAACTAGCGAAGTAAGATCTTGTGTTGTGAACCAAGCGGTGTCCACCTGGCCCCAATAAGCTATCATGGCCGCTTTGAGTTTCGTCCAGTCGGGAGGGCTGAATCCTTCCAAGGTCTCTAGGATGTTGAGCAGCTCGTCTGTAGCAAGGAAGAGCCAGATCTGCTTGGCCATGTCGAGTTCGGTAGCCTTGTTCAAACCGGCCACCATCTCATAGGTTTCGATAAACCTCTCAACCTTGGTCCCGTCAAAGCACAGGCGCTTGTTCGGCGACTTAATCTTGACCATTGTGGCGGATTCTAAGGAGAAAACTGACGGACAATGGGGTGCGGCTCACAGCGTGGCTAGGTGGCTTTTTGACGATGTGTAGAAGACCCCGGAGGTGCACTAATGGAAGGGACTTACTTCTACCCCTCCTTTGCCCCGCGACTGAACACTAAAAAAAAGAAACAATAAAGAGAAGAAATTGATGTCGATCTTGATCCTGAAACAAGAATTTGAGACGTTGACGCTCCAAATCCAACAAGAGCGAAATTGAGGATTGGAACCGGCCAAGCGCCGCAAATGATTGGATGGATAGGACTTGATGAGCCAGAAGATCCAAATTAGGTTCAGTAGAGATTCTTGGAGATTTGATGGATGATAGAAGAAAAAAAAAAAAAAAGAAAGAGAGAAATATAACCGCCAGAAGCCTCAAAACCACAGTACGAGACTGTAAATCTTGAGGTCGCTGGTTTGATCCCGGCTCGGGGGACCAAATATGGAGCTTTGTCCGGTGCTAGGCCAGCAACAGCGCTGGGAGGGGAAAAGTGCCGGGTGGCTGCCCTCACGGATGGTCCGAGGATGAGGCTGGGGATTCAAGGTGATAGCTTGTTGTTGGGTGGTTTTGAGAGTTCGCCGAGGGTTGGATTCTTGGCGGCGGTTTTGTTGAGGATTCCGAGATGATTTGAGTGGCTTGTCGAAGGGAAAGGGATTCGTAGAAATCGGACTACGGACTCTAGACTCGAGATGGCGGATCAGAATGCCATGCCGCTCCCCTCCTCCAAGTTCTGCGAACTTGGACTCGGGAGGCAACATGTCACGTACATTTCATCATCTCCTTGCGCGCCGTGCGCGCGCACACAACACAACACACAGAAAAAAAAAAACAAGAATCAAAAAGAAAAACAAAAAAAGTAGAACCAAAAGAAAACAGCACAACAGATCACACAGCCTAAGGGATGAGAAAGACATGACACACACCAAAGAGAAGAAAGAAAAGAAATAGACCAAAAGCAAAAGACAGAGAATAAAACCCACAGCGCAAGCTGTGTTAGGACCAAGAAAAAGGAAGGAGGAGGGAGATAGAGAGGAGAGTAGAGAATAGGGAAAAAAAAAGAAAGGAGAAATGAATGAACTGAGAGCCTTGAGCCTTGAGAGTCTTGAGTTTGAAAGCCTTGATCTTGAGAGGAGTGCCGGTGAAATTGGAGAACTGAGAAATGATTTGACTACCGAGTTTGAACACCACACCGGTTGGCTAGAGTACGTAGTCATTGATTGGGAGGGATTCCTCCCGGTTGACTAGTGTGAATAGTCATTGACTCGGAGGCATTCCACCTGGTCAACTAATAATGCCTCCCAGTCAACTAGAGTATAGATTCATTGACCAGGAGGGATTCCTCCCGGTTAAATGTTGTGAATAGCTGTTTACTGGGAGGGATTCTCCTGGTCAACACATTTGTATATAGTTTTTGACCGGTGTGTATGGTTATTGGAACATCTTGAACTCACCTGGACAACATAATGCGTCCAGCGCCATGTGGACGAGGCCACCATGCATGTTCCCGGATCTCTTCTGGTGAAGCCACCACTTGATCGGGTTCACAGGTTCGATTCCGTCAAGGATGAGTCCTCCTCCTAGCCAGACATCCAATGCATCAGTTGGGCAGTTTCCTCCTTGTGCGGCAGCAGCATCGCCCAAGCCCGCAAGCATACTTGTCCTGGGCTGTGATGAGATACAAGAGAAATTCCAAATGAGTAAGCAGGTCGTTCATGGAGTTCTAAGCAGAATTTGACCTACCTTGGAAGTCGAAGCTGGGACCGTCCCGGGATTAGTTGGTTGTTTGGGCTTGTAAAAGGAAACCCACATTTCCCGCGCTAGTTGTATGGCTTCGGCGATCCATTTGGGTTCCCATTTCGCCAATTTGAAGTACTCGTCCTTGAAAGATGGGTGCATCACTTAAAGAGAATATCATATGTTAGAAATCTAATAAGAAGGAAAACAAAAAAGAGAATTGTACTTACAAATAGCAATTCTGTACAGAGGGGATGAGTCGGTTAAGCTGTAGTACTTGTTTGTAATTTTTAATCCATGTCGACAGGCATTTCTCAGTGCCGGAGGATAACTTTGATCACTGATAATAGTTGATAGGTGTTCAGTGATTTGGTCGATGTAGATAACTATGTTTGATAGGCGAGCTGAACCCGCATTGGAAACTTGGAGGGTTAATTCGTTGAAAAGACCAAGGACATGCACCAAATCTTGTGCCAATTTGAAATCCAATCGATCCAAGTGATGTTTGCGCTTGAGTCCATGTCGTTTATGGCGCTGCCACTCAAGACTTCAAAGTAAGTCAGTTGATTGAATCCAACTCAAACGGAAAGAGTAGAAGCGAGAACATACACAGCAGCTTCACAACGAACAATACTTTTGATTTGGTAGAAAGTTGAGTTCCATCGCGTTCAAACGTCTCTCTCCACATTATGCGGAGTCTCACACTGTTTCTCTTGACAAATCTCCACGAACTCGGCTTTTGAATTCGGGGAGAATCTCAATTTCTTAGCAATTCTACGAAACTGCGGAAGAGATGTGAAGGATATTATGTTAGTTGATGCTCAATGAGTTAGAAATTGAAAGGCTGACCTTAGCCAATGTTTGTTTGCAAGAGTCAGTTGTATAACTGTCTCCTTCATCTTCTTCGCTAGCTTGGTCAATGTTGGCTTCACTCAGGGAATCATTATTGTCAAAATCTTGTCCAGGAACGCTTTGAATATCGCTATCTTCGTCTATTAAGGCGGTGGAATCAGCCCTGTTGGCGTGGGAAATGCTAGAAGGGATTTAATGCAAGAAGAAAGAGGTCAATGAGTGAAATGGAAGGAGGTCTGAGGGGAAATTCAATTCGGAATTACCCTCTGATTTGCTCCTCAATATCTACATCCTCAGAGCAAGAATCATCCGAGTCACCATCAGCAGAAACGCAGATTTTGTTAGTAGAAGTTTGTCGCTTTTGAGTACCAAACGGCCGGAGGATCGCCTGGACTATTAAATTGAGTATGTGCGCGAAGCACCGAATCCAGCTTGGCTCGCCCCTAAACCTTGGCCATTTGAGCTTCTTGAGCTCCTTCACCATAACCTCGTTGTTTTTTGCGTTGTCGCTCACAAGCCCGCAAATCTACAGAGTCAAGTTTTGTTATATCAGCATTCAAAATTAGAATATATATAATAAATCTTGGCTCACCCGATCCTGAATTCCAAACCTATCTGCAACTAAAGCTACTGTCTTAGCCAAGTACTCACCCGTGTGTCTTTGAGAAAGCCTAACAAAGTCTAGAGGCATAGCCTCTAGACTGATATCCTTGGGGCCAGCTTCGGCTAATCGGTAGACGACTATTCCCAAGATGTCGAATCCGTTTGGCGACTGCCAAGCATTGACTCCAAGATATAAAGCGCCTTTGTGTTCCTACCGATAGAATAATGATTATCAGAAAGCAATAAAAAAACGAAATGAATGAAAGAATAAAGAGCAACCCACACTTAAGACACCACGGTAGTTGCTTTGAATCGCTGAATAGAGCATATGAATATGCTTGGAAACGTCCTGAGGTCTTGGTAGATTCTTGAGGACCGTGGGATGGAGGATAGCCTTGTGGCTTGGATCAGTAAGCGCCGAGAACGGCCTTGCTGCTTCAGCACACCATACTGCGCAGAGTTGAGGAACCTGAAGCCTAAATATCAGCAGCTGAGATTTCAGTTCTCCAAACAAGGACCTCTTGACGTACCTCTTTGGCTTGCAAGTCGCCAGTTCCGGAAATCCCGAGACTACCCAGCGAGTGACTAGATTTGGTTTCACGTTGTTTTCGGATGCAGAGGGACGCATGCTTGTTTAGATTGCTACAAGAAGAGTCCGCGGTCGGACGATTAATTTTAATGCCGCACCTAGACAAGGAATAAAATAGATTCAGAATTGAATAAATATTGTTTATTATGAATAAAATACTCACAATTTGCAAGGATAGGCAATCATTCGCCTTCCATGCTTATCCAATTGATTGGAAAGCTCGGGCACACCATACGAAGCGTAACTGGAACTGTTCGAGTTTGAAGCGACTTTCTGAGCTCGATCTATACAAAAGAATAATATTGAGTCAGAATTGTATATGAGAGAAAAAATGAGGAATTAAAGATACTCACATAACTCTTCCTTGTCGGTGTCGGTCATCATTTGACAAAGTTCAGAGGGTGGGATGCTGGTGCTCTTTGGAGGATGGACATCTGTATTTACTTCTTGGCTAGTGGTTTGACTTAATTCTTCTTCCGGATTACCTTGGATTGATGATGCTTGAGATGATTGTGGTTTGTGTCGTTTGCGGGTGGAAGCCATGGTGGAGATGTCCGGTTGAGCTAGAGTAGGTCCGGTCTGCAAGGTGAGGATATAACATATACATCATGACATCCGCTACTGCTTTGATGACAGTGCTGTGTATGTCATATGTCACAGGCTACCCAGCTGCGGGACTATAATAGGTGGTGGGCGGTATCTCTGGGAGGTACCCAGGTACCGCACCGCTTCTCTCCCAAAAGCTTGTACCTCACACCGCACCCGGCACCGCCTGGCGGGTGCGCAACGGGTGCAAGGGGTACCTGCCAAGCGGTGTGGGGTACCCCCCAACAGGTACCGAATGTTCATCTCTACTCAAACCAGAAGATGTGATGAAGTTCAAACAATTTTTACATGATGGAGGAGCAGAAATTAAAAATGACTTTACTGGAGTACCCTGGAAGTTAAGTCATAAATATATTGGAAATGACCTCAAGGATTGGAAGAAGAGAACATTTGGAAAAAGTGAGCTTCATGTTTCTCCTATCAAATCCCTCTGACCCTGTTTGTCAGTTTTATAATCAAGTGTAATAAATGTAGTGAATTCAGGTGAAAGCTTTTTGAGACCTGAGCCATTGCAGGAAATGTTTTCACATTGTTTATCACACTTGATTGTTGCACAACAAACAGGGTCTTAATCTTGTGTTGAATGATTACACAGATATCTGACAAATAGACCATTCTACTCTTTGGAGTATTTCTTATCACCAGTGCCCCTGAAGCTTGAGAAAAGGATCATGTAGGTACTTTTTGATCATAAATCAAGGCCTTCTTTGGACAAACCTTTTATACGCAATAAATTTTGAAGTTTGCCACTGATTGTGTTATATACATATATTGTATATTGCACAATTTAGGGCTGAACTTAGTTTATAAAGTATAAAAAGGTGTCCATAGGGGGAATAAAAATACAACATCATGATTTGGAAAGATTAAATTGACATTCAAAATGCCAAAAACTTCACAGGTCATTTGAACAATTTGATAAGGTCGCAAAGAAATATTTTGGCCAGGATTACAAAGACTATGCAACTATTGTAAAAGCGTTTAAAGGGCAGCATATCTGGATGCCACAGCTTCTTTCTGCTACCTTGAAATCTCAACTTCATCACGGCAACTTGTGAGTATTTTTAGTCATGGCTAAGTTATTTCATGCCCAGAAAGTATTTATGCAGATTTTGACATTTGAATTTCTTCATAAAGGCCCAATAGATATTCTGTTCATCCTGAACTTCTAAGAAATCTTCAAAAAGAATATGAAGCAAGATTTAGCCTGTATGTATCATTGCATTTTCTATATTTCAAACCAAAAGAACAACACTAAACTAATGAACACTTCAAAACCAACTTCCAAAAAAAAGCAACTTGAACGAAGTACTGGACATGTTCCAAGCAGAATTGAAAGGTGAACAGAGAGAAAGTTTTAAAGAGTATGCAGTGGTGCAATATAAGAGAACAGCAGATGCACATTGGGTTCCTGAAGACGTTCAAACACTTCTTGCTGCTTGGAAAAAGAGCAAAACTATTTGCCAAAGGTTTGTGCAAACCTTTTGGAACTACTGATTCAACTCTTTGGAAATGCAAAGGTGGTGTCGCCATTTTTGTTGCTGTAACTCCCCATTCCAGCTTTGTGATCCTTATAATACCAAATGTCTTGATCTCAGGTCACATTGAAGCTGGTTGAAATGATTTGATTCATTGATTAAAGCACCTGGCAGTTTCTTCCCTTGTTAATGCGCATGGCTTGTTCTCTCTTTTATTTTTCCTTGATTGATTTCCTTATAATTTTCCCGGTGCATCTATTATTCCAACTTCCAACTTTCCTTTAGTGTCACACAATCACCAACTTCTCACTTGGCACAACTGGTTATCTTTAATTCACTTTTTGGGTATATTTTTCTTTCATCCATCAAGATTCATGCTGATTGAATCAAGTCAACAGTCTCTACACTGAGCCAACTCTCTTTGATTGCATTTATGGTTTAGCCTCTGGCACCCGGCACCGCCTGGCGGGCAGCTGAGGGCAGATTACAATGCACGCTGTCTGGTTATTAAGACTAGTCTGGGCCGTCCGTCAAGACTGTATGTACGGTTTCAATGATCATCACTCCTGGCCATCGAGAGTGCACAGTTTCGATGACCAGGGGGATTGTGTGATGTTCCAGTCCGCGCTATTCGAGCCCTGTGGCCATTGTTTTTTTAGGGGCTCTTTGCTTGTTAAGTTAGCCTAACACCGGTGCTATGTGTGGTGCGGTTAGGGTTTGTGTAAGTTGGCACAGTCCATCGCCCTCGTCCTCGATTTCCTCGATTTCCTCGATTTCCTCCTCCAACCACGAAAAACGGAAAAACCCAAACAAGCATGGCCACCGTCGCCCAGGACTTCTCCGTAAGCGAATCATCAGCAACAGCCATCTCCCAGCCAACACAACCCAGTCACACTCATCCTCATCTATCTCTCCATCAGTCCATCTGTTAACACTTCTCTTCCATTTTCTTTCCTGTTTCTTGCTTGCTCTCCCCGGCCCATACCATCCCATACACGCCGCAGAAACTTCGTTCGTTTTTACCCTCGCTGAGGGTCGAAGAACTCAAGGGAATCATCCGAACCATCAACGGATACTTACACACCGTGGCCAGACTCACCGGCAAGAAAGGCTCGTTTGTTTCCTCGTTCTAATACAGTAAAAATTAATAGCAAAAGACTCAAACTAAGAATTATGACATGCCTATTTATTTGCATATATGCAGACGAATTAATCGTTCGGATCGAGGGTTACCTCCAAGAGTCCCTTATTGGAAATAAACTCGACAACTACGATTATATCAGAGCAGCCATCTACCGATACTGTCGCGAACCATATACACCAACCTACCTGCGGAACACCCTTAACACTTACCTGCAAGCCCATCAAACCCACCCTGCCTCAACCGTGCTCCCCTCCTCATCAGCAGCCTCCTCATCTCTGCGAGTGAATGCTCCAGTCGTTGACCAGGGTCCCGCCCCGTTAGCACATCAGCATCATCCTCATCATCATCCACCAAAGGCTGATCCTGTCTTTGGGAGCACCAGCACGCCATCCAACATGAGGTCGGGCTTTCCTATCAAACAGCCCAGTAACCACAACCAGAACTACAGCGCCAACTCCGGTATCAACCCTAACCCTCCCAGCCAAGGATTCCCCCCCAAGCCGCATCAAGTTCATCCTTCCTACTCACACGCTCCCTTTAATTCCCGCGCTCTGCCCATCAGCTTCGAAAAATCTCCATTCTATCGCGTTGATTCTGCAGCCTCCGGAGTGGCCATCTGCCATCGTCAGTCTACTCCCTATGTCAGCGATTCACTGAGCCAAATGTTGACTGTTTCCTCCCCTTCTCTTGATTCTCTTAGGAGCGGCCCAAAATGACCGCAAATCGGTCCCATTATCGCTCATTCTGTCGGCTGACCAGAGAGCCAAAATGTCACAAACCCAGTAAGCGAACGTGATTGGGTTCTAAATCTGAAGGGAAGCTGATCCAGTTCCTTTCCTGTATAGCATGAACGCAATTGGGAGCCAATACCAGCTGCGCCTGTTTGCCACCTCGGAGGCCTTCTACAACCATCCGAGCTACGCCACCGGACCCCATACCCAATCCTTACCCCCCGCACTCATCGAATTCCCTACCACAACCGACATCAAATTAAACACCTGCTCAATTACCTCTAACCTTAAAGGGATCAAAAAACAACCCGGTACCGCTCCCCCTCCTGATCTCGCTCTCGTTCCTGGTAGAAATGGCAGCGGTCAGGCCCTAGACCTCAAAGAGGGTAGACCTAACCAAATCGAAATTGCTTACTCGAATTCTGATAAGGTATCTTGCTCTCTTGTTTCCAGTCTAATCGTTTCGCCTACTTATTGTTGTATGCTCTTTATAGAGGTTCTACTTTGTGATTTATCTAGTCGAGTATTTCGGCGTCTATGGACTGATGAAGAACTTGAAAGCCAATCGAAAGCGGGGGCACGACCAAGTTTTACAAGAGAGTTGAGTGGAAGCGGCTACACGTTTTATGGAAGAGAAGAACAACACAAAACTAATGAAATGACATCCGTCTCATGTGAAGTTATCGCAAGTTCGGGAGATGAGGATGTAATGACCTCAGCCTCGGAAGTGACGCTGAAAGATCCTGTGGTGTTTTCGCGGATCAAGACGCCGATCCGGTCGACCCGATGCAAACATCTCCAATGCTTTGATGCGGAGATGTTCTACACGATGATGGAGCAGACGCCGACCTGGCTCTGTCCGGTGTGCAACTCAAAGTTAAAGAACGACGACATTGCGGTGGACGAGTTGAGTTTGGATTGGCTGTCGTCGACAATCATGTTTTGAACATGACTGACGTTCGGAGGCTGCTTTAGATACTTCGAGTCGATCTTGAAGGCCGCTCCGAGTTCGATCGACACCGTGGTGATCGAGGCGGACGGGAAATGGCACGATGAGAAATTCGAGCACGGGACGAGTCTCAAGAAACGAGCTTCGCAGTCCGTGATGAGTGGCGAGAGTGGCGCAAGCGGAAGTCGGCCGTCGGGCGGCGTCGGTGGGGCGCACAAGCAGGGCGCCCCATCGGGTCTGCACGGCCATCCCGACGGGTCTCTGCACCAGAAACGTAAGGTGACCGTCTTGGAACTCGAGTCCGACGATAACGCCGGAGAAAATGACGACGATGATGATGACGATGACGACCAGGAGTCTTCCAGGGCTCAGCCAGCTAAACGTCATAAGGCTTTCGGGCACGCAGCTGATTGCGTCATCGATCTCACTCTTGATGACGATTGATTCTTCTATGTTGCATCTCTTTTCATCACGAGCCATCCCCTCTCCCCCACAAAAAAACTGTGCGCTTCTTGGGTGGGTGGCAGGATGGGTTGATATGTCGCTATCACCATCGAAAAGCCAGAGATAATACCATACCATTTGATTTGGCAGTCGGTTCTAATTCAGTTCTCTTCCTTCATACTCATTAATATTAAACTCTCTTTCGATTGCCCAGAATAAACACAATAATATCTAAAATTATTGGCATAACGAGGGAATTATATTTGTACTCAAACGTGTCTACATCTTTCGTTTTCTCTCTGTTCTTTATTCGATCCACTCGATCCACTGAATCTGTTTTCGATTGTTAAATTACACCGAACCAAAACCACATGAACAGAGTTTATATCCTTGGTTATATTTGTTTTCTCTCCGCTTTATTTCTTTTTCTTTCTTTTCTTTTTTTCTTTTCTTTTCTTTTTGGACACGTTTGGGTTGTGTACCTTGTACAATCTTTTCAGATGATTGCAGATTGATCAATCCAGATAAATCAATAAGCTTGTGAGTTGTTTTTGCATTTTTGTGTTTTCCAATGTCTCTATGTATGCACATGCATGTGAGCTTTTTTCCACTTTTCCAATGTCACCTTCGTGTACGCGCGTACATTAGGGTGACAGATCACTCCAGGCGCCTTTCACAGCTCCATTCCAAGTAAAAACTGGTCAAAACGCCATGAAAGCCCCAGCAGGTCACATTTACGTTGTTTGGAACCCCTTTGACATAGAGAAATTGATCAACAGAAATTCACCATAAATAAGTAATAATTGGGCATTGATTAACTATGATCTCATGACAGATTGTAATTAAGTTATAATTAGAAAATCAAATGGTTCTATAAAACATTGCACAAGGTCCTGTGATGATTCCGCGTCACTTCTGACACACTTCCCATTGACTTCTGAAGAATTTATCAATCATTTCCTAATCCACATCTGACTCACATCAGACCCGGAACAACATAAAATTAGACTCTGGCACTCTCTGGGGAGTGCGTCAAAGTCTCCCCTGGTGTATTACAACATTGCACAAGGTCCTGTGATAATTCCGCATCACTTCTGACACACTTCCCATTGACTTCTGAAGAATTTATCAATGATTTCCTAATCCACATCTGACTCACATCAGACCCAGAACAACATAAAATTAGACTCTGGCACCCTCTGGAGAGTGCGTCAAAGTCTCCCCTGGTGATGGGACTTTTAAAGATTGTTTCCTACATGAAGAAATGCATAGCATTTTATGGTAATATTCAGATCCTCAAAAACTACATTCTTATGGTATTTTATTTTGACACCCATAGGTACATACTAAGAGAATAACTTTTTTGTTACATGTTCCAGAACTTGAAGCACAAGATTTTGATTTCACAAAAAATTGTACACAAGCTACTTGCCATGAATATATTAGGGGGGTTCACAATTGGATTTCACCAGCAACATTTTATCACCTCACCAGTAGAGATGCGCACGCTGCGCAATTAAATTTTTAACCTCACACCAGGAGGATTTTATGCTGGCTGAGCAACGGAAACGTACTGGTGCCCATCACACCATGAACCCGGGCAGGTCAAGACTGGCCATCATGTATGTATTTATCATACACCTCAACTGATGAAAGGCCAATCATTGGGTCAACCAACACCCATATGCACATGCACTCCACTCAATGACCAACCCGGTCATTGGGTGGATACATACCCCACTCGATGACCCAAAGGTCATCAAGTGGATCACCACTACTGGTCATTGAGGATAACTACTCCACTCAATGGCCGGACCGGGTCATTGAGTGGGTACACACTCCCCTCAATGATCCAATTGAGTCATCCATACTGACTCAATGGCTGGACTGGGTCATTGAGTGGACACATACACTCCACTCAATGACCAACCCAGTCATCAAGTGGATAACTACTCCACCAATGACCAGATTGGCCATTGAGTGGATAACTACTCCACTCAATGGCCAGAGTCATCAAGTGCAGTAGTTATCCACCCAATGGCCAGACCGGGTCATCAAGTGGAGTAGTCATCCACTTGATGGCCATATTGGGTCATTGAGTGGAGCAGTTATCCACTCAATGGCCGGATTGGGTCATTGAGTGGAGTAGTTATCCACTTGATGGCCGGATTGGGTCATTGAGTGGAGTAGTTATCCACTCAATGCACCAGGGGGGAAAGTGTTGCACTCTCTAGAGAGTGCCAGGCCGTAATTTTGTATGTCGTGTTGTCTGATGTGAGTTCAATGTTGAATTTACCTCTATGTTCAATTTCTTCCCAATACAATTGTAACTGTAGTTCAAGTCTTTGTGAAATGATGTGTAACTCAATGCCAACACACAAACATCTCTCTGCTGAAGTTTTGTGTTTGTTTCATCATGATTACAATTGCAGAAGTGAGCTTTATTGCACACAAACTTTTCAAAGAATGTACCTATCTTTATGCTCAAATATATTCTTAGCCAAGTGCCAGGGAATATATTGATTTGCAGAATTTTTCATTCAAAACCCACATAAAATCACATTATGGAACATACTTGTAAGAAATAGCAAATTCAGAGGATCTGCCAACCAACTGGAACGTGGTTGAAACCACTAAGACACAATGGCCACAATCAAATCATAGTTCAATTTGAACTGCTTGGTGATTGAGATGAATTATTGGGGTTCAATTCATATTATTTATGTGCGCATGAAGGTGGTCATTTTTTTCACTTTGCTAATGTAACTGTCATGTGCACGTGTGTAAGTTTGTTAAAAATTGCAGTTTGGGCCTCCTGCAGATCAGCAACATGTACACCCCTGTTAGAATGATGTGAAAGGCCCATCTGAATTGGCATATTTCCCTAAAGAAGGTTGGTATTAAAAATAGATAATTGCGTGGATATGACTTTTTTTTTTTTTGCAGCAGTCTCCCTATGGAAGCTCCAACCAAAAAAAGTCAAATATCAACGCAATCACCTGTCTGAAGGCACAATTGCAGGGGAGACGATAATTTGGTCGGAGCCAATCAATACACCCCAGCGGCCTTGGGATATTGCTGGTCTGTGTCGCCTCCTTTTATGTCATTTGAAAATGCGCTCAGCATGCCCGTGTCATCTCGCGGCCACACAATCTGTTGCATTCTTCCTAAGTCCGGTACCTGGCTTTTGGTGCTGCTCAGTTTCCTTTTGTGCCTTGTGCATTTCCACCTGCTAAAACAGGCAGTTCACACTTCCTTTTTTTCTGTTATCTAAAGAGTCGATGCTTCCAGTCACCAATCAAATTTCCTAAATAATAACCTATTTTGTCCTACATCCTGAAAGCCTGATCTCTTCATTATTCAAATTTCTTTATACGGCTTGGCCTCAGTTGCTTTGCCAGTGCTATCGTCCGCCCGTAAGAAATACTAGCTGTTTTTGTGTTCATGAACTGCTGCATTTGCTTTATTTGTCCCGGTACTGTCTGCTCCATTTGCTTTATTTGGCCCGGTACTGTTCGCTTTTCCAGTAGTGCTCGTGAATTATGCCTAGGGGCTTTTGTTTTGATCTCCTCAAGCGAACGGGTGCCATTTCTTTTCCCGGTTCCTTGATCAGCATAAGTCAAGATACTTCTGGTGCTTTTCAATAAGGGTGTTCAAAGTTGAAATCATATTTTTTTCAAATCATAAAATCATAAAATCATAACACTTTTGAGTGATCATTTTTTATGTACCATTTTAGAATTGTTGCTCTTTTTTGAGTGATTGGGTGTTACACATTATTTTCAGATTAAAATTTTATGAATTTATGGTGTTATAATTTTATGCAGTCAACTTTGAACACCCCTAATCTATAACCTCGGCTGTGCATGTGACCGAAGCTACATATCCTTGCGGGGGAACGAGCTGGGCACCAAGAGTTCCCCTCTGTCCATTGAGGCAGCTAAGTGGGTGGCCCTGAGTAATCCAAGCTGGGTAGGGCTCAGACCGACACGGCGGAGCCCGACTCATATATTTACCGTTGCTTGTTGTCCCTTTGTATCACATCCTCGTTTTTACTCTTTGTGTCTCTATTACGTTCAGCAATTACATTTGTTCCTTGTCGTCCTTATGCCACTCGCGCCATGGCACTCAATCCCTCAAGCTCGCTGTTTCCCTTCTCAAAGATAATGGAATTCTTATCAAACGGGTCCATGCCCCACACCCCATCACTAGTAGACCTCGTGATGCTTGGGGGCTGGAAAGAAGCGACTCTGATCAGCTACAATTGTGCAATAAATGAATTCTTCAAATTCTGTGACTCTTGCGACGAGCCCCTCGGCACACTCCCCACCTCGGGAGAAACTCTTGAACGTTTTTGCGTGGGGCAGGTCACAACTACTACATAAAGAACGGTGGGAATATTGAAATCCTCATTGTTGCGCAAGTAAATATCCAGCCTCAAGGCCTGGCACATCTTCCACTCCGCGACGTTCCCGACTTGGAACGAAGCCTGGATTGAACTAATTCTTAAGTCGTCGGCACGGGTCAACACCACGTTGACCAAAAGGGCAACAAAACCCCCTGTCATATTGTGGCAGCTTATTGCCATAGCAAACATCCGTTTTGGGAGTAGCAATTTCGACCGTGCCGTGGCAGATTTGGCCTTTGTAGCATTCTGGGGCTTGGCCCGCCTGGGAGAGCTGACATACGCAAAACAACAGGGCCAGCTCTCCTGGGCGACGTCTCTACTGACGACGGAAGTCAGCTTTTTGGTAGACGACGCCGCGGGAGAAGTAGCAACCCTCACTTCGCGTTTGGCGAAAACGGCCAAGCCAGAGACGGTGCAACTCATTGTCCTCGCCAAACAGGCAGGCATATTATGCGCCGTAGACGCGCTGAAGAGACTCTACCAACAAGGCCAACTTTGCCTCCACCTCACCAGATGCGAAGTCCTCGCCCACATCCAGGCCGCTCCCATGGCAAGTGGGCACTCGAGCGTCCTAGGCCACATTTTCCGAGTAGGCAGAGCTTCCCCAAGGCACCCGTTGGGCATGACCGCGGAAGAAATTTGTGCCCTAGGCCGCTGGAATTTCAGATGTTACAAGTTGTATATACGGCCATATGGGCCGTGGGATCTGAAACGCACATGTTGTGTTCTCGCAAACTTCAAGGGAGATGGGTTGGAGATTGCTGGTTTTTGGCGCCTTCTTTTCATTCCTGCAGCATTTTTTCCGGAGTTTGTGGGTTCATGCGCGGCTCAGGCTCCCTCAAAATCCCTGAGTGGTGGGTGAACACCTGAAACCCAATCCTTTCCTTTGTTGCAGTAGGTATGCTGGTGGTATGCCACAAAAGCCTGACAAAAGGGACAGGCCTGTGCAATGGGACTTGACTGCTGGTTACCAGCGTTCAACCACATGTTTTAAAATTTCATGTAATGACGGGCCTAACTGCAGGGATTTAAAATTGCTCTGCCAAAATTCACCATCATCCATGAACCAGATGAGGTGTTTGCTACCAACTTTTCACAATATCAATTCCTGGTGGCCCTGGCTTTTGCAATGACTTTAAACAAGGCTCAGGGTCATACCCTGGGGCGTGTTGGAGTATTCTTGCCAAGTCCAGTGTTTGCAAATGGCCAGTTATATTTTGCTTTGTCAAGACCACCAAACCTTCAAGGTTTAATGGTAGGCTTAGTTGAGACAAAGCCAAATTATATTTAACCTCAAATTTCATTCATTTGGAACTTTTCAATGATGCAGTTAGGAGATTGGTTTGGTATGTGACAATGGCCCTAGCATGAACAGGTGTGGGGGCATTTAATTATTTGTGGTAGATTTTTGTTGACTTCAGTTTTTTTTACTGTATTTGTACTCTTGTTTTGTGAGGTTTTTCTGTGAACTTTAGCTATATGCATTTCCAATTGGTGTGCACTGGAAAGAGTGCGGCTTGGGTGTGGCCCGCGGCAGAGCCGCGAGTTCCCTAGTCATCTAGAATTGAGCAAAAAAAGGATGAAAGTAGGGTGAAAATATGAGTCAAATCAAGCTTGGATTTCAGATAGACATCCTGGCTTCTTAACATATATAAGCTTGTGAGTTGTTTTGGTGTTTGTTTGTTTTCCAATGTCTCCATGCACATGCATGTGTGTTTTTTTCCACTTTGCCAATGTCACCTTTTTGTACGCGCGTACATTAGGGTGACAGATCACTGGAGGGGCCTTTCACAGCTCCATTACAAGTAAAAACTGGTCAGAAAGCCATGAAAGCCCCCGCAAGTCACATTTACGTTGTTTGGAACCCCTTTGACATAGAAAATTGATCAACATAAATTCACCATAAATGAGTTAGGGTGACAGATCACTGGAGGGGCCTTTCACAGCTCCATTACAAGCAAAAACTGGTCAGAAAGCCATGAAAGCCCCCGCAAGTCACATTTACATTGTTTGGAACCCCTTTGACATAGAAAATTGATCAACAGAAATTCACCATAAATGAGTAATAATTGGGCATTGATTAACTATGATTTCATGACAGATTGTAATTAAGTTATCCTTAGAAAATTAAATGGTTCTATACAACATTGCACAAGGTCCTGTGATAATTCCACATCACTTCTGACACACTTCCCATTGACTTCAGAAGAATTTATCAATCATTTACTAATCCACATCTGACTCACATCAGACCCAGAACAACATAAAATTAGACTCTGGCACTCTCTGGAGAGTGTGCCAAAGTCTCCCCTGGTGAACTATGTTGGCATGATTGACCTGGCTATTGGGATAGAGGTCCAACCCATGTCAGCCTATCTACCCTGTTAGATCCACTCCAGGGCAATCAAGGTTATCTGAAATCAGATTCAAGTGGTGTTATACTGGTGCTCTGAGAACACTGGGTGACTTCCAGTCAGGATCTGAGGGCCTCCCAGAAGTGATTTAGAGCCCAAAAAGCTATATTTCCCTGCAAAAATCTAGACTTTTCGGGTCTAAACCAACATCTGCTGGGGTCCCAGATTGCAGGAGAAGTCCTCCACTCCCCTTGAACCACAATGCTCTTCATGGAAGCATCAGGGATGTCCATCATTTTGCATTAGCCTGATGCATGTTGGCACATTTGCAGTCCCCAACTAAAATCACAATTGCTGATTGTTGAGATGGGGAGCTTGAAATAGCCACAAAAACTGATTTTTCAAGCTAGAAAGAAGTGAAGTGTGTTTGATTAAAATGAAAATCTTGCTGGTCAAGGCCCAACTCAAGCCATGCTATTGAGTGTACATGTCGTTGGAATAACGGCTGAGGGTGGCTTCACAAAACCTGCTACGTAGCATGTCAGGTTGCTTGCTTCTAGAAAAAGACAATCGTAAAAAGAGAATGTAATGAAATTTGATATATGCACAACAAGACCCATCTATGTATAATTCATCGCACACATAACATCCAAAGATAACTAAAAACACACAAGTAATACATCTTTTGCAGTTAATACAATGCATCTCCACTTACAACTCTATGTATCTATTTGAGGAAGGACCGGCACTAAATATGCAATACTGACCCTCTGTAAGAGAAGGGGAGGAGAGAGAAATCTAGAAGAAGCGTTTGAAATGAACGAGGAGCTTTCCAGGCTGGATAGACTCTAGCGAGTCTTGATGGTGGTGGGCTTCATGGTTGCGGTAGTTAGGGTCAGGCTTGTGGAGATCAAGAAAGCGCTCCAATCGACTCTTCTCTCCTTCTGAGCCCCCTGCTGTGTCTTCCTTCTGGGGGACTTCTTCATGAGCCGTAACCTGGGCATCGTCATATTCGATAAATTCAATCGTCAGATCGGTCATGATTTGAATAGCTTTCTGGGAATCCAGCTTCAGCTTCTTGGTGACCTTCCAAAGCCTGAAAGAGAAAGAGGGACGAGATCATATCAGAATAAGCAGGAGATCAGCGATAAGAAGGATGACAAGTTGAGAATCAAGAGAGCACCATTCAACCAAGACAGGAAGATCGGAGAACGAGCTATGGATGATCCCACCGAGAGTAGCAAACAAGCACAGCTGATTGGACTTATTACGATCGATGATGAAGAGTTCTTGGAGGCGTTTGAAGTGCTGTTTCCAGATTGTAAAGCCGGGCGAATTGACGATCAAGCATGGGAAGTCCTTTGGGACCGGGCCTTCGCCGGGCGGGGTGTTCCAGCTACGTACAAACTTGTCCGAGCAATGGGACAGGGTCTCTACCCATGGATCATAGAGGATAAATCGCTTCCATCCTTTCGGTCGATCGGGGTGTCGTGCGGCTGTAATCTACCGCGAGATCGAGACGTCAGCAAGAAAAAAAGTCAAAACGAGCCCTCAGATTGGTTAGTTTCAGAAGGGGGAGGGATATTGCACTCAACCACATTAGCAGCACCGAAACTATGACCAGCAAGGGTGACGTCGCGATCCCAATCCACCGCGCTGGCGAACTGATCCCACTGTTGATCGGACCAGTGTGCGCCATCATCAGCGGCCCATCCGGGGACACCACGCACTCTGAGGTTCGCGTCTCGGAGGGCCTTCCAGCCGGGAGTCGGGCGCGAGAGGGAGGCAAGAGATTTGGCAGCGGCCAGGAGTTCGATGGTCCGGAGCTCAAGCTGGTGGGCGCGTGCGAACAGATAGTCGTCTGGCCGGGTGTCCGGACTGACGTCTACCATATCCACATATCCCACCGACTTTCCCACCGTCCTGCCGCCAATCTGGGCAGTTGCCAGGCTGTGCGAGCTCGTCCCGTCCCGATGTTCGACCGCGGCAACCACGTATCCCTGTGCGGCCAGCCGACCACAGAGCTGGGAGTAGCACGTCCGGTTCCCCGTCAGGCCATGGGAGAAGATCACCAGCTTGTACGGCCTTCGTCCGCCATCCTCTGGGGCATCCTTCTTGAGACAAATCGGCGCGCCTCCGCGGGTCGGAAGCTTGGTCGATCCGAGGGCAAGCAGCAACGGCGGGATGGCCAACCAGCGCTTCCAGGAGGTGATGCTTGCGAACCGCAAATAACCCTGGATCTGGGCCAGAGTGATCCACCGCAACCGAGGCTCCGCGCCGCGCATCCGGCCAATCGGTAAGACCCGCCGCCAGAACGGCTCCACAGGCCGCTTGTGGACCGGGTAGAAGATCGTCATCAGTGTCGGGTGGAGTTCTAGGATCGGCCGGCCATCGTGTCTCTGCATCGGACTCGCCAGTTCGTATCTCGAATAGGGCTCAGGGAGCGGCAGTTCGAGAGTGAGAGTGCCCACTAAAATATGATGCATGGCTATCAACAAGACTTTTGCTGTACGTCCTGAGCGGGGGGTACAAGGACTGACCATCATGAGGGCCGTCATAGGATGGCAAGTAGCAGGCGAGATAGTCGGTCCATTTCCACGGCCCCCGTCTCGAGAAGGCGGGTGGTTCGATGGCAGTCCCAGGTTCGAGGGGCGGCAGGACCGAGGGAGGATGGGTGGTCGTCGACGGCGCTGGCTCGGAATGGGCTGCTGCTGCTGCTGGGCGTTGCATGGTTGATGATGAGGTGTTCCTGGTGTGGTTGGGTGTGGTTGGGTTCTGGGAAAGGCCCAAACTCAAGAAATCATGTTGGGAAACTCACTTCTTGTGTGTTTCTTTTTTCTGGCAGTTCTCAAGCTTCAGGAGCTCCATCACATGGCACAACATACCGTCTTCTATCTAAAACTTTGCAACACTCAAGATCGAGGATACGAATGGCTACACACGCAGAACCTAACAATCTACCGATAGCTTTCTTTGGGCCATTGATCAAAGCTCGCCAGGAGATAGCTGAACAGAAAGACATAAAGCCCGGGAAGCTTCTCCGCTGATGAGGGAAGAGGCTCCCACAGGAAAATTACAGTGATGAAAACTTGATTAGATGGATATATGTGTTGCATTTTTCTGTGGGGTTAATTTGAGCGAGCATCGTTAACTAAGTTGGATACAGATCTGCAGGATAATTTTGTTTTTTTATAGTGGAGGAGAAACAACAAGATGGAAGAAACAATGTGTCTATCCAGCACATCAGAACGCGGCCGAAGTGCCCACTTGGCTGTGCTCCTCAAGTGCAGTGGAAGTCGGGACGGACGAGAGGGGGTGTGGTTGAGCTGGGACACTTGAGGAGCCGATGGACATTGACACTAGGGGTGGTAGGTTTTGGTTTGGGTTATGCTGGTCTGAAGGGGTTGGGGGATGGAGATGAGGCATTTGGAGGATAGCGGAGGCGGAGGGGGGGATGTTGAAGTTAGGGAAGGGGGGGGCATTGTTGAGTGGCTGCTGATTGTTTGCGCTGGGCTGGAAGAGGGCGAAGGAGGACGCCTTGGAGAGATCCCAGAGCCGGCCCATCATCTCGAGCTGCCCCTGAAGACACTCGGCTTTAACGGTCTGTTGGAGCAGGTTATCGCGCAGCCTGCGGTTCTCGTCCTCCAAGCTCTGGAGCCTCGAGGCCTGGACCTCGTTCCCCCGTCTAGCCTCGTCCTGGAGCCGGATGATCGTCGCATTCGCCTCATGGAGCCTCTGGGAGTAGAAGTCCACCAGGCTCCTGTCGGTATCCCGCTGCTGGCTGCTGCTGTTGCTGCTGCCCGGCTCGGGCTCAAGACAGTCTCGCATCGTGTTCGAGCAGCCGCTGGTCGAGCCCCTAACGCGTCGGCCGGTCACGCCCGTCGATGAGAAGTCTTGTCTGTCCCTCGAACCCATCGGCGAGAAGTGATTGGAGCGGGGTGGGTGGGTGTTGGTCGGGCCTGGCCTTTGGAGGGACCTGGCCGGTGCAGAGCGTGCGGCAGACCGGAGGGGACTGGTTGCAGAGCGACGGACGGACTGCAACGAAGCCGCCGAGAGCATCTCCGGCGAAGTTGATGATTGGCTCCGCTCCTCCGAGGAGCGCACCGGCGCCGCTGGATTGGCGGCCGGGTTTCCGTTCGGCTCCACTTGTATCGATGGATCGATTGGTCTCCTTTCCCGCGAGTCGTCGGCAATCTCTTCAATCGGGCCGTCCTCGATCCCTGTTAATCCCGTGGAGATTTGCATGGGCGTGCCGGTCCCTTTTTCACTGAGACATGCGTATATAAGAATAGTGATGGCGTGAGAAACAGGGAGGGGGCAGGAAGGATTATTTACATACTCGTCGGACTCCGCCCAGTTAGGGTCTTGGGAAACGAGCAACTTGGAGCGTTGGTCGATAGCCTTGGCGGCCTGCTTAGCGACGCGGATGTAGCCGGGGGAATCGTCGACGACAGGCTGATGGACGAGGTTGCGGAACTTGGTCCTGAGGGAATGGGACTGTCGGAGCGCGCGTCCAGCCTTGCCCGCGTAGCTGTTGTACTTGTCGAGCACCTCGTTCCACTCGGTCGTTCCCAGCGGGAGGACCGCCGAGACGCATTCGGCCAGCACGGTCATGTCTGCGGCCGAGTATCCTTGCGAGCCCACTGCCCGCCCCGTGCGGTTCTGGCGGATGACGGGCGGCGGACGAGGCTGGATGGGGTTGTCCCGCAAGGCTTGGATGGCGAGTTCGCTGGCCGGTTGCGCTTGGCGTGGGCTCGTGCTGGGCGGCTGGGCGGTGGCCATCGTGGATGGTGGCTGGTCACTGGTGGGTCCGGACAGATAATAGATGGGGCGAAGTGGATGTCGGCAGCCCCTGGAGGGGGAAGAGGCCCATCTTGCATACCGACATGCAACTTTCTCATACATAAATATGTATGTATCCCACAGCTCACAACTCCAGACAGATTCATTGGCACATCTGATACAGCCCAGAACACTGGTTGAGGGCATGGAATGAGCGAAGACAGTATGGAGTACATTTCATGATATCTAAGTGCTAATTTACATAGAATCTACTTCTTCTGGGATGGACGGGACAAGACACTCTTGGCGCGTTGAACATCCAACCCAGCGCTGTCAACAAGAACTTCGAGCCGGCTGAGCTCCTCCAGTATCCTGCGGACCTTCCACTGGATCTGGCGAGGCAAAGTGGAGCCGAACAGCCAGCTCTGGCGGTCGCTGCCGACGGTGTAGATCGTCGGAAACAGCTTACCGAGCTCGACGAGCTCGTGCAGCTTGCTTTCGATCGCCGCTTCCGCCCGCTCCATCCGCTGCTTGGCCCAGCCGAGATTGTGCGTCGCCGCGAAATGCTCCTGCGAGAGCAATCGCTGGATCGCCGTCCGGTAGACCGGCTTGCCCACCCGGATCATCGTTTCCCCGTCTATCATGAATATGTATCCGTGTAAGCTTCCCCCCCCCCCGGGAATCAGAAGCTGATACATCGTGCTTACTCTCGTGGGTGGATAGGGTGATCAGGTCGGTCGATTCCAAGGCCGACAGCACTGACAGATCATCCTCAAAAGTTTCGCTCAAGATTGGATGCAATGGGACCTAAGCAAAGTGTGATGTGATGAGCAGACTGCAGATTGTTGAGCTGGATTTTCGCAAAGAAACTGACCGCATCATGGGATGATAGGCGCTTGATGAGATCCCAAACCTGGTGATTAGCCCAAGGCAGATGCTTGGTCTGACCGTGCTCGCCATGGACGAAACATTTCCGCTTGATCTCTTCCATCGACTGGCGCACGATCTCTTCAACCGCACGCTCCACATCCAGACCACTTTCGATCTTCTGAACCAACAAGTCCAAATCCGTCAAGCGCCCGCCAACGATCTCGATCAGGCTCGAATCCTTAGCCAACACGGTGCTCTTCCGGCTGGAATCAGGCGATAATCGCTTCGAGACATATTGCAAGGCGCTCTGAAAAGTAAACCCGCCCAAACAGTTAGCGATCCAGAGGAATTGGCTGTCATATATCAGTGTGCAAAAAGCTTACATCGGCAGTTGCATCAGTCAAGACGATCGATTTGACCGGTCGAGCTGAAAAAGCTACACAACGTAAACCAAACACTTCTTGTAAGATAAAGCAGGAGCAATTATCCAGGGGAAGGCATGCAGACCCTGGGCGAGAGGTTTCAGTGCCCCAGAGTTCTCGCTAGTAAAGACCACATGGGCAGTCTAGATAATGCATAACCTTTAGCCGTCAAATTTCGATGGATGGGGGGGGGGGGGTCATAAAATAAGAAGGCTTACTCCATTTTCCGTCAGTCGACTTGCCCAACTAGCAAGACATTCCCACAGGACCTGATGTTTGGCGGAGGCGTTGGCCGAGAAACTATGTGATGTGTGTGTGCGTTGAGAAGGAATACATGGGATCCATCTGGATAAGCGACGGAAGCCTTGTAAGACGTGACAAACCGTTTTCACTCAACTCTTTAAGAACTACAACTGGTACATCTGAATCATTCAAATGCCTACCCAAGCAAGAAGGAAACTGATTGTCATTTCTTGGCCGCTTACACCTCTATCATGCTTTCATCGTCAACTTCATAGGTACTCACCGAATGACAGGGACACTTTGAATGACCTGCTGCAACATATCGACGATGCTCTCTTTCTCCGACTGCGAATTGCCCGCTTCGGGTTGTTGACTGGCGTGGCGGTACTGTCGATTGATGGAGGCTTGCTTGGCCAGATCTCTCAGAGCCTTCTCCGCAGTATCCAAAATCTGCAACAAACAAACAAACCTGATTATTAGGGAGCGACACGTATATCAATCAATAGGAAATAGTGATGGTATCTAACCTGATGGATCTGATCTTCTGGGGAAGACGAGAACCCGACTTTCTGGCCAACTAGGCCGGCAGCAGCCATATCGATAGCATTATTGACCGAGGCAAAGAGCGAGAACTGAGGAAAATATCCTAATGATTTGGCCAAGTTCTGTGCAGGGGTTATTAGAGTCTATAGGTATATAAATGAAGATAGAGGCTGTTAGCCCCGGTTGAGCGGTGGACGCACTGATGTGACGATGTTATCGTTTGTTGCATCTTGTACGAGACTGGCACAATCAATCACTAGTGAATTCCTTTTTTTTTTTTTAAAAAAAAAAGGTAGATAAGACGGGCTTCTCAGCAGATATGCCTTGAAAAACAGAAGCATGTACAGATATAACACATACTTTCTTTCGCTGAGAACAGACTGGACAACTTGGGTTTTGCCACTCCCTTTGGGCCCGAGGAGGATGAAAAAGGTGCCTAAAATAGATATATGACGAGTTGGAACTGACTGACGGGAGCGAATTGCCACAGAGAAGGGAAGGATATGGGACATACCGGGTGTGCCGGACAGCCCCGCACTCAACTCTCTCACCGCATCGCCTCGTTCCTTTTCCACCGCACTGCCTGCTAAGTCAGTCGCGCCTCCACTCAAGCCACGCCCGAAGCCCAAGCGACCGACAGTCTCTTTTTGCAGCCAAGAGAAGACCGGACTGGAAAAGAACAGTCAGCCGAGCTGGACAATCCAGGAGTAGCTTAGTTTGATGCGCACTTCTGCTGGAGATCAAATGTTCCGATTCTGTTGAGAAAGAAGCGTGTTCAGCGTTCGGCGGGTTCTCCGAAGTGGAGAGGGAAGGGAACATACATGTGTGATTTGATGAAAAACTGCCGAACGGGGTCGAAGAAGGTGTAGCTGATACCGCCGAGCAGGAGGGCCAAGATGGGGAGGACGATCTTGGGATGGGAGCCGAGCCAATTGCGGGCCGTTTTCGCATGTACTCGGGGGCTGAAAGGGAGGGCATCAACCGGGGACGAATCGGAGAGACGAGGGTGGAGGCGGGAGGGAGGCTAACGAGTACAAGATTCTGATCCGTGTCGAGCTGCCCGCTGGGCCTCCTTGGAAGACGAAGCCATGTAAACAGCTACGGGCAATCGCAGCCGACCGAGTCCCGTCGAGTGTGACGTGTGCGATTTGGATAGGGTCCTTGGGAGTGGGCATATGAATCTCCTTAACCCTGCCAAGCTGGCTCCCATCACTTATATCAGTCTCGTGCTTTAGGGCAATAATAGCACGGGTGCCACCTACCGGGCGGAACAATGTCCACAGGTCTTCTTGGGTGGGGATCGGGCCGTCGAATTCGACTTGCACCTTCCGGTTAGGAAACATGTTCATGTCCTACTTTGGCAGTCAAAACAAAAAAAAGGGAGAGCTATGAGCAACTGGCCAAGCCAAGACCAGCCCGCAAAAGGAGCTTACCTCCAACCAGGGCTTTCCCTGAGGAACAGATGAGAGCGGGTAAGTGCGGCTGAAGATATCCGATGACTGTCAATGATTGAACATACTTGGACGACGTGGACGTCAGGGCGTGTGTTGAGCAGCCAGAACGGCTTGAGATTGAGATGGCCAATTTTATCGAGAAGGTGGGTGCGCAGGAGGGCGGGGTTGAGGGGAGCAGGCGAGGCGAATCGGACGAATGCGCCGCCCTCCTTGACGCGCGGCTGGAGCTGGACGATCTCGAGCGGAGCCGGAGAAGGGTATCCGGCGAGATCGGCGAGGGCCCGGAGGCGGCGCTCCAGCTCCTGCGGAGAAGCCGACATGGCGATCAGTCCATCTCTCCTCCGGTCTCCCTGTGAGTCAAGCCCTAGAGCGAGGCGGTACCTTCGGGGTCGAGCCTAGTAGACGGCCTCGGAAGTCCAGCCGTCCCAGGCTGATCGGATAAAGACCTGCACGGAATCCAAGATTGGGTTTTGCCGGACATAGTGCTCAGCTCCATTGGCCGTGGATATGGCCGTCCGGGAGCACTCACCGCTGAAGAACATCCATGTGCCCGACGAGTGAGCCGGCGTGCGACCATCCTGCACAGCCCGAGGAACGCCACACCGTGATCAGACTGCAAGACATCCTAGGGATTCCACAGCAAAGAAAGAAAGAAAGAAACAGGGTGCGTACGTTGGTAAGCGAATGAGACGATGTGCACACCCTGCGGCGAGCGATGAGGGGGGTATGCGCGCGAGGGAACCCGGACGGACGAAGGGTGCTAGGAGGGGTGGGGTGTGGGCGGACCGGGAGGATCATCGTGGGTGGCGTGTCATGTCCTATGCCGGGGCCACTGCCGGCAAGCGCTCCCCGGGAGCGGCCGCTGCACGGGCCGGGCCTCACGCCACACTGCCCGCCGGCTGGAGGACCAGCTCACTAGGCATTGCCTGTCTTTTAACAACTGCCATCCAAGCTCACAGCTCAATCGATGGAAACCATGTTTGTATATGATGCCCCCGTGTGGCTCTCTTTGGATTACGGAGTTGTAATGTTACAGCACATATATATGTATAAAAAAAAAAAAAGATGTCGACTGGGAGGAGCTCATGATTACCCCAGCTTGATGGCATTGGCGCCACTGGAGTGGGGTTTGAACCGGGCGGTAGCTTGCCGAGTGGATTTCTTGAGCGGATTCGGGCGGCTGCCGCGCTTGATGGAGACGTCGAACTGGGGGTCGGCCGTGCGCTGGCCGGAGTTGGCTTTCTCGAGGGAGGAAGATTTGATGCGTTTCTCGAGGATTTTGTCTCTCTGCTTGGCGAGTCTTTGGAGGGAGTTCCGGATCTTGAGCCGCCTGTTCTCCGAGCTCCCGCCGCCGCCGGCCGTCAGCTCGATGTTGATCTTCCGGGCCTTCTTCTCCACGTTCTCCCTCGAGTTCGCCGGCCCGCCGGTCTCCGCACTCAGCGGGGTGTGGTGCAGCCGGAGCGCCTTCTGCAGGGCCGCCGAGCTCTCGAACTCGATGAACCCACAGCCTTTCGTCGCTGGCGGCTTGCCGTCCGTGGACTGGCTCGTTTTCGGAGTCATCAGCCTCACCGACGGCTCTTCCCCTGCCAGATACCCATCAGAAATAAATAAATGAATAAAGCCAAAGGCTGCGTGTCGCGATGGGCTTGTTGGGGGCACTGACCACAATGTTCTGAGAAGAAGCTCTTGAGCCGCTCGACGGAGATGTCGAAGGGCAGGTTGCCGACAAACAGGATCAGTTTCGAGCTCTTCCGTTTCTGGATCTCTTCCTTCTCTTTCAGCTTGGCTGCGTTCTTCCGCTTCCTCCGCTTGGATGCCGTCGTGACGATCGTTTCGGGCTTGGGTTTTTCATCCTCGTTCTCCTCTTCCTCCGGCTGTGTTTTCTCTCGTTTGCGTTTCTTGGATGCTTTGGTGTTCTCTTCTGGCTGGTTGTCCTCCTCGTCCTGCTCGGGGAGTGCCTGGCTCTTCTCCTCGAGGAGCTCCTTGATCTTCTTCTTGCTCCTGAATGCGCTCGTCTTGAGCTGTTTCTTCGTCGGTCGCTTCGCTGTCTCCGCCATCCTGCTGCTGGGTCTTCCTGCTGGGGGTCTGCTCGCTTCCCCCGGGTGAGTAGTGTCTGCCATGTTGCATATCCGCCCATATTGCATATCGCATGCCCCGCGGCTCCTCCGGCCCGCCCGCCGGCCCGCCCGCTCCGGCCCGATGGGACAAAGGACCGATCGCCAGATCCGCCAGCCCTGGACCCATATTTACTCCATAATGGAGATGGAGATGGAGAAGAATGTTGATGAGCAAAAAGATATATATAAATATCTATCTATCTATTTATTTGTCCGGGCATATGCAGCAGGCCAGATCAGCAGCTTATTTATGCACACTCTCGCAGGCATCGGACATCCACCCATCTCGTCTTCGCCCGACTCCCAGCAACCCAGCCACAGAAAACATTAATCCATTTTGTCATGGACAGGACACTGCTGCCCTTCCAGTCCCGGCCCCCTCTCCCCTCCGGCTCGCCCTCCGCCGCCAGCCGGTTCGCCCGCCACCCGCAATCGCCGCTCTTCCGTCTCGCCATCGCCCGCCGCCCGCCCCTCCTCGCACCCGGATCGACCTCCTGCAGCACTGGCCTCCATCCCCGGCCACCCACCCCCTTCCATGCTCGGCGTTCCGACCATCTGGCCCAGCAGCCGTCTGCCTCCCACACCCGCTCCTTCTCCTACGGTAAGCAGCCACTGCCGGCCCATTCCCAAACTGACCCTCGCCTGCTCAAGTGTTTGTTGTCAACAGACGACCAGTCCCTGGCTAAGGACCGCACCATGGGATCGTCAGCTTACACCGACCTTGACGGTAAGTCGTTATATATACAAGATTGGCTCCACCCATCAGCAAGCTTGGCCTTCCTTCCCGGCTTGATCTCTTATCTCTTCTGCTGGAAACTCTGAGCCTGCCCATAGAAGAAGGGCACTGTGTAGATTCTGTATGCTTCGTGTACTCCCCTATGTTCCCTCTCACCAGTCAGTGTCTGGGCAGCTGTCCCTCTGCACTCCGCAGGGGAGAGCGTCATAGCTCATGGGCTGTTGATCATGTCTGCGGCTTCCTTCGTTCCTTGAATCTGTTTGTTCATGTATTTATGTGTTCAAATGTGTGACTTGCAAGAAGATATCATCGGTCGGTCGGTGTCCAGTCATCGCTTGGATCCGGCTTGTTCGGAATCGAGCAGAGTGGGTGGTAAGCTGACCTCCATCTTCCCTCTCCCTAGAAGAGCAGCCTGGTATTTACACTAGTGTTTCCAGCAGTCCCCGATCATCCAGCCCAGCCCCTCAGCCTCCCCCCAGCCCACCAGCGCTCTCTCAGTGTTCCGGCCACTCCGGTCGACCGGAGCCCCGCCCGGGTGCGCTTCGAGCGAGCGATGGCCGGAGGAAGCGACCGGCTGGCTGACCGGAGGCCGCCGGAACGGCCGAGCAGCCCCGGCGCCACCCCGACCAACACCACCGGCTCGCCGGCTTCGACCGAGCTGCCCGCCGGCCCATCGGCAGGCGACCTCTACCATCCACTCCCACCCGATGCTATCGATAGCCAACACTCAGGTAACTGCAAGCCTTCTCTCCTGGATCCTAATGAAACTCTCGCTTTTGCGTCCCCAGAGTCAGGAAGAGGATATCCTGAATCGAGAATCGATGGGCTTTGTTTGTTTGGCCATCGATCTTGAAGGAAGACCCTTTCCCCTTGTTGAGCGCGCCATCATATCCAGCTCCACCCTGTCCATGGCGGCCATCTCCCTCGCCAGAGGATACATATTTTATTTGTTGTACATATGTAATATCTTGAATTGAACCATCTATCTTCCCTTCCGCCCTCGCCAGCCCGGCCATCCAGTCCTCACCCGCAGCCACCTCCGCCGCCGTCGGGCCCGAGTACCACCACCCTCGGCGACAATCAGCAGCCGGATGTGAAGTCTACCCATCAGCAGCTTCCCCCATCTACCACGCCCACCGACCTTCCGCCGCAAGTGTTCCCTGGAAAACTCAATCCCCTGCTGCCGCCCCCAGCCCCCGCACCCAGATCAGCCCGCCAGATCAGCTTTCCACGCCCGTTCAGGCGCAGCTTGTCCCTCGAGCCCTCCGCCGTCCAGCTCCCCCCATCCCCACCACCCGAGTTTGACTTCAGTTCATTCGACAACCCGCCCGCCCACTCTGCTTCTTCCTCGCTGCTGTACAGCCTCTTGGACGGTTGAGTTCACTCTCCATCCCCATCCCCATCCCCCCCCCCCCCCCCCTCCCCCATTCCGGCTCGCTTAACATCCATACATACATACCAAACAATAAATAAATATTTTGTGTTCCATCCAGATTCACCTTGCATGTCTAATCATCACTCGACCAATCACGACCTATCCGGTCAGTCCCTCCCTCTCACGTGCTGTTAGAGCATAGTAAGCTAACCCCGCCCCGGCTTGAGGACTCTTGATAGGCCGCCCACTGATAGATCTGACTGATGGGCCAGAAGAGCCGACCGGCACCGGGAAAAGCCAACGCGCTCCTCATGACCGCCAACGCCCCACTCGAACACCATTCAGCCATTTCACTCCACTAAGCTCCCCAGTGATCTCTGAAAGACCATTCCTCTCCTCTGTCCTCTCCTCCCCTCCAACCGAATACATTCCTAGCCGGTATCGGAACAGGCCTGAGGAGCTAAGCCAGCATTCCCCGCGACAGAATCAGAACGGTTTGTGATGAGCTCCCTGCCACACTTGATCCCGATCATTCTTATTGATGATCGAGTTGGGTGTTTTGATGCAACAAAGAAATAGGTTCCGAGTTATCCGAGATACTCCGAAGCTTAGATGAGAGTATCTCCAATCGTGAACCCACACAGAAAACAGCACCAGGTCAGCCTCTGAAGTTTCACCCATCTCCCCGGTTCCTTACATAAAACCAAGAGGAACTGATCATGTGTGGCCTCTCTGAAACCGACAAGTCGGGGAGCATTCTCCCTCCCGCAGGTCGACTCCTCATCAACCATCTTCGGACCACACTGCTTCAGGGCCAACTGAGAGACAAACTGGTAATGCGCCACTCATCATAATTTTTTTTTTCCAAATGGCGAAGACCCGGAGACTCAGACATTCTTGTTTTGCTCTATTTGCTATCCCGCCCTTATTATCCCCACCTCCAAGCTCATCGCTCAGCTAGTCATACTCCCCGCAACCAATCCTCTTCTCGAGGGCATTCGAAGCCGGCCTCATTCCCCCCCTCCCCCGCGCCAGTGGACCGTGCCCCTACTGGTAAACCAGTCCCACCTTTTCTTTCAGCCTTGAACTTGATTGCACATCCTGACACGAATTATTGTGTGTTCCTTCAGCAACAGTGGCTTCCTCCAAGCGTTCCCATAGTCGGGCGCCCTCAGTACATTGGTCGGTCCACCACTCCCCGGCCGCTAGATCTGGAACCGAGCCATTAACAGGTCAGTCCTCCCCTTCTCACAATGCTTCCTTCAGAGGGAGGGAAGCCTTAAAAGTCTTTGAGTTTTTTTTTTTTTTTTTTTTTTGCAGAGGAAGCCCTTCGACTTCATCAGTCGAGTGAGCAAATCCTTTCGGGGAAGAGTCTCCCCCGCTCACAAGCGGGGTCGGGAAGACCAGGTGAGGGACACTTTCTGTGCTGAGCTATGAATTCGGCTCTGACGGTTGATGTTGGGTCGCAGGAGGAGATGTTGCAGCCTCGCCGCGACCGACGGACGTCGAGAGTCGAGTGACCCGATGGGAGGCGGGCGAGCCGAAGGATGAGGAGCTAGCCAGTCTGGTCGAGTCCATCAATCAACGGAACGAGGCGCGGAGCCAGGAGCTCACCGGCCTGCTGCGTGCCGTCTCGCGCGGAATCCAGGAGCACGATCGGCTGGCCGAGGCAGAGACGGCGATGGTCCGGGAGCTGAGCCGGTCCCGGCAAAGCCAGCTCGGCCGGGGCTCGCCGAGAGATTTGGGTGAGTTGGCCGGCGAGGAGTGTGGGGGATCACAGTTCAGTGCGCCTTTCGGCTCTCCCGTTAGGACCTTGCACCAGCCGACCAGCATCCGGGACGGCACCTTCTCGCCGGC
Organism: Puccinia triticina; assembly: GCF_026914185.1. Taxonomy (NCBI): domain Eukaryota; kingdom Fungi; phylum Basidiomycota; class Pucciniomycetes; order Pucciniales; family Pucciniaceae; genus Puccinia; species Puccinia triticina. The sequence goes on from NC_070573.1 coordinate 1,904,549, forward strand.
ACTCGAGCCGCTGAGTCATCTCCATTCACACCGACCTTCCCTAGCGGGTGACATGACGACCAACATACGCGAGGCTTCGGTCGCTGCTAGTCTACATGCCCAGTCGCTCATGGACAACATCCGAGCCTCGAGGGCTTCAAGTATACGTGCTAGTGTCAGAGCCGCCGAGATGGCTTCGAATGGGCCAGCCGGGCAGGATGACGCTCCGAAGCCTGGCTCAGTCGCGGGCACGGCTAAGGCGGCATCGGTGGCGGGAACGGCCAAGGCGGCATCTGTGGCGGGCACGGCTAAGGCAGCATCGGTGGCGGGAACGGCCAAGGCAGCATCGGTGGCGGGAACGGCCAAGGCGCCTTCTGCCGCAGGAACAGTCAGGGCGCCGTCTGAAGCAGGAACGGTCAGGGCGGCATCAGTGGCGGGCAGCACAAAGGCACGCTCGACTCGAACGGCCGCCAGTCTGCACGAACCCTCGGCCGCCCCACAACCCTCCGCACCGGCAAGCCGTGCCCAATCCATCGCACCCAGTCAACCGGGCACTATGGCTGCCCCCAGCAACCACACGCAATCCCGCGCTCCAAGTGTACGCGACCCCTCCCGCGCAGCAAGTTTACGCGAGCCATCAGTAGCCGGCAACTCTCAGAATCCTGGGGCTGCCGGAAGCGCCAAGGCACCATCGGTCGCGGGAACTGCTAAGGTCGGATCGGTCGCGGGAAGCGTCAAAGCGCCATCAGCTTGTGGGACTCCCAAAGCCGGATCGATTGCAGCAGCATCTGTCGAAACGGGCTCGGTGGCGGGAACGGCCAAGGCACCATCCGTGGCGGGAAGCAGAGCCGGATCGGCAGCAGGAACCGTCAAAGCGCCGTCCGTGGCGGGAAGCGTGCGTCCTGGGACGGTGGCTCCGAGTGTGCGGGCTCCAACGGAAGTGGTCGAGGAGCAAGAAGCGCCGCCGGCCAGCGAGCGTGCGGAATCGGTTGCCCCTCCAACTGCGGCCGACGAGGAAGCAGCCGGTGGGGACGGCGGAGAAGGGGGAGGGGACGGAGGGGAGGGAGAGGCTGCTCCGGCTGACGATGCGCCCGGCGAGGAACAGCCGGCTGGCGATGACCCTCCCGCACCTGCCGACGACACCCTCGTCAAATCGGGACCACCCACTCTCGTTGGCACTCTTGCTGGAGAAATCATCGGTGGAGACCAGCCAGTCCAGGAAGAAGATGGACACAGTTTGAGTGCTCTCCTCCTCCTCTCCTTCCTTCTCTCTACACCCCTGATCTCGTAGAAGGGAGACTTACTCTTCCATCTTCCTTACAAAAAAAAAAACACTCGGGGTTGGGGAAAAAAAAAGAGGTAGAGCCGATGTTGAAACGTCCGATCGTTCCTACGGCCCACAATCCTTTAGGCGAATGGATCCGCTTCGGCCGCGCCGGATTCAAGTTCCACATCCTCGACCCCAGCCCTCCTCCTGAACTCGACGACGCTGCCGCCAAACTGCCCTAATCGACCATCGCTTATACCGGGCTTGTTTCTCTTGGCGGCCAGTGCAAGATACCCCTGTTTGTTGATCAGGGTTGGACATTGACAGATGGGATCGTTATCACGAGTTGTTTTTCTTGGTTCCTCTTTCGCCATCAATTAACGTCTGTTCTTTTTGTCATTCTAATCGTTTGTTGGATCTATCATCAGATTCTGAGATCTCCACTGGATCGTCAACGGTCACGATGCGCAGGGTTATGTGACTTCGTATATCCAGATCTCTGTATCTTCTGTTCTGTATCTTTCATATTTGCCTCCAAAGACACACCCACACAATCCCCTATCCATATGACGTTCAGCTATGAATAATCAAACAAATTTGATGTATAGACTTTGATTTCTTGAATTGATGATCCTCAAGACGTGAACAACCCAGAAAAAAACATAATGTATCCCCCTCTGTTTTTTTTCTTCTTACAATTTCATATACCACCGCGGTAAAATACCAATATATATTGATGTGGTTGGTGGTGCTTACATGACCCAGCTCCGGTTCTTTGGCTAATTCACTCTCCAGAAGATAGCTCTGTACTTTTACCAATCTGGCCTTGGTTTTTTATTTTTGATTTCAATAGCTGAACACTTCTGCTTGTATTTAGTGGCACATCACATGACATCCACGGGTATTAAAACTTCTCTGGATGGACTTGAGACAGCCTTGGCTTCAACACCAGAAAAAAAAACATTGATCACTTGAGGACAAGTGACATTTGGACACCTTCAGTCATCTATCCTGCACTGCTACACCTGGAGTATAACACAATGTTTCATGTATTTTTCTCCATTGCACACCCAGTAGCTGCACCTCATCATCTCTGCCTTGTGAAGTTGTGCAAAAATCAGCGCAGTGTGCCTGCTCAGCTTTACCAGATAAATAGCTCAGTGGAACCTAGAGAGTAGAGGATGTGTGAGCTTAACACAAGTCCCTCCCTGTGCTTGCAGGGCGCAAGGACCCTCCCGCTTGCACAACCATTGAGAAGAGGAACACTCTTCATGACTGGGCTCTAGTAATTGAGAGGAGTGCTTACTCTTTTCTCAATGACCTGGGGGGAGTAAACACACCTCTTGATGACCAGAACAAAACCAATCATTGAGAGGAGAAACACACCTCTTGGTGAACAGGAGCAGACCTGTCATGGAGGGAATCAAGTACTCATCAAGAGGAGTAAAGACTCCCCTTGATGACCAGACCAAAACATTCATCACTCCTCTTGTTGAACGGTTTGCTCCTGTCATTGGCGGAGTGTTTCTCCTCTTGATGACCAGGTCTGTTGTGGTCATTGAGAGGAGTAATTAATCCCCTCAATGACCAGAGCAGAGATTGATTACTACTAGAAAAAGCTGGGAGGTACCCGTGGTACCCCCATAGGGTACCTATCAGGTGGTGCCAGGTGCGGTACCAGGTGTCTGTTTTCAGAAAAAACGACCCGGTACCTGGGTCTTGCAAAGGCACCCGGTGTGGACTCCTGTCAGGTCTGAGCTGAGGCAGTCGGGTGAGGGGATTGTGCTTGAGGGCTGCCCTCGTCGGTGGTCCTGCAAAAAGTATTGGGTACGGGTCGAAGAAATTGATAGCGGTGGGGGGGGGAGGGTTGTGAGAGGAACAAGGGATTGGAATACCCTCAGCGGGTTTGGTTGAGTGGGTTGCGGGAAAGTGAGAAGAAGGAAATGTGGATGGAATTCAAAATCTCAATGGGAGGTGATCAAAGAAGGAATTGCGCAGGAAAACTCAGAAGACTCAGGGATCTACATGATCCGGATCAATAAACTCTTTGAACTCAGAAATGATGATATTCCTCGTGGTCTGGAGGTGGATACCATGCGGATCCCTCCTCCAAGTTCAGCTGAACTTGGATTCAGGCCCGCGACATGCCGCGCGACGAGCCCTTGTGCCCGCCGCGCCCGCACAACTAAGATGAGCGGAAGAGAGAGAACAACCAAAGAAACAACCTCCACGCAAAACCAAAGAAACCAACAGACATATCAGAAAGAAACACCAACCCTCCCCCATCTCATCCTCTCCAACGCGCGCAAGTAAGAAAAAGAAAAAAAGAAAGGACATAAGGAAATGTGAAAGAAATAGAAACAAAAAAGACCAAAATAAAACAGAAACAAAACCACAAAGAGGAAGGAAAAGAAGAGAAAAGGTAAGAAGAAAAGCCTGAGACTTCTTGAGGGTGCGGCACGCGTTGCGCGGTTGGATATTGAAGGTCTTGATGATCTTGAGGCCTTTCTCCTGGTGTCTTGATCCTGAGTACGCGCCAGAACTCCACACCGGGTCCACTGGAGCCATCTCTAGAATCAGCTGGGCCAAGACTGGTTCAAAGCTGGCGATGAGATATACACCAAATCTGAGCCTGAGCTGGAGATCAAAGCTGAGCATCAGCTGGGCACCAAATCTGAGAATGATCTGAGAGCCAAAGCTGAGTATCAGCTGACCAGAAATGCAGATTAGTTGTCCCCAGCCAAAAACTGAGAATTGCCTGTGGAAATTTTGGAAGGTGATTAGATGGGGTGGAGATGTGGGTAAATGGTGGGTAATCAAAACTGTTGCAAGGGATGTGGGACAAAAACCCTGAAGTTCAAAGACTTGGAGTCTTGTGACACTATGGAGTGAGAAGTATATTGCTCTGATTCACTAATTAGGTAGGAAATGTTGGTACATGTAGGTGACATGTACATAGTCCTTGACTACGCAACCTGTCACACATATCTGGTAGATACTATATAGTTCATTCCAATGTGATGTAATGAACACTATCAATTCTCTGAGCTTCATCTTCAACAGGAAACTCGATAGGCAATCTTGTGTAGACTATCACCAGGAAAAAAAAATAGTCACTTGATGGCAAGTGACATGATGCAGCTTTGGTTTCTGCTCCAGAGCTACTCCAGCGCTGCTCCAAGTCTGCTCCACCAGCACTTGTAGAGCTTGCAGTACTGCACCAGAGCACTCAATGTGGCACAGTCAGCTGATCCTAATTTTTTCCCAGGAACAGCTGAGCAGTAGGCATTGACTGAGCCTGGGCCAAAGCTGAGCATTGGCTGAGCCTGGGCCACAGCTGAGCATTGGATATTCCAAGCCTGAAACAAATCCAAGTGTCAGCTGGACCAAGAATATTCCAAATCTGAGCATCAACTTAGCCAACAATGGTGCAAAGCTGAGCATCATCTTGGAAAAGGCTTGTGCAGAGCTTAGGATCAGCTGGGACAATACTGTTCCAAAGATTAACACCAGCTGGGCCAAAACTTTTCAAAAGCTGAGCATCAGCTGAGCCAATGCTGGTACAAAGCTGAGCATTGGCTGAGCCAAGGCTGTTCTAAAGCTGAGTATCAGATGTTTTGAGACTATTGAAAAGATTAATATCACCTGAGCCAAGGCTGTTCCACAGCTGAGCATCAGCTGAGCCAAGGCTGGTCCACAGCTGAGCATCAGCTGAGCATCAGCTGAGCCAAGGCTGGTCCACAGCTGAGCATTGTCTTAGCCAAGGTTGGTCCACAGCTGAGCATCAGCTGAGCATCAGCTGAGCCAAGGCTGGTCCGCAGATGAGCATAAGCTGAGCCAAGGCTGGTCCGCAGATGAGCATAAGCTGTTACAGGAGTGGTCAGACTCAGAATCTGAGCATTGGCTGGGCCAAGATTTATCCAAAGCTGAAAATCAGCTGAGCCAATACTGGTCCAAAGCTGAGCATTGGTGTTGCGATAGACTGAGCAGCAGAAGCGAATGTTGAGCGTGTGTTGGAAGGATTAATTGCAACATGGAGAGAAAATGAAGAGGATGAGAAACAAGAGAAATACTAACCTGAGCAGCAGAAGCGAATGTTGAGCGTGTGTTGGAAGGATGAAGAAAGGTCCAACCAACACTGCTGCTCAGGTTATATAGAGACATGAGAAAGGGAGAACAAGATGTCACATGGTGTGACATAAGCGTGAAATGAAAGATTGAAGCACACAACAGATGAGACACCTCAACACCTCCCCTTGCTGAAAACTGAGGTGAACAAAAAAAAGGAAAAAGAAGTCCACAGGAAGTTGAAGAGTTTTTGACAAAGACGAGATTCAAACAATGCCAAACATGGTCCGATGTTTTTCCAGAAGAATCCTTGGAAGGGGCTTGGTGAGCATATCGGCAAGCATATCATGTGTCGATACATGGATAATCTCAATTTTTCCATCTTTCACACATTCTCGAACAAAGTGGTATCGCGCGTCAATGTGTTTCGTGCGTGAGTGGTGTTCTGGATTGTTTGCGAGTGCCTCGGCGCCTTCATTATCAACGTGCAGGGGAATAGCTCTTTGTGGTCGGAGATGGAGTTCAATTAGGATGCTGCGGAGCCATAATCCTTCTTTGCACGAGTCCGATAGGGCTTTGTACTCGGATTCTGTGCTTGAAAGGGACACGGTGGCTTGTTTCCTCGATTTCCAAGAAATTGATCCGTCGCCGATGCGGTAGGTGTACGCGGAGGTTGACCGTCTGTCTTCGCGGTCTTCAGCCCAATCAGCATCTGAGTAACCGCTGCATGTCAGATTACCACCTAGACGGAGACGCAGTGACTTCGTTGTGTTGAGGTAGTTGAGAACGCGTACGGCGGCGAACCAGTGAGCGGCAGATGGGTCTTTCAGAAATTGGGATAGTTTGTTGACCGCAAAAGACACGTCGGGACGGGTTGATTGAGCAACCCATAGCAGAGAGCCTATGATTTGATTGTAAGGGCCAGGAGAGGAAGGTTCATCGGGTTTTCGACGGCGAAGATCTTTGAATTGAGAATCAGTTGGAGTCGCTGTTGAGGGAAGACTTCCAGACAGGAATTTTTCCGTGATGCTTTCGATATAGTGGGTTTGTGACATGTAAACAAGACGATTTTTGATTTCCCTTGTGATTTTGATTGATAGGAAATGGTGTAGCTCATCGTCTGCGCTGATCTCGAAACGGCGTCCAAGGGAGGCAATTAGATCGGTGACAAAGGAGTTTTCACCAACAATAGCCAAATCGTCAACGTGTACAGTGATGGCGCCAATGAGAGTTTTTCCTTGAAGACAAAAGTAGAGCGTAGGATCGTATTTGGATTGGTGAAGACCAAGATCCAGGAGAGCCCCATGTAGCTCGTGGTTCCACTGACGCGGCGATTGCTTCAGACCATACAAAGAACGGGTTACCTCACAGACATAGTCTGGATGGACAGAGTCTTCGAAACCTGCTGGTTGTTCCATGTATATAGGAGCGTCGAGTTGTCCATTCAAGAAGGCGGTTTTGAAATCCACCTGACGACCGGTCCACTTCCGGACAGCGAGAAGACTACATATTAGCCGCAAAGTTTCCATACGTAGCGTTGGGGAGAATACTTCATCGTAATCTTGACCACGGATTTGGGAGTAGCCCATAGCAACCAGTCTTGCTTTTAGTTTTTGTATGGTTTTGTCGGGACGCCTTTTAACTTTGAAAACCCATTTGGATTTGATAATCTTCCGTTTCTCGGGCCGGGGGACAAGACGCCAGGTCTCCATTCCTAGAAGAGAGGAGAACTCCTCGGTAGCGGCTTTTAACCATCGGTCTTTGTTGGGAGAGCGTTGAAGTTGCCGCCATGTTTTAGGGGTATCAACAGATTCCGAGGTGAGAGCTGATTTGGACCACTGGCCAAAGCGTTCGGGTGCTTTGCGGGATCTGTTTGACCGTCGTACCGGAGGAGGAGTTGGCAATCTGGGGGGAGATGCTGGAAGAGGGATTTCTGCAGGGACAGGCGAGATTGGCCTGGTAGGCAGAGGGGGTGAAGGGGGAAGAGGAAGGCGGCAGGGAGAGTTTGTCCTGTGAGCCGGGGCCTGGGTTTGTTGCGGCGGCGGTAGCAAAGTGGCAGGGGGAAGAAGGGACGGCGGAGAAGATGGCCGAAGGAAAGGAGACGGGAGAGAAACCGGGGAAGGGGCCGACTTACTCTCAGATGAGGAGTTTTCAGGGGAGCTCGGGAGCGAAATCGTTGAAGGATGCCGGAGCTGGTTAAGAGGAGCATGTATGGATGCGGTTAGCCTTCTGTCAAAACGGTTTTGAAGAGGGACATGAAGTGGAGGAGATTCAAGGATGGATGGAAGGGGATTGATGACAGAAATAGGCTGGGGAGTGGAGGGAGCGACAGAAGGAGCAGAAGGAGTAGGAGTGTTGACAGAAGGCCACGGAACTTCGACTACAATGTCCGGGACTGGTCCAATGACGCGATGATTGTATGGGAATACTGTATCGTGAAAAAGGACGTCTTGTGTCTTGACAACCTGTTTGTTTTGCAGATCCCAAACGCGGTAGCCATTCCCGTCGGAGAGATAGGAGAGGAAGAGAGAGGCGCGGCCCTTGGGATCCAGTTTCTTCCGGTTTGCTTCCGGAACTTTATACCATACTAAGCAGCCAAACGGATGGAGATTGTGTAGCGGAGTATGGTCAGTGTTGAGGATCGAGTTGGGAGAGTGGAAAGGGGAATAGAGTTGTAAGAATGGAGGATATGTCGGAGAGCGTCGACCCAGAACGATTTGGGGAGTTTGGATCCAAGGAGGAGACACCGAATGAGGTTACCAAAAGTCCTGTTGGCACGCTCAGCTACTCCGTTTAGTTCTGGAGAGTGTGGCGGTCCAGGCTCATGCTTAATTCCTGAATCAAGCAAGAAGTTTTCAAAAGCTTTTGAAAGATATTCGCCACCATTGTCCGAACGCAGAGAGAGAACCTTATAGCGACCATCCTTTTCGAAGGAAGCTTTGAAGATTTTGAAACAACGAAAGACTTCGCTTTTACATTTCATTGGAAAAATGAAAACAGCCTTAGAGCAATCGTCAATGAAAGTTACAAAGTATTTGTATCCCTCTCGGGAATGGACTTCAAAGGAGCCTACGTCAGAGTGGATGAGACCACCGGGAAGGGAAGAGCGATAGGAGGAACGAGAATGAAATGGAGACCGGTGCATTTTTGCCTGAATGCATACAGGACATTGTTGAACTGAAATTTCGTTCATGTGCGTGGGCTTGATGTTGTTTAAGCAGAGAAGCTTCTTGAGAGCTTTGAGGCCTAAATGAGATAGCCGAAGATGGTAACCCATGAGAGAGTCGTCAGCCATATGAGGAGAGTCCAGAGAGGTAGCCTGAGACGTCACCTCAGCGGTCGGAAGGTAGAAGAGATTTCCTTTGCGATAGCCACGGCCCACGAGAGAACCGGACGCGTTGAAGTCCTTGGCGTTGTATATGTCGCATGAGTCCGAGGTGAAAACGACACAAAGAGAGGAGTCACACATCCCAGCAACGGACAGAAGAGGCTCGGCCAAGCTCGGGACGACCAAAGTTTTGACCGACTTCGAGATAGTGAGTGGAAGGGACGAGGTGCCCTTGTGGGTGGCGCGAACCACCGAGTGGTCGGCGAGGCGGACAGGAGTGGTTGCAGCTTTGATGTTGGCAACTTGATCAATGTCCGGAGTCATGCTCATGGAGCATCCAGAGTCAATATTGGCATCGACCGAGACTTTGGATACGTGGATGGTGTTGGTGTGGGCAGAAGCGTTGCCAGCGTATTCGGAACCAGAATAGTCTGATTCGTTTGCGGAGTCACTGCCAAGCTCGACAACTGTGGTTAGGCCAGCTTTGGCTTCGGGTTGAGATGGTTGACGACCACGGTTTGAAGACTGACGACCAGGGCCACCGCGGCGATTGGAAGCTTTGTCGGAATCCGAGCGGCGAAGGACTCCGCAATCTCAGCTTCTAAGGCCAATGTCTCCTCCTCCAACAGCAGAAACCGTCCTCCCAGAGACAACTCACTCTACTGTTCCTTCTGCCGGATCAAGGGACATGAGCTATCAGCGTGCGAAAATGCAGCTTGAATTCTGAACGATCATCAACGTTCCGTCCACGGGGAGCGAACCGAGGAGTGCTGCTGCATGAATGTCGTCGATGGTGAGGGGCTTTTTGGCGGTGATGAGAGAATTGAGTCTTTCCGCGCATAGAGCCATTTCTTTTATGTGAGCGTCCACGTCGTCGTTTGTGAGACGAAGGAGAACGAGCTTTCGTAGCCAGTAGATTCGACCTCCTGCCGTGGAATCGATATGGGCTTCTTGAAGAGCATCCCACATTCCTTTTGCATTGCTGGGGAAGGCTCGGATGAAGCGGAAGTTGTCCTGATGCACCGTTCGCACAAGGAATGAACACACATCAGAGTTGTCTTTCGCCCATCTTGCTGGTCGGTCCTCGGGTTTGACCTCCTCGAGGAGATAGCCAAGATTGATTGAGGCAAGATGAACGGAGACGGCGAATGTCCAGTTCAAGTAGTTTGAATCCGGGGCGGGAGCCTGAAGTTGGGGGATACCGGTGACTTTTAGTGAGGAGGGTTCCGAGATGTCGGGAGCAGCGATGTCTGCCATGATGAGAGGTGTTTTACTGATAGCAAGTGAAACAGCTTTGAGATTGATCCTAGGTTTGGTTGTGAACACACCACGCTTCCGAGAGTCTTTTTCGCTTTTATAAAGAGGTTGCGCTGATTTAAGTGCAGCTGGGACTCATAACCTGTTGCGATAGACTGAGCAGCAGAAGAGAATGTTGAGCGTGTGTTGGAAGGATTAATTGCAACATGGAGAGAAAATGAAGAGGATGAGAAACAAGAGAAATACTAACCTGAGCAGCAGAAGCAAATGTTGAGCGTGTGTTGGAAGGATGAAGAAAGGTCCAACCAACACTGCTGCTCAGGTTATATAGAGACATGAGAAAGGGAGAACAAGATGTCACATGGTGTGACATAAGCGTGAAATGAAAGATTGAAGCACACAACAGATGAGCCACCTCAACAATTGGCTGGGCCAATGATAGTCCTAATCTGAGTCTAAGCTGAGCCATGACTGGAATAAAGCTGAAAATAAGCTGGGCCAGGACTGGTTCTGATCTGGGCAACAAAGCTGAGCATGAGCTGGGCACCAAAGCTGAGCATAAGCTGGGAGCTAAAGCTGAGTATCAGCTGACCAGAAATGGGGATTAGTGGTGCCCAGCAAAAACTGAGGATCTCCTGTGGAAATTCTTAAACTGGTTAGATGGTGGGTAGATGGTGGGTAGATGATGGGTAGATGGTGGGTAGATGGTGGGTAGCCCGCTGGAGCTGGCATGATGTCACTTGTCATCAAGTGACTATTTTTTTTTCCTGGTGTATATACAAGATTGATTTGTGTTATGTTTGAAGAATTAGAGAATGTCAACTGGTAACCAGCACCTGCGGGTGGGTACAGCCTGCACCCACCAGGCGGCTTCAGATGTGGTGCTGGGTGTCCATTTTTTTGGAAACAGTGGTGTGGTACCTGGGTACTGCCCCCAATTACTTCTTTTCCCCGCCAGGTTAATCAGCTAACCCCCGGCCACTTTGAACTGCCCTCAAGGACTGACAATAGACCGGTCATTTGCCAGGGCAGGTCATCAAGGACGGTACTGGTGCAATCATTGAGGAGAGTAAAATCTCCCCTCAATGAAAAGTGTGTGCTGGTCTTTGGGGGAGTACCCTCAATGACCATGAAAAACCTGTTTGATGACTAGAACAGGTTGGTCATTACTGTTCTGTCATTGAGAGGTCCTCCCCTCAAATGTCCAACCTGTTCCAATCATCAAGGGGAGGACCTCTTGATTACACATGCATTCTGGTCATTGAGGACACCTCTCAATGACCTTTTTGATGAAAAGAAAAATGCTGGTACCCGCCCAAAAGACCTGTGGTATGCACCAGGCAGTGCCGGGTGCCCGCTTTTGGCAAAAACTGTGTGGTTACCAGTGGTGTAAATGGTACCCAGGTCCATTTTGAAATTCTCTATAAACTTTATAGATTCTTTATTAGAGATGGCCGTTTTGAATCCGGATACCCACTCGTGTTCGGGTATCCGAGGACGTTTTTTGCCCATTCCTGGCATCCGCATCCGCTGGTGGATGCCTCTGTGTGTGAGCGGATACCCGCGCGGGTATCAGCGGATACCCAACCCTCAAAAAGCATTTCAGAGAAGAAACAAACATGTATTACATAATTGACATGTGGTGACAGCTGATCACTCAACTGTCACCACATCCTGTACAACAGCGTGCTTGTTTTTAGCATTGGCCTCGTGCTTGTTTTTAGCATTGGTCTTAGATATATTCTTGCACTTTTTGAGGTATTTGTGAAGAGCAAGAGGTTTGATCTTGTTGTTCTTTGAATAGAACAACAAGGCCATACCTCTACTTACTGATTTTGGATGGAGGTTGTGTCTCCTGACGGAGACATAGTCTTGTCCGAAGCTGAACGTACGCTCCACATTGACCGTGGTTGCTACATAAGAAATGATCAATCAGCAAGCAAGCAGTTTCTTTAATGATTGATTGGAATCTCACCTGGGCAGCACATGACATCCAGGGCCATCTGTAAGAGGCCATTATGAGTATTGCCGCTTCTCTTCTGCTTGCTCCACCACGCAAGACCGTTTACGGGTGCCCCGTCATCCAAAAACAGGCCGCCTGAGAGCCAAATATCCAACAGGTCTGTTGACAATTCGGCCGATCTGGCAACAGCCGCCGCGCCTAACCTTGCCAAAACACCAGTTGGCTGGAGGGAGAGTAAATCAGTAAACTTTTGTCCGTGAACATAACATGAGGCTTATACTTACCTTTGCCAACGCTTTTTTTGGTGGTTTCGGGGCTGAAACTGAACCTCTAGGCTTGTACCACGTATTGTACATCTCGCAAGTCAGTTCGATTTCCTTGTCGATCCACTCCCTGCAAGGCCATTTGGCCAGCTTAAAATATTTGTCTTTAAAAGACGGATGGAGGACTGGGATTTCAGATAAAAGGTTGTGATTAGTTCAAAATGTGATTTGCTGAAACATTAGATTTGATTGGCAAAAAAACACACCCATTGCTATTTTGTAAATAGGAGAACAATCAGTTAGTGAATAATACTTGTTTGTCAACCCAAGCCCCGCACAACATGCATTGCGTAAAGCGGGAGGGTAATTTCCATCCTCATTGGCAATAAATGTGGAAAGACCTGCAGTGACTTGATTGATCATCACCACAATGTCCAAAACACAAGCCAAGGAGCCTACTGAAACTTGAAGGGCCAGCTCGTAAAACGGCTTGAGAACCTGTACTAGGTCAGCCGCCAAGTCAAAGTCCTCCTGATTTAAATGCACATTGCGGAGGGTTCCAAACTCCTTATCGCGTTGCCACGCGAATCTGTCACAAACATTAAGTCAGGTTTTTTTGCCTTGAAAACAATTATGAAGCAAATACTTACATTGCCTCCTTGTATCTGATGATGCTCTTAAGTTGAATGTATGTTGAGTTCCATCGAGTTGGGACGTCGCGTTTGATGTTGTGCGGTTTCTCACATTGTTTTTCTTGGCAAATGGTGATGAACTTGGCCTTAGAATTAGGTGATTTCTTCAGTTTTGTTGCAATTGCACAAAACTGGATAGAAATAGAAAAATGTGTTGTTATGCAACATTGAAACAAGATCAACGGAGGAATGTTGTGCAAGTGAAAAAATTGAGCTGACCTTTGCGAGCGATTGACGACACATTTGAGAAGTATATGCATCTCCCTTGTCTTCCTCCTTGATGTCTTTGAGATCATCCAAAGTCAGTTCGTCCTCTTTTGCTAAATCACCATCTTGTGCCGCAATGTTGTTTTCCTCCTCCTCTTCATTTGAATCACTCTCATCGTCGCCAAAGCTGCAGACACACAAATTCACGCAAATAATCATTGGATAAGCTGATTTGTGGTCTGGAAGGCACTTCGTGCCAGTGAAACACTTACCTTTCAATAAGATCATGTGCCTTGTGCTCTTCATCTGAATCATCCAACTCGGAAGCACCGGGAATCAATTTTCTTAAATGCGAAAACGGTCGCAGGATGGCCTTGACAATAAGGTTCAGGATATGTGCAAAGCACCGCATCCACTGTGCCTCGCCTGTGAAGCGCTTCCAGTTGAGCTTTGCCAGCTCACCAATCATCGTACCATTGTTTGCCGCGTTGTCGGAAACAATACCACAGATCTAATAAGATCAAAAGGGTGGAGTTAGAAGACAAAATGAAAGAGATACATTGGACAGAAGGGAAAAAAAGAGGCTTGTACCCGGTTTTTCAAGCCAAACTTGTCAACAATAAACTCAACCATGCGAGCCAAATACTTGCCTGTATGTTGTTCTTTAAGCTGAACAAAGTCAAGGGGCATTGCGTCTAATCCAACTTTACCTGCGCCATTGTCTGAAAGACGGTATATCACCGCTCCGATGATGTCAAATCCATTCGGAGTCTGCCAGGCATCCACCCCCAAGTACAGTGCTCCTTTGTGAATCTGAATATTAAAAAACAGGGATCACAATCAGTATTATTTTATCCTATCCAACTAAATAGCTATGAAAAAGAAACAGGTATACCTCTAATTCACAGCGTAATTCCTCCTGAACGCACAAGTACAACATGTGAATGGCCTGCAAAACCATCTTTCAAGTTGGGAGATGCTTGAGGATTGTTGGATGAAGGACTTTCTTGAAGCTGGGTTCTTCCAAATCTGAAAATGGGTTTGCCCCCTTGGCACACCAAATAGCACATCGTTGTAACACCCAAGGAGAGATAAAAGGTCAGATCAGTGAGAAAAATTGAACCAAAAAAAGACCTGCCTCCTGCGAGTCAATTTCCCCAGTGCCGGAAAACCCAACCTCTGCAAGGGTCTTGTTATGTGAGGGTATTTGCTGCTTCCTCAAACATCGGCCGGCATGAGCAAGGAGATTACTGCACAAGGATTCTTATGCGGGTCTATTAATAGCTTTACCACACCTGAGATTGATTGCTTTAGCTGTTGTTACTTTGCAGAAATTAAATCATAAAACACTTACGTCTTGCAATTCCAAGCAATCATAAAACGGCAGAATTTATCAACCTGATTGGAAAGCTCTGGCGGATGATAAGCAGAATATGCCAAACTGACTTGATTACATGCAAGTCTCTTTGCATGTTCTAAATTCAGAGAGGTTTTTTGGTAAGAAAACAAATATGTACTAAAAAAAGAAAAAAGAGAAGTTGTTATTCAAACTGACCAAGACGCTGCTCATTGGTCATATTGGTTCCCGCAGGTGTAGGACTTGGGGTTGAGTTGTCATCATCCTGTTCATTGTTTGATTCCACGGACGGCCTTTGAGTTTTGTCTTTGGAGCGTTGTGGGTGGAGCCTCTTACGGCGGTTCATGATGTGGCTGCTGAGGGATATGTGGATATGTGGTGTTGGCAGATTTCCGGTCGGGAATTGAGAGACGCAGGATATTGGGCAACCCCCGGTGAGGAACTCCGCTTGGTGCTAGGCCGGCGGCAGTTGGGGGAGGGGAATGGAAAAGAAAAGACTGAGAGTTGCGTATGCCCTCCGGTGATGATTGGCCGTGAGTGAGCGCAGTGATTCGTGTAGCGTTGGGGGGGATTGATTTTACGACGGCTGGAATTGCGCGTCGGCGGTGTTTGAGTTCAAGAAGGAGCCGGGGATACTGCCAGTGGGGTTGTGATCTAAACCAGATAGTTGGAGGAGATTGGCGTTGCGGGGAAAATGAACCTTGAAGACGTCAGAGTACTTTGGGCAGACCGTTGCCAAGACTTAGAACTTTGAATTTGATGGAAGACTGAATTTCTGGTTCAGAGTAGGTCCATGCCGCTCCAAAGCCTGAGTTCAAGCTGAACTCAAACCTTGGAGTTGGTGACATGTAGCAGACATCTCATCACAACCTAGCGCGCACGCGCGCGCTACAACAACTAGACAACTGAAACAAAACAAGACAAAAAGAAAACAAAACAAAACAAAACCAAAAACATAGAAGAGAATAGAAAGAGGAAGAAATCCTGAAACGCCTTGAGGATGCGCGCCACGCCGTTGAACTTGAGAAGGCCTTGAGGGCTGAGAGCTTCGCCATAACTATGATTGAGTCGCGGGAACCAATCAGCATTGATTGAGTCGCGGGACCCAATCAGCATTGATTGAGTCGCGGGACCCAATCAGCATTGATTGAGTCGCGGGACCCAATCAGATTACCTAATCAGCATTGATTGAGTCGCGGGACTCAATCAGATTACCTAATCAGCTTTGATTGAGTCGCGGGACTCAATGATGGCCGCCAGCGCGCGCAATGCGCAAAGAATCCTGATTCCCACGCGTGTACCCATCTGTCCACCACACCGGGGGTGGGGGGCCGAGGGCAGGAAAGCGGGTTCAGAGCTGCGCAGCTGCGTGCGGCTCACACAGACTTTAGGATGAGCGGATACCCGTTCTGCTACCTGGGTATCCGCCAGATTCTCCCAGGATCTCAGAAATCTGCATCCACTGGCGGGTATCCGCCAGGCTGGGTGGATACCCGCAACGGGTTTGTTGGGGCCATCTCTATGCTTTATGATAAAGCATACTACATGTAGATATAAGCATACTGTCTTAACAAACACTGATCAGAATCAGTGAAAATATCAAGGTCTTGTCTGAGGAGATGAATATGGAGTCTGGAGCCTGGGATTCTGGGGTTCTGGAGGTTTGGTATCCTAAGAGAATCTGCATTGGTTGTGGATTAGGAGGATTGGCTTAAATAATCCTCCTTGGAAACCACATTGGGTCCAACTTAATTGGACTAAACTCTTTCTGGGTGTATGATTTGGACTAAGCAGGAGTAAATTTACTCCTTGCTATTCCTGGGAGTAAGTGCTGCATGCAAGACTTCTCCCCAACCAGAAGTATGCACCAAACACAGCTTAAATAAGCTGTGCTGTAGGTGCATACTGTTAGATTTCACAAGACTAGGATAAATTACTAGTGTTAGACAATGATCTATCTATCAGACACAGAGAGATAGAAATAAGAAACAAAAAAGTTACCTAGGAGAAGATCCACTTGGGTACTAAGAAATAGAGAAGTAGAACAAAACCTGAGGCTGCTGAGCAGCTGGGGAACCCAAAGATCTTAGGCTGATGCAACTGTAGTCTGCATCAGTGAGGTGAGCTAAGCAAGAATACTCTTCCATTAGCTTGTCTGGCCTGAATCTCAATGATTTCCAATACAAGCTGTGAGATTATCGGAACTGCAGTTTTCTGTCATTTAGTACAGGAAAAACTGTCAGTTCAGTATAACTCTGGAGGGGGAACTACAGCAATGGACTTACTGACACTTGCAGGGTTGGTGATCCTATTGTGGAGGCTTAACCCAATTTGGTCTAGGATGGTGTTGGATGTGAGTGAGCTAAAGAATGGGAAAGAATCCCTGATTAACTTCAATTGTCCTAGCTATGATAATCCCAACAGACATGCTTACCTGGTAGGTGACTTGTTGTGTTTGGGTTGCTTGGGTGCTTTGTTGATTGATGACATGGCTAAGGAGAGAGGAGCAGAGGAATTATCCTTTGCATATTCCATCTGCCCGGGAGCCACATGCATTCACCAGGGGAGATATGTTCCCACTCCCCAGGGAGTGCCAGAGCTGAATTTTATGTGAGTTTTGGTTGGATGTGGGCCTGATGTGGATTAGTAACTCATCACTAAATGAATTGTAAAGTGGATGAAGAATTGATTCAGAAGTTAGTCAGAATTGATTTGGGACTCAACACAATGTTGTGTGGAATTCTCTTGTTTTCTAGGTACGACTGTAGGAAAAAATATGCTGAAATGATATTTCACCCAAATCCAACTCATCAATTGCTCCTTTTTGCTGATGTTGAAGGATAGAAAAGCAAAATTGACATTCTAAAATGTAATTCCTCTTGAAAAATGGGCTTCTTGTAATTCACATCATATGCCCTCATGTACAAAATTAAAGTAAAATTCAACTTGGTATTATTGGGTTTAGAATTTTGGAATGTGGTTATAATGTTGCAGTAAAATTAGTCAAACCCATTTTCTTGGAAATGTGGGAATTAATTTGAATTTGGCTAAAAAAAATGGTGAAAAACGTTTTCAATAGGGTGAAACTCTGAATTAAGTCAAGGTTGGACTGCAGTGCCACTCCAGTTTGGCCAGATATCTTTGCCTCCTCACAAAAATGATCTGGTGAATTTTTCTTTTTTTTGCTTTTCAAAATTCACATGTTGTGATGCTTGCCTGTTTCAGGTGCTGGAAATATACAAGCGAACTAAGTTGGGCTCTCATTGCAGGGAGCCAAAGGGCTATTTATGTTGTAAGAGAACAATAGGAAGTGATGGCTCGGTGAGAATAAGAGAAAGAGTGATGAGTCCCATTAGATGGGGCTCTTCGCGAAGTACGAGGACGGACTTGGAGAAGTCAGTCCAAGTAAGGAAATCTAATATACAGGATTCAAGATATATAAGGTAGCGAGGATCTACAAGATAACCAAGAGCGGCGATGACAATATAGAGAGGCCGAGAGCGGCGGTCATAGATAACAGGAGACATAGCCAAGAGCGGCTTATAAGTGTGTAAGGTGCCGTGTCCGGTTCAGGAGGAAGGAGGGAGAGTAGACAAAGGTGGTTGGAGACCAAAGGAGATAGCCAACGGCTATTGCCTAGAGCAGAGGTATGGTGGAAGTTACCGTACCCGGAAGCGGGGGACTTCACATCATCCCCTCCCAAGTTTCAAGCCTCCGAGCAAGGGTGGGCAGTTACGTTATCAAGTTATCCATTAATTTCATTTGTAATTTAGATTTTGGTGGCCTATATCTTGGTTTATTGGCAATTCAAATAAAACAAAGCTTTATGTGGTTATAACGAATCATTTTTTCAACTTTGGAGACACAGGCTTTACCTCTGTAAAAAATTATCCCCAAAAAGAAACCTGAAATTAGTTATCCAACCAAATAGTTACGGATAACTGAATTTTTGACCTAGATTTAATGATTAAAAATCAGCCAGTGAGCCAATATGTAAATACAATGAATATATGTTAGGAGGACTATCGAGCAACACAAAGATACAATAAAAACTCTATTGCAAATCTCTACAGCTTTTTACAGTCAGTTGCAGCCAGATTTTCATCTGGATAACTGCCCACCCTTGCTCCGAGCTTGATTCAGGCGATAGGGATTCATCCACAAGAGTGTTGCCGAGCTTTGTTGTTTCTGCTGAGGGTACCGGTGGCTTTATGGACGTTGCCGTTGAAGTGTAGCCTCTCAATGTTCCCGTGGTATTGCTTAAGGCAATCTCCATTAGTAGTAGATTCATGAATAAATCCGTTAGGGGACCGTAACCTAAAACTTCCATTGGAATTGGTTGAGTGTATGAAAAAAGGGCCGTCCCATTTGGGATGTAACTTACTGGGGCGGTTTTTGAACTGCCGTAAGACTAAGTCACCGGGGCGGAGGTTGTGCTCGAAGTATTGAGCTTCACTAGCAGCCAAGCGGCAAGTTGCCTTTGTATTGATCTTATTGATTTGGGTGGCTTGTTCTTCTTCAAAGTGTTTAGATCGGTGAGTGCGAGATTCTGGATGATCTTTTTGATAGTTTACCGCAACTCTTGGTTCTACACCGTAGCACATGCAGAATGGGGAGCGTTCTAATCCAGCGGTTTTTGAAGATCGATATCCAAGGAGCGCAGTGCTGAGATATAAATCCCATTTGTTTTGTTTGTCTGGTACACACATTTTACGTAAGCTGTTAGCAAGAGTACCATGGAACCGTTCAAAGAGGCCGTTGGATTGTGGATGATAGGGAGAAATTTTATTGTGTTTGATTTTGTTTTGAGCAAGAAAGTTCTGGTAGACCTTACCGTTGAATTTGCTCCTGTTATTGGTAGTAATTGAGTGAGGAAACCCATGGTTTTCTATGATAGTCTTTATTAGTTTAACAGCGGCTAGGCCCGAGTGTGCTTGGAGAGGTACTGCATAGGCCCATCCGGTGCCGTAGTCAATGGCGGTGACTAGATATTGATGTCCACGAGGGGTTATGGGAAGCGGGCCAACAAAGTCCATGCCCCATGTTACGAAGGGGGCCTTCCGTTTGATGACCTGCATTGGCATCTTGTTTCTGTCGGAGTTAGGAGCACAGAACTGACAGGCGGCGCGGTTTTGATGATGTGTTCAATGATTTTTGCCATGCAGGGGAAGTGGCACTTGGTTTCTAACTGAAACAAGGTGTCGCGGGCGTTTCAATGCCCTAGTTGGACGTGCTTTTCTTGAGCCAGCTTGTTAGCGCGAGTGATGTTGGAGATGATTACGACATCTGGTTGATCTTTTGTAATCTGGTACATGTTGTCACCCTTGAGGACGAACCCTTTGTGATTGAGTTCGTCCGAGTGTTCAGTTTGTATCTTACAAAGTCATTTGAAGGCGTCGGCTACCATAGGTTCTATAGAGAAGAGTGATTTGGCTACTTCCGGAGGGTCGGGGTCAGAGGAACAGTCCAGTTTGCGAGAGAGAGCGTCTGCGGCCATCTGTTTGGGACCGGGGCGGTAGATGATATGTACGTTGAAGAACTCAAGTTTGTCAACAAGCCCAGCTAATCGCCTGTTGACCTCTTTTTGGGTCTTGAAGTATTTGAGGGATTCGTGGTCAGTACGCACCAGAATCGGGGATCCTTCGATGTAACCTCTGAAGTGTTTGAGGGCGTAGACAATGGCTAGTAGTTCCCGTTCTTGAGCTGAATAGTTCTGTTCAGTTTTTGACAACTTACAAGATTCATAGGCAATGGGCTTCAGAGTGTGGTTTTTGACAGTTTTGGAATATTGCTCTAGGTTGAAGTCAGGGGTGATTGGCTCGCTGTCTGGATCTTGCTGAAGAACGGCGCCAATATTCATCCCAGAGGCGTCGGTGTCAAGGACAAACGGTTGGAAGGCTTTTGGATGGTGGAGGATGACTGTTTGGGCGAGGTGGTGTTTCAGGTCTTTGAAGGAAAGGGCCTGATCCTCCCCCCACTGAATGTCTGCCCCCTTCTTTGGCAATCCTTCTGTTAGCTTATAGAGGGGTGTAGCAATTTTTGAAAAATTCTGAATGAACCGCTTGTAATAAGTAGCCAGATTCAGAAATCCTCTTACCTGAGTGATATTCGTTGGCGTCGGCCAGTCCTTAATCTTTTGAATCTTTGCGTCGTCAACGTTGATTCCGGTGCTGCTAACCACATGGCCCAAAAATAGCAACTCCTGCTTCCCCCATTCACATTTTTTCTCTGAAATAACTAGATCGTATTGTTTTAGTAGTTGAAAGATACGCCTGAGGTGAGCTTTATGTTCTTCTGTTGATTTGGAGAAGACAATCACATTGTCCATATAAACAAGGGCATATTTACCTAGAGCTTCTTGCAGGATGGTATTCATCATGTGCTGAAACGTAGCGGGCGCGTTGCACAACCCAAAAGGCATAACCAAAAATTCTTAGGATCCATTTTGTGTTGCAAAAGCCGTCTTAGGAATCAAACGTTCATTTAATTTTACCTGCCAGAAGCCAGATTTAAGGTCAATCAAACTAAAGATCTCTGCTCCTTGAAAAAATTGGTAGGCGTCATTGATCCAAGGCAGTGGGAACGAATTCTTAACTGTTAAAGAGTTTAGTTTTTGATAATCCACACACACTTGGTTAGAACCGTCCGGTTTCTTTATAAGAATCAGGGGAGCGGACCACGGGGACTTACTTGGGCGGATGATACCGTCTTTGCATGCCTCCTTGACGAACTGGTCAATTAACAGGTGTTCTAGCGGCGAGTACGGCCGCCCATGAGATCGGACCGGACCGGCAGAGCCGGTATTGATGTCATGCACAAATTCTTTGTCCTGAGGGAGCCCCACAATTTTGCGGAAGGTTTCTGGGGCGGTTTCGTAAGCAACTTTATGGAATTCGTTTACAAATGTTCTTGAAGGGACAATCATTGAGTTGAGTCCGTTGCAAGGTCTAGTTTTGTTGTTGTGTGGGCAAACGTTGACCACTTTCTTGTTGCCGTCTAGAAACGTATATGATTGGTCTTGCCAATTGGGCACGGCATCAGTGGCACAGAGCCAGGGTAGTCCCAGGACTAGGTCCATCTCCAGAAGATTTATCAAGAAAGCGGAAAAAGGCATCCTGTGATTGTCTATCACAAGTGTAAAGAAAGCTTTTTAGTTCACCTTTTTGATATGGCTGTTGGCTAGTCGGACGTTGCGGTGAGTTACTGGAATGACATCTATTTCTCCACGTTCCCAGAGTTCAAGAGCTACCGCTACGTCCAAATAGGCAGAACCGGCTCCGGAGTCAATGATAGTGTTGCAAATTACGCCCCCAATGCCAAACTCGTAGCGGGGAAACGGTTGGTCCTTCTCGTCGACGACATTTAGTTCGAGTTCAGGAGGAGAGTCTCCAAGCCAGACAATACTAGAATTAGTCGGGCAAAAGCTTATGTCAGAATCGTAGGATTTGGAGTCGCTGTCGAGCCGAGTCCAATCAACTTTGGTTTGCTTCAGTCTCTTGAGGGCAAGATCCAACGAGTCGGTATGTTTTTGTTTTGCTGGGGAGGTAGTCTCAAGGTGATTAAACTTGAGTTCTTTTGTGATACCGTGGAAGGAAGCGCCCGGCATAAATTCAAGGGCCCGGGGGTTCAAGGTGGAAAGGGAGGTTTTGATCCTTTTACACATGGCCTGTGCTTCCACCTTGCGTTCCGTCTTGTTCCAGACTTGTCGGTTTAATGTGGCAATACTCTTGTCAAATTTCTTTGCGAGATTGTCGCTGATTTGGAATCGCTGGAAGTTGTCATTGATTTTTGCCCAGGAGTCGACGTTTGTGTTGACGGGATCCATTAAGAAGAGATTGTTGGATTTGGAGGTTCCGGGTTCGGTGATTGGATCAAGATTGATTAAGTTCAAGGAACTCTTTGCAGGACTGCGGGTGAATTTAGGATTGAACTTAATCTTTTGAGGAGAGGGACAGTCCTTGGATAAGTGTCCTATTTTATTACAGTTATAGCAACAAGCCTTGCTTACATCCACAGCGTCTAAGTCCATTGGAGTGGCCGGTGTCACCGAGTTTCTTCGCGGGAAGGAGAAATTGTTATTGGTGGGACGCCGGTGATGGTTAGGAGTGAAGCTTCTTGAGGTAAAGGCTTGTTGGTTGCCGTAATTTGAGGGACTTCCACGAAGGTAGTTACTTTTTGCCAATCTATCATGTTTGTGGAGCAAGTGTGATAAATCGTCCAAGGTTTCGCACTTGTTGCCTAAGACCTTGACGCGTAAATGTCCTGGTAAGTTGAAGGTGAGCAAGAATTTCTTGTCATCGTCAGTCATCGTATTTGCGGGTAACTTGATGCTTAGTCTAGTGAATCAATTGATATAATCTTCTGCAGTTGTATATCGGAGGGATTGGAGTTTGACACAAGTGTTGTATTGACTGTGGGAATAATTAAATTGTGCCCGTAACTTACGGGTAAAGGTTGCCCAAGACATCTTGTTTACGTTCAACTCGCTGACCAAGTTGTACCAAAAGGCCTTGGCGCTGTCTTTCAGATGTGGTACTACCATTGAGGTCCATTTATTCTTGGGTTGGCCACGACCCGTAAGGATGAACTCGATCTTCTTGATCCAGACATCGACATCATCCTTTCTGTTGAAGTTAGGGAGTTTGGCGGAGACAGGATCCGGGGGGGGTAGCAGTTGACTCGCTGGTTGTTGTTTGTGTTTGCAGCCAACAGTTGTTGAATCTGCATTTGTTGGTTATTGATGACTTCTTCTCGGGCGGTGATCTGTGCCGCGTGGATCTGTCCGTCAATCATTTGAGTGTCCATTGTTTGGATGTTTCTAGATAGGTTATAACGGTATTGGGTTGGTTGTCGGCGGTTCTAGTGGCGGTAGAATAACAAGGATGTAAGTTTTATTTTGCTAAATAATCTATTATAAGTGGTACTTATGGAAACAGCCTTGGATAGCTATTGGGATAAGGGATTTTTTTTATAAGAGATTGGTTTTTTTATGAGAAACTTACCGGTTTGCAACGCCGGTAGTAGAGGATATAGAGGGATTTGAGTCGGGGTGGTTTAGAAGGTTTGGATGTTAGGTGTGTTCTAATAGTTTATAAGGGTAATCAGTGTGAGTGTTCGAGTTTCTCTAGTCTGTCGGTTTCTTTGGGGAACGGAAAGGTAAGATAAGAGAAAAGTGTTGACTCACAGAAATATTTCTGTGATGCTCGCCGGTTTCAGGTGCTGGAAATATACAAGCGAACTAAGTTGGGTTCTCATTGCAGGGAGCCAAAGGGCTATTTATGTTGTAAGAGAACAATAAGAAGTGACGGCTTGGTGAGAATAAGAGAAAGAGTGACGAGTCCCATTAGATGGGGCTCTTCGCAAAGTACGAGGACGGACTTGGAGAAGTCAGTCCAAGTAAGGAAATCTAATATACAGGATTCGAGATATATAAGGTAGCAAGGATCTACAAGATAACCAAGAGCGGCGATGAAAATATAGAGAGGCCAAGAGCGGCGGTCATAGATAACAGGAGACATAGCCGAGAGCGGCTTATAAGTGTGTAAGGTGCTGTGTCCGGTTCAGGAGGAAGGAGGTAGAGTAGACAAAGGTGGTCGGAGACCAAAGGAGATAGCCAACGGCTATTGCCTAGAGCAGAGGTATGGTGGAAGTTACCGTACCCAGAAGCGGGGGACTTCACAATGTGCACATGCAAGTGAACTTTCTTGCACTTTGCCAATAGTCGCCCTGATGTACGCGCGTAAATTGATGTGGAAATATCACAGGATGGGCCTTTCATGGCCACATGAAAAGTAAAAGCTTCACATCGAGACACCAATTGTCCCCCTGATGTACACGAGTACATGAGGGGGACAATATCAGAGGCTGGGCCTTTCACATCTACATGATAAGGACACACTGGTCACAGAGCCAAGAAAGGCCTATATTCTGGATGAGTTCTGGATGGATTCTAGATGAGTTCTGGATGATTTCTTGGCAAGTTATGGTTTACTTCAGGATGATTTCCAGCTGATTTCCACAGCTGACTTACAGTCTTTTTCATACCTATACAATTTTTATTTACCAAAGGCCTCCAGCACAGTTATGGAAAGAATTTATGGTAGGCCACTCCCTGGAGAGTGGGAAAACATCTCCCCTGGTGATTTGCACTGCAAGAAATGATTTGTGTTTCAATCTTCTGCAGTAGACAAGGTATAATAGCATTTCTGTCATCAAAGCATCAAGAGAGGATTAATAGACTACATATAAATCATTGAGCAGGCATGAATGTGTTTCAACTGATGAAAACATAGATTGAAGAAGAAACCCAGGCAGAGGGTGTGATCAGATGGAAGAGTATGGACAAGTGAATGAAGCATAGTAGCGCTATAAATATATGGAAGACAGCAGGGTTCCAATACTCATGACAAGATCCTGTGCATGCCCTCCCTTGTTGTTCATGATCCTATCTTTTTGACTTTTCCTTCTCTCTCAGCTGTTCAATCACTCCCAGTCCACTGTTGCTTGGTATATGGAGCTGGGTTTCACAGATTATCTGCTTTCACACATTTCTCTCTCTGTGACAGTTGTACTGTAGTGTGTAGTTCTGGAGCAGCAGATTTATAAGCTTCTTTCCTCATCTTTCCATGCCCATCTCCTTGACCCCGCACTGTCTCTTGCTGTTCCCTATTATAAGTAGCCATTTGTCTTCCTCTTTTCATCTTTTGTTATTCTCTTCTCATATTGCATTGAACATATCCTTCCACGCCCATCTGCTTGACTTGACACCGCACCATGTCTTGCTGCTCCAGTCCGTCCACTGCAACAATATGTGGAATTCAAAACCCCATCTTCACAACTTGTGATCAACTTTTGATGTTTGTTAATCCCAAGATGTTATCTCTTGATGGTTTGAAGTCTAGTTGTAGCCAATTTTTCTTTTTGGGCTATCCAATGATGTTTTTTCAACTCCTCAGCCAGGAGCCTTTATACTATCTGGTGTTATTACATATATCAACTTCAATATACCTCTTTATAGCTTTCAGTCTGCCGCTTGTTCTCTCATCATCACCGTCCAGGTATGGCCGAGAGTCTGATCCATCTTTGCTGAATTTTCTAGGAAATATGTATTTAGGCCCTGTTTGACAGCGTCGTATTACGCAGCGTAATAATAGGAAACATGCTACATTGCATATGGTAAAACATGTCTCTTTGGGATAATCTTTGGAAAGTAAACCCTCATAAGGGTTGGCAGTTTACTTCCAAAAGATCAGGCGGAAAAATAGTGTCTTACACAATGTAGGGGGACATGGCAAGATTATTTATTGCATAATAATCACGCTGCCAAACAGGGCCTTATCTATTTACACTCCAACTGTCCCAAATTGTGTTATTTAGCCGGCGCAGTGACACCCGCGATTCGCGCCTGCGGAAGTGATCATTTAAGAGATTATCGTTGCTGTGAAAGCTGGAAAAGAGTTTCAGCCGAAGATGCAGATAGCCTTTGCCAAGCAGGATCAATATGTCACATGTGTGTTCATAGCCGGTGCCATGCACCCATCGGGTAGTCTGTCCGTCGGCCCTCTTTGGCCGAGGTTGTTGTTATAATGCTTCTGCGGGCTGCGTGCTCGGCCTCCACCGGCTCCCCATTCATTCCTGAATCCTGACACATGAGCTGGTCAGCAAGAAGAAAAAAAGAAAGAAAGAAATTGGCCATTAATCGCACTGGAGTCGGGGCATACAAGCTCTCCTCCTTGCGAGACACGTGTTCTCCTATGTCCGATATGTCAGCTCTTTATTCATGCGTGTATCAACGTCCTGGTTTTCCGGGCAGGGAACTGTTTAGGTACTGTATGGCAAGACATGGCTTGGGATGAGGAAAATAATAAAAGGGCAGAGTGGAGGGGGGTGTGGCTCTATGTTGTCGGCCGTCCTTCTCACAATCCATCTTCATCCGACGCCACCCTCCTCGACAGGTTTGTCGTCCCCGGTCGATAGTTTGCAATCCGCCCATCTCTCGCATTTATTATCGTTGTCCATTACAGACTTTGAATGATGGTAATGTACCCCGAGTTTCGCCCCGGTTTTCCTGTGCAATCTGACGATCCGCAAGCAAATCATTAATTCCGATGTATGGAGATAGACATGTATGTATTTAAATACATGACATGACATGACATGACATGACAAATGCTGATGATAGATGGCCATATTGGTGGTTTTGCTCGCCATACGTAATACATGTGATCCTCATGCGATGTTGGTATTTTTTTCTTGGCAATCGTGAATGTCATCTGCAGGTGAATTCGTGGCTCAGTCCGGCCGGCCAGGTCCGGCAAACTGGCTCGGCGGCGCTCACACTTGATACATATTGTAAGTTCTGTGCCATCGGGCTCATGCAGTCACGGTCTCGATGAGACTTTCAAGAGTAATAAATATGCCCGCCCCGGAGACATTCGATGGTCAATTGTTGCGAGTGCAGTGATTACAGCGTTTGAGGAGCGGTGAAGGGTTGGGTGATGATGGGCAGCTTTTAGGCCGGGGTTCCGGGAGGATTAATAGAAGACGGCCGTGATGTGATGTTATGTAAGATATGACCAGTCACCACAGCAAAGTTGAGCGCCCAGGAGACGCAGGCCGATCAGTTCCTTTCAGCCGGGTTTCGAGCGGCGCATGTATGGACAGCACTGTGTCTCCGGGGGGTGGCCAAGGCTCCTGCCCCGGGCTGAGCCCTCCGTTGCTAGTCCTTCCTGACCGTCTCTCTCGTCCCCCCATCTCCCCTCTCCCATCTCCCATCTCGATCTGATGGGAGTGTGTGTGTGGGCCACAGTCTTGTTACTTAGATAAATATAATCCGACCGCGGTGGGTTGGAGATGCAGGTTTGGATGAAACCTTGTTGATTGCTGCCAGCGTTCGAAACTTTCCTCTTCTCTTCTTCATGTCCGATACTGATACTGATAGCGCTGCCGAGCTGGAAGCGGATGTTCGGCAGGCCAGCTGCTGGGTTTCCCTCCGCCTCCCCAGGGATGTCGCCTCCACTTTCCCCTGGCCGAATATTAAAAACCCACTCTCTCGATCTCCTCCTCCTCACTCTCCCCGGCACTGTACCCTCCCACCCCGGCACACAACATTCCACTCTCTTCCTCCTCCTTGACATCATCGCACACTTCTCTCGACTGGCCTCACACTGATCCATACACATACATACATACATAGACCGTAATTATTTACGTCATCCCTTTATAAACGTGTCCGGCCTCCAGCTGTCACCCAATCCATCTTCGCGTATTTCCTGCTCGTTTTCCACAAGAGCCTCTTCCTCTCGGCAGCAGTGCCCGGCCAGTTTTTCAATCCGACTCTCTTCTCCTCTTGGCCGATCACCAGTGCTCGTCGCGCTGAAAACATACATATTATATTCCTCCAGAAGCTTCACGATTGCCCACTCTCGAGGATATCACTCCACCCACCTCCCTACTCATCCTCATCCTCATCCTCATCCTCATCCTCTCCCTCTCCCTCTCTCGGCCTTGTCGATCTGCAGCAGCCAGATTCACTCGTCGGCAGATCTCCCAACCCTACCCAGGCCAGCCGAGACTGCACTACGGACCAAGAAAGAGGTGCCACCCACCAGGTACATACTATCCATACATCCGCCAGGGCTTGAAGCATATCGACTTTCCCTCCCCCTCCACCCCTCGCCCACCGATAACCGCAAGCTTCTAGTGTGAGCTCACTCCACCAAGCCCTCTCCTCGTTCTTCTTCTTCTTCGCTTGGCTGTAATTGTACATATACTCCACCCGCCGGCACCCTCATGCCCATCAGGCTTCTGTTCTTGCACGTGGCCCGGCAGAAGCTTCGATCCAAAGAGTATTCTGATAGCTTCGCGTGCCGACTGCTCTTCTGGCGGCTGATTGACACGGCCAAGTCATCTGACAGCGCAAATCTCTGGTTCTGTGGCTGTTTGTGATGGATATGTATCATTCCTGACGCCGTTTGAATGCCTCCCACCGCTGGCGGATGGATATAAATAAGTAAAGGCCGCAGGTGAATGTGCCCGATTAAACTGTAGATAACTGCTGGCTCCTTCTTCCTCCCTCGCTGCGCTGGGTCCCTTTCAATTTACTTTTGCGTCGATCTACCCTCGTCTTCTCCTAAAATCGTACGCGAACATGTCTGATCACCTCACCCTTCATCCTTGGCAGAACAACATGCAGTCCTTTGGCCTCACCAACCCAGCACTAGTGGCCTCCTCCAATCCCGACGAGGACCACCACCACCACCACCACCACCACCACCACCAGCACGCCTACCACCAGCACCACCAGAGCCAGAGCCAGCAGAACTACCAGTACCCCTTCGGCCAGCCGGACTTGAACTGCAGCAGCAATCCAAACCAGCTTCCACTCGACCCACCACCCCCACTGCTCGGCTACGAATTCCAGGTGCCCATCAACCTCTTCTCAAACCAACCACTGCCCAGCTTCTCTCCTGGCTCAGCATCCTCCTGCCGCTCCTCAAGCTCATCCAACCACTCCCTCTTCAACTCTCACCAGCAGCACCAACAACTCTCCGCAAATCACCCCCACTCACCACCCCCTCTCCATGCTTCCTATCTCACAAACTCTCTCGAACTCACTCAAACAGTCTCCTCAAAGTTTGTGTTTCTCATCCTCATCCTCTTCTTCTTCCTTGCGCTCTCTTTTTTCTGCCTCCCAAGATACGTATCAACAACAGAACCCGTCTGCCAAAATCACAATCTTCTAGATTTCATGATTGCAGATCATCATACATCTACCTCAGATTAGATTAGCTTCTTCTTCCTCGCATAAATAAGCCGAGCAACACCCTCGATATACTATTTACATAATACACACCACCGAGAGATCCCATTTCCCTCTCAGGTTTAACCTGCGCCCTCTTCCAGCACTTGCCCCCGGGCTTCTTGAATACTCATGTCGGAGTAAGTGTCAGTCGATATGTGACATACCTTGCAACGGCATCTATTCGCCTCCCTCGCCACCTTTCACCACGCAAAAGATGCAGGCGTTTGCAACCTCTCCCACTTGGAACTCTTTAGTTTCTTTCCCCCCCAAAAAAACAATGCCGTTGTTCAGTTTTCTGACTTGATTCTTGTTTTTTTTTTTTTTTTTGGCAAATTAGAGGACTCGACAGGAGCAGTTTACTCGGCTGTCATTCGCGAGACTCGCGTAGCGGATCGGTGAGCTCGGAGCCCAACAGCAACTGGCAAGTTCCCCAAGCGTTTGATATTCCCACAGACTCATTCGAGCTGCTCCGATGGGGTGGGGGTGAGGAAAGCCATTGGGAGCTGCCCAGGTTCGGAGATGACCGTGGACACGAGCGAAGTCGATCGGAGGGAGACATTGTCCCAAGCTCGCGCTTCCAACCAGCCGTCGATCAGTCTCTAGAACCAACGTTCGATCTCAGCGGCACCGGCACATGCGATTTCACCGCTGCTGGTCATGGGAATCAGACCGAGGTGAACGAACCAGGACGAAGAAAGAACGTGGCGAGGATGGGATGGCCGGGTGAGGATCAGGAGGCCGAGGAGGAGAACGACCGGTTTGATCCAACACGCTCCAAGTTTGTCTTGGACACCCTACCATCCACCGACCACAAGATCAATAATGGTCTCCAGCCTATCTGCTCGGTGACCACCGAAGGCCCAGTCTTGGCCTCCTTCGCCCTACCCCCGGACAACAACCAACATGATGTCAGGATGCTCTCTACCGACGACGAACCACTCAGCACGGCCAGGGCGTCTGATTTTAAGACTACCACCACCGGCTCGAAAACTGCCAAGCCTGCTTCTAACAAGAAGACTCCTAATCGGAATCCTAGGGTCGGTAACAACGGCGGCAGGTGTCGGAGACTCGCTCCCGCTAATCGAGAGTGTCCTCATTGTGGGGCTAAGTTTACACGGAACGATCGGCTTAATTGTCAGTCCTTCTTCTCCCCTTATCATACCATAAAACAAACGAACTCACTCGGGTTCCCTGCTTTGTTTCTTTGTATCGGATTTGCTAGATCATATTGATAGTATTCATGAACATAAGGAACCGAAGTTCAAGTGCGACATTGGTAACTGCTCCAGGGCTTTTCGTCAACGATCCGATCTCGTCCGCCATTCTCGACACGTCCATCACAAGATTTGAATATCATTTATCTCCTCCATTCCCCTCCAAAAAAAAAAAAAAAACGAACAACACACACAAAAAAATCGAAAAAAGCCCCAGTTCTGTGAATACACATACAAAAAAAAACTGTTTACACTCACACACATCGACGATTTGCTTTTTGAGATATTCTTTTTCCCGATTGCTTGTAGCTGATTATTCTCGTGTTCTGCCGATGACCTATATTATTCCACGATAGTTAACCCTCTTATTCTCCTATATATGCTTACATTTCACCTTGTTTTGTTTTCGGTCTTTGTGGTTTTGTTTATTTGAGGACCTGATGATGATCGACACTTCCTTCATATCCACCCTATCTTAGCTTGTACAACTACCATCGCTTTCAAACTTTGCTTCTTCATTTGACTTATAACTGCCCGTCTCCTCTCCTTATATATAAGCCGCGCTATCTTATCAGCTTAATCCCTACATACATCCTTCAAAGGTTTTGTTGTATATCGAACCCGAATCCCCTCTAAAATAACTCAACCTATCTGTGATGTATATGTACATAATTTGTATTACGAGTTCAGGTTACAGCTGTATATCTCCATCCACCATAATCCTACCTACTCTTTTGGTTCGTTTTTTTTTTCAAAAATTATTTGCAGATGTGCTTACAAAAATATACATTTATGTGTTTATACATTGGGATCCCGTTCGGTTGGTCCTGCAGGTTGCTTTTCTTTGCTTCTTTTGACGTTGAGGAATGCGAAGAAGCCGACACATATCACCACTTTTAAAGCTTACACCAACAGTCTTGTCCACATCTCTTCATATAACCAGTTAAATTTTTGTGGATGTTATTGTTCGTCAGATAAGAGTTTGGTTGCTGTGAAATGGACGCTTTTCTTCTTTCTTTTGATTGGTTGTGTTCACATGTTCCGCATGACGTCAGGGAGGGGAGGGAGTTAGGGAACGGAAGGTGAATGGGGTGAGGGGAGCGGACGAAGCATCCGACTTTGCCACCCTTGATTCCGTTTCCCGATGAGCATCTATCTCAGCAATTCGGCGAAAAATGGAGGCTCCTCACTGTCGTGATCCCTTTAACTGTCGCAAACTTGCGATCGATCGCCGATTGCAGGCTCTACTCGATCATGTCCTACCTGAAAGCCGGTAGTACTGCCCAAAATTAGTCCTTGAACTCCTGACTACATTCCAAGCTTTCACTTGTTCACGAGTGGAGACCTCTGGGTCTTATGGAGAACCTTCTCGCTTCTGTTTTTCTTGAATGTTTTGACTGATTTCCACCAATTCTGAAAATGGCTACGCAGAGAAGCAAGCCAAGATGAAGGGGCGAAGTTGAGTCAGAGGGCCTATCAAGGATGAAGGGACGCGCACCCGGCTCACCATACCCTGAGTCCATTGCCACATCGGTTCTACCATCCTAAAGTTAGGCCTGCTGTTCCCCGAGTTGGCCTGATCATAATCGGCGGCTTCGTTTCTAAGACTCAGGACCTCGATTCGGTCAGCGATCTTGGACAGCCGTTCACGGTCCCCGTTGGGGATTCGGCGTCAGGCATGGGTCACTGTCTTACCTGGGAAAGACAAACGGACTGAGAAGAGCCACTGTTTCTGCTGGGTCCAACAGGGCCGAACTCCGCGTACATAGATGTTGTCCGGCGTCACTTCGGTCAAGATGAGTTTATGAGATGAGTTGATCTAAGAATAACATGACTTCAATTGCGATCAGTTTTTTATCAGGCTAGATTGATGGATGTTGGTGATTTACCTCCATGCTTCGCAATTTTGGATGTATTCGAACTGAGGCAAGAGGTGGTTTCAAGGCGTGCTTGCCAATTGATCAAGTAGCCCTAAGTAAACCATTGCCATGTTGGATTTGCGATGCTTGTCCGCGAACTCGTTCACATTAGGTGAGTGTATGCTTCGTCGTCATGCTTATTGAAGTGATCGGAACCACAGCCAGTTCATACGTATGTTGGGCCGGAAGTGAAGTTTTCACTGATCCACGAGCGCAAAGAGAATTTCTGATACCTGAAATATATTTTAAAGTCAACCTCAGCAAAAACAACGGAAAAAAGCTAGATGGCATACCTCCTTGACAATAGGGAGTCAACCGCCATGATGAACAGCGATTCCACGTGCGAGTAAGTTGGATAATCTGTGGAAGCTTCTTATCGGTACCTACGGGTCAACTCGTTTTGGAAGACTTGAGCACTGCGTTTTGAAGCCCGACAGTGATTCGGAGTTGATAAACACCCGCAATTTACCATCGACTCTGGTCAAGTTCCGGCGCCGCCCAATCACGATATGAATCTCCCTCTGTTCTTTCGCCAAACTAACAATCAAACTCAGTTCTGTGGCAATCCGACAATTTTTGAAAAAAAAAAAGTGTGGATTGTAAATTACCTAGTCATGTGGCGACGTGTAAGGGCAACGTCGTATTCTGCCACCGCCGTTTTCCTGGGCAGCTACCAAGACGGGAGTTTCCCGTTTCGAGGTGATAGATCTCTTCCTCGTCGCCATTCGTTGTTCGATCAGGAAAGAAAGAAGGAGTCCTCGGAGAATGGAAAGTGGAAATTAGAGTGACCAGATGTGTCGTTGGCTGGTTGTCGGATCACAGATGAGGATGAGAAATGAGTCGAGTGATTGCGCATGAAGGGTTGAGTCTAAGAAACGATCAGAACTCACTAGTTTCCATCTCATCCCGATGGGTGATTTGGGTTGACAATCGTGATGGGAATGCGTTCAACTCAGCTATTTACATACATGGGTTCAGCCGATTGC
The DNA here is from genome assembly GCF_026914185.1 of Puccinia triticina. Taxonomy (NCBI): domain Eukaryota; kingdom Fungi; phylum Basidiomycota; class Pucciniomycetes; order Pucciniales; family Pucciniaceae; genus Puccinia; species Puccinia triticina. Next base: position 1,937,852 of record NC_070573.1, read on the forward strand.
CGCCTCCTTCGGTTTTCCTCTCAGGATCACTTGACTTGCTCATCTCGGTTTCAAAGCCGATCCAACAGATCAACGACTTTTGCCGCTAGTCTGGATGTGCCTCAAATTCCAAGTGTTTTTCTCTCATAAAAGTTCAAGCAGGCCCCATTTTACCAGAAATTTATGGTGTATCAAACAAATAATAACGGCATAAAAAGGACCACGTTGAGTTCAACTGAGGATGGCAACAATGAGAGAAGAGGAGACAAGAGCTAGTATCGGGGGGGTTCTTTGTATCCCTTCCGTTTGGTGGTTTTCCCGAGATGATCCAAGACGGCAAAGTTATGGTGGCCACCACCGTAGATTTTCTTGTTGAGTTGGGCACTGGTTGCGTCAGCATGCTCATCAATCGTACGCTGAAAGAATGTTTCGACTGAAAGAAAGATATCTGTCAGTCAGCTGGATGCGAGTCAAAAAAAAAGCAGTACTCACAATCTTCATCGGCTTTTTTGTATCTGGTTGAGAGTTTATCCCAGCATTTTTGGAGGTAGGTTGCGTTGAAAACATAGAATTCGACATCTTTCCACAAAAAGCTGCCCGCACGTTTGCCTTGAAAGTTTCTTTCTTGAAGCCTATGATTGCAAGTAGAAGATAAGAAAGTAAGCAAAATCTGATAGAAAAACAGTCAAAAATTAAAGTACTCACTTCTTGATCAGGGTAAGCCAATCACCAAGAAAAAACTGTGGGAAGTAGCCCGAATTCTGAATTCTCACATGCAGACAACGCCTGGAAAGAAAGACAAGAAAATTTATAAACCCACAAGCTAGCATAGCAAGGATGAAAATAATGAAAACTTACCATCTTTTTTGACATTGCAAAGCATTCCTGTTGAAAGAAGGATCCTCTCCTTTGCAATACTCTGCAATTTGAGACCAGATCACCCTCTCGTGGTCCCGTTTACCATCCATCAAGACAAAACGTTCCTGGTTGAGAGCCTTGATCAGAGTCACATCTTCTTCTTCGGTCCAAATTGCACGTTCAGCAACCCCGTCTGGATTCTGGCACAGCTCCTGCAGTTTTTTGACAATTGATTCATCTTTTCTCATTGGCAACTTGGCCGACAGATTCGAAATCAGTTGAGACGCTGTTCGTGGCTGGGAAAGATTGAGCCAGAGGTGGCTGCTTGTGATCTTCTCAGAGACACAGAACTTTTCTATTTCCCCCAAGATAACAGCCCTTTCCGCTTTCGAGTAGCAACCCATACCGGTTGATTTGGGTTCCTTTGGGGCCGGTCGAGCTTTCCGTCGAGCTTTCGCAGGTTCTGTCTCTTTGGTTACAGGAGTCTGGAAAGGAGAAAGAAAGAAGAAAGAAGAAAAAGAAAGTCAGCAAGCAGTTATCTTGTAGCTGTGGATCATGACTAGTTTCTGCTTACATGCCCTGCATCTGTGAGTTTTTTTTTTAATTTATCTCCTATTTTTTTATTTTTGAAGTGGATCTGGTCGAGCTCCTTAGCGTACTGCTTACAGACTTCAATTTTCTTCAGGAGGTAAGCCCCTTCGGATTTACTCTTTTCGATCTCGGCCCTCGATGTGATTATTAGCTTCCGTGTCGCCTGGATTTGTTTGGCTAGTTCCCAGAATGACTCCTTGGATCCATTATCCGTATCGTCCGGTCCAGCGCTCGGTGTGGCCATCGTGGGTGGGGAGTGGTGGGCTGAGGGTTTGCTGGCGAGCTACTGAGACTGGCTGGGCTGTGTTTGAGTAAGAGAGCGAGTGATCAGCGCTTACGCATGCTGCAAGCGAAGAAAGGCCATGCTTCTTACGATGGATAGCTGGCTGGTTGCTTCGTCCGTCGCTTCGAATTTCGGAGGAAGACAAGGTTCGGTCGGGTTGGAGGCTGGAGATCGCTGCGCCTGGCCGTGCGCGGCAGCCACCCAACTCCGACCGACTTCCAGGGTGGGTGGACAAACTCCACATTTGGAGTATGGCTGCGTGATGTGGCGGGTGAGTACAAGGGCAAGGATCCAGGCATCAACAGATCCGGACACGATGATCCTCTGTGCGCTGGTGGCCTACGGCACCAAAATCCTCACCGAACACACCATCGACTCCACCAAGAACTTCTCCAAAGGTCCGTCTCCCCCGCCTGCCGAGCCCGGAACACACTGACTACACACTCAACACCCCGTTCTGTCTTTCGAACATGTCCAGCCAGCTCTACGATCTTGTCCAAAATCCCGCCGAATGACTCCCGTCTCACTTACGCTGCAGACGACTATCTCTTGTACGTCGCCCCTCAGACTACACGGGCACCATAGACCATCGATCCTGATATATCGACATATGCCCTAGCCATTACATCAAGACCCACGATGTCGTCTTCATGTGCATGTCCGAGGAGTCTCTGGGCCGCAAAATCCCTTTCACCTTCCTGAACGACTTGCAGCGCAAAGTATGTCTTCCTATCGTGCACAATCTCCGAAATCAGTGTGAATATCTACCGAGCCGATCGATTCTCTGATACCCACTCCACACAGTTCTTCAACCAGTACTCTCGATCTGACCTCCCCTCGACACCACCCTACGGACTGACGGCGTTCAACACCGAACTAGTCGGTCTGCTGACCAGCTACAACCTCCAAGCAGCCGACCCGAGTCAATCCCATCTGCAACCCTCGGGATCCAACCAACAGATCAATCTGGCCCGATCCGAGCTCGCCAACGTCAAGGATATCATGATTAAGAACGTCGGCGAAATCCTGAACAGGGGCGAGCGCATCGAACTCTTGCTCGACAAGACCGACAACCTCAGCGCCCAATCGAGCGCTTTCCGCAAGCGCAGCCAAGTCCTCAGGCGTAAGATGTGGTGGAAGAACACCAGAATGATCGCCCTCAGTGCTCTCGTCGTTGTCGTGAGTCCCACCTACCATCCCTTTCTCTCGCTTTCCATCCTACATCTTGCTAAATCTTTTTTTTTTTTTTTTTTTTTTTCAGATGATTATCTATATCCTTCTCGCTCAAGCTTGTGGGGCCAGTCTATCGCACTGTAGTCCATAACCTCATCACAGCTCTGAATATCAGTATCACATCAGTCCTTGAACGTCGCCCTTTTGTCGTAACCTGCCTGTCTCACACACTCGCAGTTGAGCGATCCAATATAGCATGATCACATCCTCGTTGCAGCCAGCCTAGTTGGGATGCTCGATTGATCATCCTCAACTGACCTACATTATCGTCCTCTTGTCATTACTAGCCTATTCCTCTCATCTCCTGCCTGATTCACCCTTTATATATTGCTACAACAACTTATTTAGCAGGACTTCTGACTGACAAAACGAAAACCCATATGCCAATATTGTATTCCACCCAACCTGTCCCTTGAACTTTCCTCCTCGTTTTGAAACCCGTGCAATATAAACATACTATGTACATGTGTAACCTATTGGCTCAAAAGAGCAGAACAAATCAGATACTTGTGTCTCGGATAAGATTGCAACAGACTCGCATCGGAGCAGCCAATAATACCCGGCCGCGGCATCCTCCGCTCCCAGTGGCAGGAGCAGGAAACACTCAGTTCCCCCGCCAACGAGGACAAAGGTCGGAGGAAACAGTGTGTCTCTGACCCGAACACTCATAAATTAGTGGTTTAACATTAAGCGGACCGACAGGAACACCACAAAAAAAAATTGGCAGCATTTCCCCCAGTTGTAAAATAAAATTACAGGTACAATATGACCTGGACCACTTGGCTCTTTAAGCAATTGGCGCCGAGCAAGAGCCAAGTGGTGAACTCAACTACCCCAGACGCCGTATCCTTTTATACTTTTCCCCCCAACCTCAACTGACCACGACTTTCGCCTCGCCTTATTCCTTTTCCGACCCTATTATGTTTCTCAACATCAAGTTACTATTTTCCCCTCCATTGTCTGTGTGCGTTGCAAGAATGTGAAGCTGATGATGTCCTCCAAATCCGGAAAGCTGAGACTATTTCTGTTTCCCGGGTTGGTATGCTATTCCTTCCGAGGCCTACACGTTGCCGGAATACTACCAATTCCGGGATCCTGAGACAGTGTCCCGGGCTACAATGTCTCTCCGGGCCCCGCAATTTCCAGAATAAGATGTTCGCCAATTCCGGGAAGCTGAGACCGTGTCCCAGAATAGATGTGCCAATATTGATACCAACATTATGTCTTGTTTCCAGTCCGTTGGGTTGAAGCTTTCCTGTAAAGATCAATTCCTGATGGAGATGTTTGATGGAGCGCAAGATATTTTCGACTTCGCCGCGATCAGTGCCCGCTTGGAGAAGAATGAAATGATGTTTACTCCGGAGCAGCGAGTCTTCTTCAATGGTGTGATGTATGCGGTCAATAACCAAGTGCCACAAACATTCTACTTGGATGGACCTGGCGGGACCGGTAAAACTTTTCTTCTCGATAGTTTAATTGATGGTTTGACAATCAACTAGAAGAAATGTGTGCTTGTTACATCGACGGGGGTGGCAGCGCTCCTGCTCAACGGAGGTCAAACGGCTCACTCTGCTTTCAAGCTCCCATTAACAATTAACAATGAGACCTTGTGCAGCATTGATGCCTCGACAAAATGCGGTCGTGAGATGATCACAGCCGACATCATTTTTTGGGACGAGATTGTGACGATGCACCTCCAAGCTATCCAAGCCGTCGACATATCACTGCAACTGTTGACAAATAATCCACACCCGTTTGGGGGAAAGTGTGTTGTTTTTCTGGGTGACCTTTGTCAAACTCTTCCCGTCGTTGGGTTGGAAGAGTGTCCGCGGTCTTGTCACGCCACTCTAAAATCTTTGTCCTTATGGGGAGCAGTCAAAAAGCACGCTTTAAACCTTAACATCAAACATAGCAACACTTGAGCTCCTGAATAGCTCCCATGACACCTCAACTTTTGTTGACATCTCACCACCCCACATGCACACACCCCCAAACCCCCAACCACTACTGCACTTGGGGCTTGGTGAAAGCCAAGTTTAGCTCCCGCCCGGTGGATGCCGCAGTAGGTTTAGCACCGCGGAAAGCTCCCGTGGTGAAGTTGCTCTAAGGCCTTTATGAACAACTTAAAAATTTAGAAGTTGTTCTGATTGCCAAGTAACACGGACAGTTTATTTATTTTTTAATCCAAGTTGTTCTTAAAGGCCTTGAAATGGCTTTTGAAATTCTATTGTGATCCCCCCTATTATACCCCATTTCTAATAAGCATGTCAAATATGGCACACTATTCAAAACACACAAAACTTGCAATATGAATAAAATTGTTTTTTGGCCTAATCTTTTGTAAGTAGACTGTCAAGTCAGGGTGGGTTTGGGTCAAAAACGGCATCCAACCCCAACCTGATGTTTATGCCAGGTTGGGCTGGGGAAGATTTGCAGATATGCTGCCCAAACCCAACCCACTGTGATCCTAGGTTGGGTTGGGTTGGTTTTGGGTCATGAGATAACCCAAAAGGTCTTGGTTCAGCCCAACTTATTAAGTGTTACCATTGCACCAACCCCAACTTCACTGTTGGAAGTGTCACAGTTGGGTTCTTGGGCAACCCAATTAGAGAATAGCCTGCCCAAAACCAACCCAAAATTTTCACCAGTTGGGTTGGGTTCTAACTTAACACAAGTCCCCCCTGGTGGGAGGCTTGCTGTGGCTGGCCACAAAGCCGCCCCTCCCGCAGGCAGGGACTTGTGTGTAATGTCAAAAGATTTTGGCTGGGGAAGAAATCACCAATGGCTGGAGGGAAACAGTAAGGCTCAGCCAGCCTCCCCCTCAGGTCCTGTGTACCTGCCTCAGAGCCAAAAGATACTTCTGGACCTCAGCTTTCATTTGGCACTGGTCTCATCTCCTCAATCCAAACCATTTGCACTGTACTAATGTTTTAAAAATAAAAAAACCTGAAGAAATGTAAACAAGGATGTGCAACCAGCATGCCTGGTGGATCCTGGATCCGCAAACCCGTAGATATCTGCAGATCCTAAAAATTTAGCAACAGGAAAGATAAACTGTCACTAGACTACATGGGACATCAGCCTAAGTCCACTGAGCTACACACCAGTTGCACAGTTGACTGCATAGACAGCCCCCTGTAGGAAGAAAAGGGGCCATTTTAGCCTAGTTGTTGTAGCACCACATCTGGAAGAAAGTGACAGCCATTGTTGTTTGATGTCACCTGATGTCTGGTGACAATTGATTTTTCCTGGTGTATAGCCACTCAAGTGTTGCATTTTGTTGTAGATAGGAAATTCAATTGTGCATATTTTACAGGAAATTCAAAAACGGATCTTCAGAGCAATGCAATATCCTTCAGGATTCCTTTGACCTTCAAAGCGGACTCCTTCAATCATTTTTGGAGCTTTTTGCTCAAAAATTTGGGTCATGAGGGTGTGCATCAGCACTGCCAATGAATCTGTCTATTCAGTCTTTTTTGTACATATCTTGCTGATTTTCAAATAATTTGTTAGTGATTTTGGGGTTGAATATCCTTCCTTTCCCTGCCAGATTTCACAAAGTAGGTGTAAGCCTCTCCTGCAGAGAGCCCTCTGGGCAGGGTCCCCTTGACCCTCTGTTTGAGAGGCTTAGTTAAGCTAGGGTTGGGTTGGGTTTGGGTCATGTCATTTTCTTTGAAATTGTGCCCAAACCCAATAGATCTTGGGTTGGCCCAACCCATTTATAAAACATGAAAATCATTGCAGCTTATTCATTTTTTTCAAATTGTTTATAATTACAGGTTTGGCCCCTCATCAATGATACAACCTTTTCAACCTGGTGTGAAGCCCCCCCCCCCCCCCCCCTAATGTTGGGATTTCACACAAATCATCATGGGGTCACATGAACCCCACACACCCAGTACTCAGGGTGCAAATGGGTTGGGCCAACCCAAAACCAACCCAAGACCCGTTGGGTTTTGGTTTGGGTTTGGGCACGTTTTTAAAGAAAATGACATGACCCAAACCTGACCCAACCCAACTTGTAAAATCATTGGGTCGGGTTCAGGAAGCCTATTTTCCAATTGGGTCAGCCTGAAACCCAACTATGACGCCTCCAACAGTCAAGTTGGGGGCTTTTGCTGCCCAATAGGTTGGTTCAACCCAAGACCCAAAATAGTATGACATTGGGTTGGGTTTGGGCAGCATATTTCAAAATCTGCTCCGACCCAACCTGACCCATGCTAAATGTTGGGTCAAGTTTGGGTGCTGTTTTTCAACCCAAACCCAACCCGTTTACACCCTGATGGCCAGTACTTCCACACCACCACCCTCCTCCCTAGTCAGCAGAGAGTTTCTCTCTCTTGACTAGGCAAGTGTTTTTCTCAATTCCTTTTCCTTCCCTTCTTTGAACTATGTTGCACTTGGTTGTAGATAGGACTAACAAGAGAGTTGCTCTCTCCCAACTTGGTTGAAATCTATAGCCCCCCACCATTTGGACCTGGAAACCCCCATTGGCTTCTAGCCCTTTCCCCTTTGTGCATTTTCAAGCTATCCAACACTGAGGGTCCCTTGAACCCTCCCAGTTGGCACAAAACACATAACACACATACTACATACAACCTGGCTGGGTCCTCCTGACCAGTGATATCAGCTTTTAGACCAAGAATCAGATGAATTCCTCTGAGTTACACTTGGCAACAATGGGCCTATACTATACTCTACAATAACCAAGCCTTTCTGTTATAGTATAGGTCTGGTTGTACCACCCTGTACTAATAACTGTACTAGTATTGGCCCTTGGTCCAAGTGGCCTGTATAGTATGCTGTTTTTTTTTCTGAAACAAAAAATACAGGTATAGTAACTTTTTTTTCCCCTGGTTACCACAATAACGCACTTAACCAGGTGTAAACATAAGGCAATGAAATGTGGGCTCCTGATGATTGTACAGGCAAACCATTCCACTTACCTGGTCCTTGCACTAATAGCACGGGGTTATTTAGGAACACCGGTTAGCTCTTGTTCTCTGCGGCTGCAGATGTGGTAGTTTGTTCCCTTCAACTATTTCACAATCCGTCAGCAGCCTTATGTGGCTTTGTGAGGATTTTCCCCTCTCAGGGGACTTTGCTGAGGCCTGAAAGGCTTTGGGTGCTCTGATCCCCAAGCCCAAGAAATAGATAAATTTTCATCCCCACCAAGTAGTGGTACTGGCCACATCTGGCCAGTATAGAATCAAGATTTTTTTTTGTTTCTTCCTTCATTTGGATATAGTATTCTCCAAAAAGAAAAAATCCTCATGTAATTGGATATAGTATTAAAAATCCATTACTGAAAATGGAGGCCCCGTTTGGAGCCAATATAAATACAGGTGATATAATCATTTGTAAATTCAATAAAAAATACAAAAATCAACATAAAGAATCCAATTCTTTTTGTAGGAAACCTACAGTACTGGTCTCATCAACTATGAAGTCAGATTTAACTGATTCAGCCATCTTCAGCACCATAATACAATTATATTGCTTTGTTTTGGTCAAAAGCAATATAATGGTACTACAGTACTAAATATGGCTGAATCAGTTGAATCTGACTTCATAATTGAAGAGACCAGTATTGTAGGCTGCCTAGAAAAAATATTTGGAGGCTTTATGTTGAATTTTGTAGTTTTCATTGAATTAACCAATGATTATATCACCTATATTTATATTGGCTCCAAACGAAGCTGGAAATAACAGTACTGTTATTGGACCAAAAAAATATGATAACAATACTATACCAATATCTCATGTATAGTAAAGGCCCATTGTTGCACTTGGAAACATGGTAAGACTGTACGGGATGGCTTCCTCCTGCCAAGGCTGTGGTTGTGCAGTCTTGCAAACAGGAGGGAACAGAATTTTGTGGGGGTAATGAAGAGCCTCTCTATTTTTTCCTTGATAAAAATTTCAAAAAAGAATGCCATTTTTTGGGGGGAATTCATAGTGTACAGAGTTTATTTCTGAAGACATGCAATTGTGCCAAGATCCCTGCAGTGTGAAAAGAGGTTTTTCTAGTATTTTGCAGTGCAGAAAGGAAGTCCAAAAAGTGTAGTGAAAGAAGATTTAGCAGAGGAATCACCACTCAAGCAGTGCATATAGTGCCAGATGCAAGTTCTACAACCCAGATGCAAAAATTCAAAGGAGCTCCAAATTGACTCCTGAGGTGGGATGTTGTGGTCAGGTCAAACTGGCTTTTTGAAGGGACTCCAAAGTGGGATCCCAGAGTCCTTTGAATCCATTTTGGAGTTTCTCCAAGGTGGATATCCGCTTTGAGTTGTGTCCAAAGTGCACTTTGGAGAGCATCCAACACACAGTTGGAAAATCTCTGGAGTAACCTTGAATAACATTTGAATTCTAACAACTTCAAATGTCATTTGATAGAGGAATTACACTGAGTTTGAATCTGATTTGAGTAGGACCCTTCCGGGCTTGCTTGTTTCTTTAAATGCTCCTCAGCCTGGCCCACCCCCACGCATTGGGGACTCATCCAGACCAGCTTATTTTCTCAATTGCTACTTGGTTTTGTACATATATGGTTTTTGTATTCAATCTAATCAATAATAATGAAAAACACTTTACAAAATATGTTCATGGGCTTTCTGATAAATGAATCATGTATCTTACATAGACTAGGGAGAGAGGAGGGGGGGAGAGAAGACAGAAAGGGGAGTGAGGGAGCTGAGAACGGCTTACAGATATCTTTGCGGTGTAAGACTCAAAAGTGGTTGTGAAACCCTTTTGCTGAATGGAGAAGGGTATGAAGGAGTTGCAAGCTCTGCCCTTCTATACTACCAGCTACAAGACCCACCAAGCTCCGCTTGGCAAGTTTTAATAAGGTGATAGGAGTGGTATGCTCAAGATGAGTTTGTTCAAGACACAATATAAGGTTGTATTGCTATTTAAGGGTTGTTATGAGTGTAGTAGTAAGTTGTAAGTGTTGTGAGTATAGGTGGTGAGTGAATCACTGATGAGTAATAAACCAAGGAACAAAAATGGGGAGGGGAGAGAGCTCCTTATATAGACAAATGTGAGGGATTTTTGCTCCAGGGGGGGCTGTGCAAATACAGGAGTGGCTGTGTACAATTTATGCAAGGGGTGCGTGCATGAGTGAGGATGTGCTTAATTTATGCAAGGAGGTGCATAAATGAGGCGGGGAACAATGGGGTTGCAGGGCACAGCTGCAGGGGCAGTGCTACATGATTTAATGCGGATGGCAAACAAATACAAACTAATATATGCAGTGGAGCTAGAGTGGAGCAGGGAACATATGGGTGTGTATGTGTATAGTGAGGGAAAGGTGACTTGAGATGCGTGACAGGGGTTTGATGAGATGCTACAGGTTGTCCAAAGGGCTGACTTCCAGTGTAGTGGGGCTCTGGTTTTGCTTCCAGTGGGGACTAGGGGGTACTTGGGCTGTAGTTTCCTTTTCTGGGGTCCATATGGTTGTACTGTGAGGCATTCTATGACTAATTACGCAAATGAGAGAAAAACTTTTGATTTTTCCCATTTTGTATACCACAGCGGTAGCTAGTACTGCACAGTACTTGATTGCGACCTAGGTAGGTATCCTTTTCTCACCAGGAGAGAACAAAACTTCAAAAGAATGGGCTATAAATTAAAGCTGTGAAACCAGAACCAGCAGTTAGTATGATGGGGATAAGGAGCAGGGTTTTTGAAGAGATGGTGGGAGGAGGATCTTCAAAAAGGCATTGAGGAACGGGGTGCTGGGAAAGGAGACTGACCTTTGTTGGATTTGAGTTTTTAGTATCTCAACTCTGCAACATTGGCTCTCTTGAGATAGAGGGGTAGATGGATGAACAAAGGAGAGAGTGGAGGTCAGTATGGTTGTTGGAAAAGAAGGAGAGGAGAGAACCTAACTTGACAAGAGTCTTGGAGTCACTAAACTTGGTAATTGAGCAGATCTGCCAGAACTGGATGATGGTGTCTGCAGTGTCTTTGGAATTCTGGGCGCTGCTCTGGCCTTGACGTAGACACCTGCTTGGGCCAGGCTTGCGATCAAGCGGGGCCTTAATCTTACCCACTGATGTAGATAATCAAGAGCCAAATTTTGTGGGATTCACATCCATTGCAGTCATAGGCAGTCATCATCTCACAATCTGCACCAGTCACTATCACATGCCCAAAATCAAGACTGCATATGTGGGTTAGCAGACTGGCCCATTGGCAATATTGAACTTAGCTTATAGCCAGAGTATCTGAATTATGTGAAAGTTTGTAAGGAGACCCAGTTGAGCAGAACTTTTAGGAAGTCAAAAAGAAAAATGCACTCCTGGGTGCTTTATGAAGCACTCAACTTAGAAAAGCTCATCTCTGATATTTTGAAAACAGTTCTGTTATTGTGTTGAGATAATTGGACAATCCAGCTGGCTCATGACCAGGGGGGACTTGTGTCAAGTTAGGCTACAGATGATCACATACCACTGAGGCAAGCTGTCCATGCTGATAATCAGTGATAAGTGATTGTATCTGTCAAGTCCTGAATCTTGGCCCAGTCTGTGGACGTTTGATTGAGGGAAAGGAGCAAGGTGACCATGGATAGCTCAGTCACACCGATGAATTTTGGCTCTCAAACGTATTCTCTGCCTGGCCAATTTTGGAGATGTATCTGGAAGATTCAGTGACACTACCCGCTCATTGGACCTGCTACGTCACATGTATGTAGATAAGCCAGCTTGATTGCTCTTCGTGGTCTGTCTACATAGGCGACTTCTACGTGCAGTTTTTTTTTATGTGCGCACACTGCAATAAGCAGGGAAGAAAGAACAGAGATGCAGCTCCGGCCTGATCTGGGGAGACAAAAGCAAAACCAGAAATATTTATGTACTCAAAGGCCTGATATCGTATCACCAGTGAGGTGTGTCATTGGATTGAAACATTGGGCATGGGGCCATGTGATGATGGCAATCCAGTTGATCCCCAGGACTGAGTCGACCGGGATCTCCGGCTAGCGCGGTTCCGATTATTCTCGGCGGCCTTGGTGGATGAGGCCGGGGTCGGATCGGGGAGGATGATCGAGGGGAACTAGCTGAGGATGTGCTCGACTGATCTGATCAGTGTTCAGCGGGCGGCCGAGCTGGATCGTCCTGGCCGAGGACGGCGCCCATCGACCCGGCCTAGTCGGCCCGAGTATAAAAAACCCAGCACACCCCCCCCACCTATTTACACCACCCCCACCGCCCACTAGAAACGAGCCGACTCCCCTGGCCGTCGACTGAGCCCATCCACGCCGAACACATTTGATAACGACATCTTCGCAATGTGGGTGCCCCAACAGTCTCTCATGGCCCGTGCCCCTTCATTCAGTTTCCTCCTCCCCCTGTCTGCAAGCAAGCTTTTCGATCCAAGGCTGCCTCCTGATAGCAGTACATTGTACATATCTCTTGGTAATGGTGCAGCAGCCGGCGCGGTGTATCCTGTATAGAACATCTCCGGCTTGGAAGAAGCACTATCGATTGCGTGAAGCTTGTCCCTTGGTGTTGACTCTCTGACTGGTTTCAGCTCATGTACTTCAAAAGAAGCCGCCCATTCAGAGCTCGTCATCCATCAGTATCACCTCGAGCACTGTCTCGCTGTCTTCTTCTTCCTCCACCTTCCACCACCCTCAGTCTCACAATAAAAAACCCCCGCAGCTGACACACTGACACCCACTTAAACTCTGCCTCCGCCCGATCGCTTCCAGCTCAACCCCAACACACCTGCCTTCTTGAACCACATATATCCACTGTGCCCCTTTGACCCCCGTCCAGCCATTCCACCCTTGTCTGCCTGCTCGTGAGTCGCTCTTGACCAGCCCTCTGCTCCCCCCAATCAAGAAGGAAAAAAAAAAAAAAAACAGACTAACCGACATTTCTTATACAGCTCCTCTACCGATAGTGATACACAGATTCGCCTGGTCAAGTCACTTGGACACTCGATGTGCGTGTACACCTCCAATTTAATCTCCTCGTTCTCCTCCTTTCGTGGCCCGGTGCAGGCCAGATGTGTGCCGCAGAGGGCTGCATGTCCCCTCCTGCGCTGAGCGCCATGGTTTAGTGATACAGCCCAATAATATGTACATAAATATACACCAAGCCCTGGCCAACTCCTGCTGACTCCCGACCATTTCTTCTTCCCCCTCGCCCATCTTCCCCCCATCCACCGCCTGTCTCGCTCGCTGTTTCCACCACTCCCAGACACTCCTTAACACTCCCAATACACTTACTCCCCCCCCGCTTCCTGCTCAGCTTAGTCCAGCCGCTCCCAACCTTAACCACTCCATACACCCCACCCACCCACATACACCATGTTCTCCGGAAACTCTGCCCTCTTCGCTGTCGTCTTGAGCAGCCTCTCGCTTGCTCACTCTGCTTCCGCCGAGGCCCCCAAGCCCGCCGGCCCTGCCATCCCCCAATGTGCGGCCAACTGCATGTCGATCAAGATCAAGGAAGCTGCTGTCTGGTCAGTCTCCACCATCCTCTCTCTCTCTCATCCAGCGACCTCACCCGCTGACTATCCCGATCGATCGCTTCTCTACCAGGTTCGGCGCTAGCCAAGTTAGCGAGTACTGCAAGGTAAGACAGCTTTCAGCCAGTTCTGAACCCTTCTAACCCCCGCTGACGTCTACGTCTGGACCCTGACTAGCACCCCGAGTTCTTGCTCGCATACAACACCTGTCTTCATGACAACTGCAAACCCGAGGAGATCGACGCTGGCAAACAAGCCGGTCTCTCGGCCTGTCCCGGCGCCCCAACCAATGGTGCCCCAGCCGGACCACCAGGCGGCAACTCCACTGCTGCTGGTACGTCCTGCCCCTCCATGTGTCTATCGACCAAAGCACTAACCATTCCGTGATGATCGAGCAGGAGATGTCAACAACAGTACTGCCCACCTCTCCGGCCCAGCCGACGCCCCCGGGGGTGCCAACTCCACCCTCGTGCCTGCCAAGGGCGGCTCGAACCCCGGCCAGGCAGTCAACACGCCCAACACCCCCGGCGGACTCAACGGCGCCCTCCCTCCTTCGGGCGCCAACGCTACCAACACCACCACTAGCGCCCCTAGCCGCTTCTCCGGTGCCGTCGGATCCGCCGCCGCTAACGTATGTCCCCCCTCTCCTCCGCTCACATCGATCCACATGAACCAGTACTGATCCTCCTTCGTTCACAGGCTTCCTCCCAAGCCGGCGATGCCAGCGCTATCTCCTCCTCCACCACCATCCTATTCACCGCTCTCTCCTCCTGCGCACTCTCCCTCTTCCTCTAGTCTCTTCCCTCTCTCTCTCTCTCTCTCCCTCTATCTTATTATAGTCCTCTCACCGCTCGCCCTCTTCTGCCTTTCGAATTCCTCTTGTCTTTATTCCTCGGTGGTTTTCTTTAGAGTCCTCACGACATTCGATATATCCCTAAAAAAAGAAGAAAAAAAGTCAAAATATTTATATCTAGGTTTTCGTTCCGAAAACAATCACGTTGGTCACTCACGACTCCCTCTCCTCCCAATCTCCTTCTCCTTATAAACTATTGGACCCTCACCCTCCACCTACTCCTCCGCCCAGAAAAAGATAAAAAAAGCCCTGTTGTTTCCCTTTTTTGGTTTTTTTTTTTTTGGATATCTTGAGACACCAAATCTTTGTCTTGATGTTTTTTTTGATGATGATGAAAAGAGAAAGCGCAAAAAAAAAGAAATCCAGAACCCTTAATAATAGTTGATTCATATATCGTTTGCATTGGGAACATTTGAACCGAAATAAATACTGAGCGTCGACTCATTGTGACTCGGGCAGCAATAACAGCTAGATGAGGGACGTTGAATGGAGGAAGAAAGACCAAGCCCATTGCACCACTCACTACTCTCTCCCTTTGACAAAGCCGGGACAAGGCTGTTGCTAGTCGCACGAGTTCTATCTGAATATTTATGTTTGCATATATATTTATTTACAAGAGACTGTTTTCATTATCACTGATAGACTACGGCCTTTTCATTTACACAAAATAATCACAGACTCTGTTTGTTGACAGAGAACGGATAAATTAACTGGAGGCAATCGATCTGGAACTGACGAAAAAGAAAAGAGAGAAAAAAAAAACTGCTGGACTATATAACACAGATTCTCAAATTAAACTCATGTAAAGAGATAAGTTCAGAAAAATACTTCTGGAGGTGATTTTATACTGGAGTTGTTGATGATCAGGCTAAAGAGCGCTTGTTTTTCTTGTATCCAGGATTGTTATTGTTTGAATTGAGATTGCTATTGTTAGGAGAGTTAGACTGAGTGGTGGAAGACGAAGAGGTTGAAGGAGTGCTGCTGCTGCCGCCTGTGGCCTTACAGTCAGTCGCCACCTGGGACTTGGCCACGTCGATTCGCAGTGTGCTTTTCAGCCCGTGTCCGGCGGGCATGATGATCTGCCCTCCCTTTCAAATTCGGAAAACACAACGAAAAACCAATCAGTCTCTCTCTTGAGAAGGGTCGGATATGGTGGATCGCTACTACTGGGAGTTGTGCAGGCTTTGCTCACTTTCTGTCCACATGTGTTCAAGAGCGCATTCATACCTCCATTCCGTTGCTTGCTAGTACCAAACATGATGACCTCAAGCGAACTGTGTAACAGATGATTTACCGTCAATGAAGTGCTCCATTCATAACGCAATCCTCCGATGCAGGTACCACTACTCACGTAGAAAAGTTTTCTGCCGTCGCGATCCTCTCGAATTTCAGCCGACACGTCCCACACACTTGCCGTTTCTGAACCGAGTGCATCTGGATGAGAGACTTGCCGTTCTTCTCATCCTGAAGAAGACGGCCGAGCGCACTGAGAGAAAGAAAAGATCAACAAACATCGTCAGCATCAACCGTTCGCCGAGATAACAAAAAGGCGTGTGATTTTTTGTCGTGCTTGAAGGAAGGCTAGCAAGGGTTGCTTACTCATAACAGTCCTCTGCCTTGATCCCATTCTGATGGGTCTTTTTGATCGGGTTGTCGGTTGGGTTCATGCTTTGGTGGACATTGCACTGGGTCCTCGCAGTCACATCACCAGTTGAAAGGATTGGATTCTTTGTGTTTGTATTCTTGGAGATGACTGGGTTGTTGTTGTTGTTGCTATTTCCATTGTTGTTGTTGTTGTTGTTGTTGTTGTTGTTGTTATTATTATTAAGGTTATTGATTGTATTTTTGTTGTTATTATTGTTAATGCTGTCCAATGGATTATTGACAATGGGATTTAGATTGTTAGTGTTGCCAGTGGCTTGGTTGTTGGTATTAAAATTGGTGATGGTGTTTTGGTTAGATGTGGTGGAAGAACCGGTGGGTCTTCCCGTGGAATCCGTCGTCGATCTGAACGCCGTCTGTCGTCTCGCATGTTGAGGCCGGACGGCCTTCTCAGGAAGTTCGGTCGCCTGCGTTTCTTTGATTGAAGACCGTTGGGATATGCCTCCGATTGACGGATGAGAGCCCATGGAGCCGCCCGGGAAAAGCGCCAAGACGCCCACAAGCAGGAGAGAAAGAATTGAGACTCGGCTCTGCCGTATGATAGAATTGGACATTATCGATGATTGCGGGAATCAGATTCAAGTTTTTGCCGCTCAGCTTGCGTAGAAGAACTAAGAATAATCGACTCTTAAGACCTTGATAAAGTATAGAGACTAGCGGAGTTTGATGTGACGTCCTAGTGCGTGCTCTTTTGATAAATGATATAAACAGATGGATGAATGTATGTACAGTGCACAATTGATAATGGGATGTGGTACGATCCATTTTGTGGGACTCTTGAACTACTTATAGACTTGGTCACCAATCTCCAATTGTATGAGGCAGCATCTTGGAAAGTTATGAGACGGGACTTGGAAAGAGAAGATTGGTCTGTAGTGATCACCATGGTAGACGCCTTGCTCTCCATCGGCGCGTCTCTCTTGACCAGCCGAGTCGACGTTACTAACCAGTGACCCAGTCACAAGCACTCAGCCATGCCTCGAGTGCTCGCGCTGAGGTTGCTTCTTGGTCGATTATTTCCACCCCCACTGCGCGTCAGGGTCCCAGGGAGGTGACCTCGGCATGGCCTGGAAATACATGTTACGAGCATTGGCCAAGCGAGTTTCGTTGGAATCAGCCTCAGTGGTGATCACATAGGCCTGGGAGAAGCCCAGCCATGCGACGTGCTGGTACGATCTAATGCTATCGCCCCGGTAAACCTAGCCAAGGTGATGGATGAATATTCACGCGAACGATGCCGCGTCACGCGTTCACTGTTGGCCAAGTCACTGACCCGTACTCAGGATAATCTATGGTGAGGCACAGATGGGCATCACGGTATTGGAGGGGAGGATGGCAGATGATGGACCGGCGGCTCCCCGCCCCGCTGGCACAGGGCCATGTAGTGTGGTCGGACACGGTTTGCCCGGGGCCGAGGGGCAGTCGGACCAGCTCGTTCGACCATTTCGGGTCGGCACTCTGAATTACATATTTACGTTACTTTATCTTGCAGTCATCCAAGTGCTGCCCTGAGCAATTCGAATCAGCAAAGAGGGATGCGTCTCTGACGTTGCAGACCAGAAGGTCTAGTTACCGACTCTTTTCAGAATGAGACTGGACTGAAATGACGTGGTTACTTGTGCTACTTCCACCAACCAAAGACACCAATTGCTCGAGGTAAAACTTCCCCGCTGCAGAAACAATTGATGACAAGGTTATAGGCCAGATAATAAGTGAGAAAGCCATCCCTGTCCTTGATCTAGGGTGCCAGCAGCTATTAGTGTTACCACGGCTATGTTCTTTTTTATACAGCTTCGATTGGCATCTTTGCCAGCGCTTGTTGGCGGGAGGCCAACAATGTTCTCATGTACTGTCTTTGAACCGTTCATTTATGGCACAAATATATGAGCAGGGGCATACAAAAAACAATGAATATCTGTGGTTGAATTTCTTTTCAGGACTTCGTTGAAATCAAGAAGGATTGTGCAAATGGCTCACCCCAGAGGGCAGAATTCCAAACAATTGCAACAAAATACCTGTTTTGCACCAAATCAATGAATAAAATGATTTGTTACATTTGTCTTTATCAATGCTGTTGGAAGAATACTATTTTTGTCTTTTGACCAGCAATATAAACAAATATAAACAGAAGATGTATGGAAGTACTAAACAGATATTAATCTTAAAAACACATAGATAGAATAAAAAATAAGAAATACAATTTTTTTTGGAAATTTATGCGACTGATTGATCTGATTGATTTTGCTTTTTTGGCTATAGTGGGCTGCAATTAGATCCGATGACTTTCACCTTCCATCGTATTGCTGGCGATGCTTGTTTGAATGAGGGTCCTCACTAGCAGAGCTCTTTCAAGTTTGAGTTGTGATGAGACTACAATCACGATTAGCCGCTGACTTCGATACATCGATTCGGATAGCAATTTTCAACATTCCATCAGGTTGTAACATGATTTGGCCCCCCTGGTCGAAGTCATAGGTTTTATGTGTCAGAATTCACAATTTCAAGCTTTCAGAATCGAACAAGAGAATGAAACCCAAATCTCATTTGAGCTGAGGCATGGTGAGCGAGACTTACCCTCTTATGGCATGCTTCAAATATCCCGTTTAGACCCCCTGATCTGTCCCGGCTAGTTCCGAATATGACCTTGTTGAGGGGGCTGAGAAATCATAGGCATTTCAGTCAACACTTGAACTTCCCCCGAAGAGATTTTCTTCAAGGCGCCAGCTCACATGAACAGTTCCTTCGTATTTTTCGCTTCTATTTGCAATCGGCAGGTGCCACAAGATTTTCTCTTTGTAGTACCATCCATTTGAAACATCGACGCTCCATTTCTTTCGTGCAAGAGGTGACCTAGAGCGCTGAAAAACCCCGAAGAAACTCGGCAGGATTAGCATGTGAGGAGGTTTTGATTGAGTTTACCAACAGCGAACATGATCGCGATGAAATGGTAGGCTCAAACTCACTCGTAACAGTCCGTGATCTTGATTCCATGGTCGGTACTAGTCGTTTCCGTCGGTGCGATACCGCTGGTAGTGTCCTGGAAAATACTTTGGTGAAAACTGCACTGCGGCGCCGAGTCGTCGCTTGAGTTCCGATTGGCGCTCGATCCAGTGTATGAATTGGAGTCAGTGGCATCAAACCGCGCTCGTGGGGAGATGCCCTGGTGCTCGCGGTGGGAAGCACTGACAGAATGCGGGTGTAGTAATAATATAGTGAAAATCAAGAAATAGAGTGACAAGGAGTGGTTCTGCATAAACACCCAAATCGAGGTTCTTGACGGTTGGGGTTTGTCAGGCCGCTGAACTATCAGACTAGTTTTCGATTCGTTGTTCGAACTGGATAAACTTGACATGGTAAGGTATACAGGAAAGTTTTGATGATGGTTCTAAAAGTGATTTACTGTTACGGAAACCCTCGGATACAAAACTGAGGATGAGAGTGGGGTTAAATCTTTGATCGGTATTGTTAAGAATGGTATGAACGGTATTTATGAACAAAAACAAACTTATCTGATTGATAAACTGAGGGCAGAGAAGTGTCGGATGCAGCTTGTAAACTATTTGTAGATGATAGAACTCAATGGTTTCGTTTAGAGACAAATCTTTTATGTTGTAAGTGCTACGGAAGAGGTCACACATCTGCACTCGTAGGAAAGCTGGTTCCATGGGACAGACAATGTTGGTTGCATGGGCGAAGTCCTCAGCATTTCTGCTTGGGTTTCCTGTTTTGCTCTACTTTGCTTGAGTACTGCAACCATCGATCCGGATGTGACACGGCACGCGGTCACAAGTTTAATGCGAACCAAGTCAACACCGCGTGGCCGTGGCAAGCAAGACCTCGTCAAAAAAACCCCTGACAGAGTCTATGAAGACTTACCAGGCAGTATACTTGGGGACACGTGTAGACCTTGAGCAAATCACAGGCAGAAGGAATGTCGAGCGCAGCATAAACAATCCCTGAAGCCCTGGCGTGGCCGTGAACCACCCAGGCAGAGTTGAAGCGTTGCCGTTCTGTCGCGTGTTTCAATGCACCTACTTACAATCAAACCCAAATGCAGCCTATTATGCCAGATTATGCCAGCTTGAGAGTTACATATCCAGTTGTGTAGCTCAAGTAGAATTTTTGCGCGTTAAATAAGTTTGTTGTTTGTTTCAAGAAAACGTTGAAAAGCCACGGCGCAGCATTCCACCATCCAGCGGGGAGTTTTTTTTACCGGGGTTAAACCTTCAGAGTCAACAAAAATCTCTCGGGCTCAAATTATGTACGCTCACGGTGTCGGGAAAAAACTTGTGATCAGATAGTCACCAAATGGCAAATCGTTGAAAATATCATTTCTGACGTTGTCCACGTTGAATTGAGCATGACTGGGAGAGGCGTGAGTGAGCGGGTTTATAGACAGGGTGGAATGAGCACTTTTGACAAAATTCTCGTGATAATGTGGTCATAAAATGGGAGGCAGCCAAACAGGAAAAGCAAAGCGGAGATGAGTCGAGTGGGGACATGGATGAACTATGTAAATAGGATTTAGACAAGGATGGTCAAGACCTTTTTATATTTTACATTGGCCAAGAAGAAGAAATACGTAGATAGAAAAACTCTAGGTGTGTAGGTTATCTAAAAAGGGCCAATATGAGGGATGGAGAACCCGATCCCGCCGAAGATGCTGTAATCTATGCCAACGGAAATAGTCAAGGCGTGGATATCGATCTTATAGCTAAGAATAAACTTGAAGATTTCGCTGAATTCATAACCGCATTTGAACAGAGTAGCTGTTTACATATTATTATATATCTCGTATCAGTTTGGTTCACCTTTGAGAGAGAGAGAGAGAGAGAGGAGAAATGTTGACTCAACCACCACATTTGTCCGCAATAAAGGGGTGACTCTTGATGATGAAAAGGATTGCTTGAAATTTCAGTAAGACTTTAACAAATTCGTGGGAGAATTCGACCTATGCGATCCAAAGGAATGGATACGATTGTTATTTACGAAGTTCAACAAAAAAAAGTTTAGCAGAAAACCATCAGTATGCTGCTAGTTGCTATGCGAATCTTAAAGTGCAGTGAATAACTGGCCAACTGACCACTTCATCAAACTCGAAGGAACTTTTGTGACATCCATCGTTCAACTCGAGAAGCTTTTTATAGACCTCTTCTAATGAGCTTATGACGACCTGGTATTTGCCGGTGCTGCAACTCTGGATAATCAAGTTGAAATGGCTCTCGATAGAAAATTTCACACTGCTCGAATACTCTACTAAGACTGAGCCCGAGCCATCCTCGTCTATCTCGTCTTTAGCGTTCTTTACAGCGACCGCTCCGCTTTTGTCTGCTGGCACTACGCTGGCAATAGCAACACCTACATGAAATATCGATGTGTTATCAGCAAGATATCATCACTTATCAGTCAGTGATTAAAGAGAACTTAAAAGACCGAATTCGCGCCAGAGAATGAAACTTACCAGCAACCAAAAAGTTCAACAAGAGTTTCATGAACAACATAGCCGCTGTTGTTTGTTGGTTATCAGAATTCAAGATCTTGGTACTGTTGGAAATATTTCTTCTGAGCGACTCGGGGCTGGAGTGTGATGGTGAGATGGAGGAAGGAGCAAGGACCAAAAGCCGTGATTTATATTCACATTTTGGGTCCTTGGGTACGGCTGGTGGTCCGTCGAAGTGATTGGCTACCGTGTTGGTGAGCGCGGCCAGGGAGGATGAGGGTGGAGAAAGAGAGGATGAAAGAAAGGATAGCCATAGCAGAATCGACTCGGATCTGCGTCCATTGAACACCCGACCGGCGAGGCCAGCAGCAGCCCAAAGCCATCAGCACATGTGGGCCCTGGAACTCCACACGACCGTAAGCTTCTTGCCACTATTCGCCTCCATCCGTTCGATCTCCGGCTTGGCACAGCCGCGACAATCTTACCTATTTAAGCATCCAGGATTCTACTCGGTAATCAATCAGCCATCTGCAGGCATGCTTGTGCTGGAAGTGATGTCAAACCTGCCACATTTGAACTTCATCCGCCAAGCATCTGGCAGTATTTTAATTTACCAGGGTAGTTAGCGACTAGTGATGCATGCGTGGATCTGTAAATTCGCGTCCGCCACAGGAAGTATAGCCCGACTGGAAGATCACACAATTCCCTTTTTTACTGAGAATCTTCCTACTCACTTCCGGACAAATCCCCACAACGTGTCTCTCAGCAATGCTGTTAGCAAGACAAATTATTACCCAGCGTTTCCCACAACGGTCAAGGGGGGAGAGGAGTGTAAGTAGCTGAACTGATACCTGATCATCAAAGGATGCAGTGGCATGCGATAAGAGGCATTTGATCAATCATGCCCCGATTAGCAAGCGTTGTAAGCAGCTTGGCGTCAGTATCCCCAAGCACTTCATTGACCAAAAACTAAGATGGATATTGATTGGAAGAAAAGAAAAACAGGATGGCAGGTTATGAAATAATTGCAGAGGTTGGTTCGACGGTGGTTGGATCGGTTTCTGGACAAGTATGGACCATGCGTTCTCTCAACCGCTGGGTCATCCTAGACTGCGCCTCTTTCCCCGTGTCGCTCTTCAGGATTTCCCGGAGAGCCATGGTGGCATATGCAGAGCTACCCAAAGTAAATTCGACTTTGAGGGCCAGGTTTTTTTTCTGCTCAGCTGATTCGGCTGTCCATTCTTTGAGATCAGGGAGCTCGAACCCGAGCAGACTGTCTTCATCTGCTTGGGTCAGCGGCAAGTCTGGATCTTCGTATTGATATACTTGACTCTGGACATCTCGCGGTAAATGCAAGATCTTTCGGTAAGTTCCTCCCTATGATGCGTATCAAGTCAGCCCCTATTATTTTCCATATGTCCATGTTCGTACTGAAAAAAAAAAACCTTACCATCGAGTATTCACTGTTTTAATCAAAGCTTGTCAGGAAACTCTAATTCAAAGCGATGAGGAATGAGCCCGTTTGTAGATTTGGAAAACACTGACGCCTGGCTTCGGTAAAGTTTATCGGGGTCTAAACCATCTTGTCTGATAATCTTCAAGTACTGCTCGCCTAGTTCATTCTCGGGATAGACGATGTTGTAGCCCACTAATGGCAAGACGACGTCATAGATTGTAAATGCTTGACAGTCCTCCACCGTCTTAAGCACTTTGACAGCAGGACAACTGCTGGACTTCTTCATCTGAGCATCATCGATGGTTTCAAGTGCCTCTTCGTCTTCAATTGGTTCATGAGCTTTGCCCCGGTCTAGCTGAACCAAATCGCCAACCACAGGCTTGTCACAGCCATATAGCTCAACACGACGGGACAGAATGGTATTCCAAATGTACGATTGATAGGCGTGGATGTACATCATCTTGAGATTTTTCGGAATCTGTTGTGTATTTCAGGGAGAATGTTAGCTAAGCATACAAGGACAAGACGAACAGACGTTTTACAGTTATTCACACTGGCTAAGGCACCACATTTATCCGTGTTTACTGCTTGCTTGGAGAAAAACTGGAGGACTGAATTTGAATGATGGTAAGCGCCCAGGTCCGATTTTTATTTTCGCAAAGAAAGGAAGCTGTCCGACTCAACTGCACCTCTCAGCAACACATCTTCTTGGCATCAGATCCAGCGCCGCCTTGGCGTCCTTCTTATCTTCCCATAGTGACCGCGCCAACTCGGAATCTTGGGTTTCGCCCAACTTCTTGCGCATGATCAGGTCAATGGCTAGGTCCCAATTTGCCTGAAGAAGGCTTAGTCCGACAATATGGGTGCCAACAGAGGTAGTCCCGAATCGTTGCATACCGAAATAGTTTAGGAATCCCTGAGTCGAAAGAGTCTTGACTGCCTCCTTCAAGATTTCTGGCTGAGCAGGATTCACGTCCCTGGTGGAAAAATGAAGATGGTTGCAGAATAAATGATCCATCTAGCACCCAAAGAATATGAATGCTTACCGAAGAACAACAGTGAATCGGTTGCCATTCAGCTCTCCGAGTTTCAAAGGCGCGTTCTCGTAGGTGAAATCTCCTACCCGAATCCCTTTGTCGCCTCTTTGAGTAAACGTGATTTGCTCGCTGAATTGCTGATTCCTTCTGATGTTGTTCAAGGTTGCCCAGACGTCTCCGACCATCCTTCTGCCCCGCTTGAAACTGACCCGCTGGCAGCTTACTGACCGCTTATCCTTGGTGCCCGAAATTGCCAAGTCCTTCGACACGTGACAATGAAGAGTTCGAGAAATAATAGAAAGAGCATCCTGGGTTTCGCGGTTTGTCTTTTGAAGGGTGAAGTGAATATAGGGTGGATTCTGATCGACAGGCTTAGCTACATTTTCCAATCGAAAACAAGAAACGCTTCTGAAGTTAACGTGTATGCGTCTAAGAAACCCAAAGTTGACGAGATACTTACGTCGCCTTTCGGTACTTTTCCCGGGTCGAGCCCAGCTGATTTCGATAGCAGAAGTATCCCCATCAAGCTCTTTGTGTTCGGTGATCAGTCTACCCTGGAAGACCTCCCTGATGGCTTGATGGAATCGCTTGCGCTGGTCTTTCGAGTCGATCGGCTACATGATAATCAGGTTAGAAATGAAACAGGGGCGACCTAGCCTTGGACTATCGTTGGAGATTAGTAGAGGTGATGTCGAAAGGACTGACATCAGATATGATGCTAGTTGGGATGATATTTGGGCTCGATGAGTCCTCCTTAGGGTTTTCTACTTGGCTAGTTTCTTGGTTTTCAGATCTTTTACTTTCAGAGTTGTCGACCTCGGCACTAGGTGCGGGTGGGTTTGATACGGGGTTCGGGTGCGTTGTCTTATTTTTGCTGTTATTGCGTCCTTTTTGAGGCGGCCCGTGTTCCACAAAACTTTGAAGTGCCGTTAGTTTTTCTTGACCTAAAACATCAAGTAGTTTTTCGTGTGCATTTTCCGGCCATTCCTATTAAAATACGCTCATGAGAAATAAAATAGCATGTTTAGCGGCGTGAGAGAAAATATTTGTACATGATCAAAACCAGTAGCGTACGTTTTGGTTATGGGTTTTCACTTTCGGCAGTTCTGGAGCGGGTTCACGGGGGGCTTCCTTGGAAGGATCTCCGATATCTTTCAGATGGATAACTTGGTCGGATGTGTTGACCTCATGGACCATGAAGTCGGTAAATCGATGTTTGAGAATGGCGGAAAAGGTGGGTAAGTTGGGGTTGATGTATTTGCTGATCCCGACTTGTTGCTCGGAGAGACAGGTTTGAGTCATATCGACCGAATCCAGTAGGCTGTTCCCTAAGCTGGGTTCCTTTGGCTGTGAGTCGAGTGGCTTCCTCTTTTCTGACTCGGCTGATGTGAGTTCAGAGACCTGCTGTGGCGCAAGAGCTCCGTTGGAAACAGTATCTGTTTCTAAGCATTCCCGAAAGAAAAGAGAAAGAAAAAAAAACAACTAATCAATTCCCATACATGTATTGGGTGATTTGTGAAGCTGACCTTGTTTCTGGGCGACCTCAGGTTGAGTATTGAGTGATCGAGACTTCTTCGGGAAGGGTTCCTGATGCTCTGTATCTCCGTCGTCCAGTTTTCTTTTCTCGCCGCTGGGAATCTGGTCCGATGACACGCCGTCCTGTGTTTCTGGGAGAGGCTGCTTGTGGTCGAGCGTGCTGGCCATCGTGCTGATCGGTGCTGTTTTGGTTGTGCGGATGCTGGCAACGGGCTGGCTTAGCATCCCCGCAGCAGCGCAGACCCGGCCTATGCATAACCGCGGCTCTATGCATATACTGGGCTGCTTTGAAGCAAATTGGATAAATCATGAGGCACTGGCAGGTCATGAAAGATATTCTTGATCCATATTCCAGCTCTATAGTCATACCTGTCATACCCTTACTTCTGGTTGTGACACAACAGTGGCCAGCTTTTCCATTTAACATTTATGCAAAGTCTGACTCTGGTGATAATTGTGCCCATCAATACTCATCTCGGCTACATAGAGAGCTGTTTTTAGACAGCCTGGAGGACACTGCAGTTTATCTTGGGTGAAGATTTGTTGGAAGATTGAAAGTCATCTTCGCATGTATTTATGTAACAAAACATCCGCCACGCCTGTGGGATATTTTCTGATATTTTTTCGCCAGTGGTGGTTCCCCCCGATCACCCCGAGTGTGCCTGCAACGCTGTGTGTTCCGGCGGATGCGCTCCGAGGAGGACTATTACGTAAGCGGATATACACTTATGCAGGCGGGGCAGGCTTGGCGGAAGTGCATACATAAATTAATGGCGCCACCCAGCACCCACTTCTTGGCAGAAAAACTTAATCGGTCTTCCTTCGATAAAAAGAGTGTCCTCTCGGGCTCTGCGCGAGGCAAAGCTATCCGCCATGGCCGCCGACCCATCCTTCCGTCTCACGGGCACCTCCTTCGATCCGCTTGGGATCATCAAGTGAGTCTTAGTTTACTCTCCAGCGAGCTGGGGCAGTAGCTATGTGTTACCAACTGACTCCGTACGGCGATTCTAGGACAGTCACCGCCAGCATCCTTGAGGTCATCTATTTACATATCTTTCGCTTCACTCCCTCCTGATCTAGACTCGATAGGCACCTTGCTGATTTTCTGATTATTATTATTTTTTGATGCGGCCGGTGGAACGCACTTGAACCTTCCAGGTTTTCTTATTATGTGTAAGTCCTCTCTCAAAACCTACCCTGATCGATACAACCTGTCTTGGAACTGCCCTAGGCTCCTCCATGAGTATTTCTAAGTGGCTGTCCCTCTCCACCCGGATCTTCAGCTCGCAGGTTATGTCTTGAGTGTAAAGGGCATCATCGACTCCAAATCAAAAAACACGCTGAATAAGATCAATGTGTAAGTCAATCGAGCTACATAGATTCCACGGTAATCTTGATCGAGCAGCAAACTAACCCTGTGTTCTATGTACGCGCATCAATAAACTACAAACGACGGATGGCTTCAGTTCATTTTTCACCCCCGCTTTGATGTTCAGCAAAGTCGCCTTTAGTCTGACATCAGAAAAGCTTGCCGATCTCTACGTGGTCCCCATAAGCTTCGTGGTCATCACCCTCACGTCCTGCTTGGTCGCCTGGCTATTGTCCAAGCTGTTTAGACTGGAGAGGTCGGAACGTAACTTTTGTTTGAGTTTCTCAATGTTCATGAACTCCAACTCGCTACCCATCGCCTTGATTTCCAGCTTGATTAGCACCATCCATGGTCAAGACGGCCTCAAGTGGGGCACAGACGACTCAAAGGACAAGGTTAATACTCAACATTCCTCCGTCATCCGAACTCTAACCACACTGACCAACCCGTCTATGCGTCTGATCACCTTACATAGCAATTGGGCCGCTCGTTGACCTATTTGGTCGTATTTTCAACTATGGGCTTGATATTCCGATGGTCCTACGGCGTCAAGCTCTTATCCGCTTCAGTCGGAACCGAGGACGACCACGACTCGGTCCATAACGAGGACGTCGAAGACGGTAGCCGATCCCACGAGGAGTCGGTCCCCTTTCTGACCTCGATCGACAGACCCACTCCTAAATCCAGTCTTGACCTCGACCGACAGCCTACTTTTCAACATTCATCTTCAGATCAACTCGTCTCCCCCACCGACACCAATCATCCTCTGCCTTCCAACCTGCGCCCCCGTCTTAGCTTGGACTCGATCGACAACTCCTCTCAAGCCCAGCCCTCGCCGATCATCGAGCAGTCAGAGGACCATCTCCAAGCTCATCTTCAACGTCCCATCTTTCACAGCTTCCCCAACGTCAGAGAATATTGGATGCAATCGATCTCATCTAAGAGGAACAGTATCGCAACCTCATACACGAGCAATAATGAATCGATCGAGTCGATTTCAGAACAAGCCCTACCCGAGGAACGACGACCAAGACGGCTGTCCCACCACGGGACTAGGCATAGTCGCCGGATGAAAACAACTAGAAAGCTGTTCAGATGGCTAGTCTTCCGACCGGTTTTGAGGATCAATCAGTTCATGACTCCACCTTTGTTAGCACTCTTTTTTTTAGTGGTGCTTCTTTCTGCAATCTCTCCTTCCCCTCTTGCTTCAAATGTGAAATTTGAAAGTCAGTCTACTAACCCAGGATTCTAAACCGCCCGAATGTAGATACGCCGCTTTCTTATCACTAATTGTAGTTTCTTTACCACGCCTACAACAATATCTGGAAGAAATTCGTCCATTACGAAGGTCAGTCTTTTGTCAGAAAATTGGTTATTCACCGAGTTCCTAAAAGAACGTCTCCGGCCTTTCTCCTTCATCTAGTGCATTGAAGAGTGCTGGAAATGTTTCTGTTCCCCTGACACTGGTTGTTCTGGGTAAGTCATTTTCGAGTTAGTCTTAACAAAACCTGTGGTTAACATCAGCAACCCCATGATCAAGGCGCCTATTTCAACGCAAGCGATCCCAACAAACCGAAAGCTGACAGCTCCTCGACCGAAGTGGCAACGCAATCCCTGACGCCAGCTGAGCAGAAGATTCAAGCGCGACTACGCAAGACAAAACGGGTTGAACGGCTGACGATTCTAGGCTCGATCCTAGCCCGGATGATAATCACCCCTCTGATACTAATCCCGTTACTCTTCATGATCCTCCGATACTTCCACAAGCGCGGCAATGATCAGGCCGGAGAAGATCCCACCGGATCCTCGCGATTCCACGAAGATCCATGCTTTATCCTCGTCACCGTCCTGCTCATCGGTGCCCCACCCGCTATCACTCTCGCCCAAATGACCAACGCTAATCCGTTCCCC
Organism: Puccinia triticina; assembly: GCF_026914185.1. Taxonomy (NCBI): domain Eukaryota; kingdom Fungi; phylum Basidiomycota; class Pucciniomycetes; order Pucciniales; family Pucciniaceae; genus Puccinia; species Puccinia triticina. The sequence goes on from NC_070573.1 coordinate 1,966,539, forward strand.
ATAGGCTCGAAGTCCTTCAAGATCCAAGCCCTCCAAAACGCCAAGTTCGAGAAACTCGTCTCTAAAACTCTCTTTATCTCTTACGCTCTCATCACCCCTCCCACCACTATCGCTCTCGTCGTCCTCGGCCTCTTGATCGAAGCCAATCGTTAACCGTCTTCGCTTTCAAAGAATCCCCCCACGAACAAAAGTAACACCCCATTTGCATATTTCGCAGTCAATTTCCATTTTTGATTATTTTTTCATGAAACAGATCTTACCTTGTCATGCTTATGCAGCACAGTTTGAATAGTTCATCCCACACACCCATGTCGATTTTCATCTTTTCCCTTTCCAGTCATCTTCATCTCTTACCAGTTCAAGTGATCAGCAAGAGTTGGGTTCTTGAGCTTTCGGCTTTCGATATGTTTTGTCTTTTACCATCCTGGTTGACTCCTATGTTTTCCGCTCACTCCTACCCAGTTCATCTCGTATCCTACACACACACTCCACTTCACACTGATTATTGTTTCTTCGTCCGATTTCGTCTCTTAGTCGTCGCCCTCCAACTTTCTCATCTCTAATTGTGCGGCCACTATTGGGAAAAAATTAGGGGCTCTTTTTTGGGGAAGGGGCTGTGGTCACTTGCGTCCAGTTTTATTGTATATTTATAATTTTACAATGCATGCACATGTATCTCCATCAGTCCAAGCCAGCCTCAGCTCAGCACGCCAAAAACGAAACAACCTTCCAAAAAACTCAAGAGGTAGCGGGGGTCAACCGCTACGATGCGCAGCGCACGAAAAAATCACTGCGCTACGTTTTTTGTAGCAAAGCTGTTTGAACGTTTACTCAGTTCTGCTCACTTTCGGGGGCAATTTTTATGTTTTTAGACGATTGTGGTCTTTTGATTCTTGGACATAGAAATCACTCGTTTTAATCTACTTGGATCATGTGGACATTCGGAATCCCAATTAATCAATCCTATATGTTTATTCTTCTGACAGTGGTTATATTTATCAATTATGATTAACTATTTTTTGAACATTGCTTCTGAAAAAAATTGGATTCGGACGTAGGTGCAACTTAGAAGTCAAAAAGGCGGTCTTCCTCGAAAAGTTTAATCATATCTTCCAGGTTTATCTGGTCAGACAAATCTTCTAGGGAAGGAAGTTTCCTTTTCGGAGTATTCTGTTCAATTTTTTTCAAGAGATATTTATACAGAACCGGTTGATGCTCGCAATAATATGAACAGATGAAGAATGTTGCGTAACGGGCTATGTTCGGCGTCGGGTATCTTTCAGAGAAGTATTTAATTAATTCTAGTTGAACTTGTCCGAATAAGTGCTCACTTCGCCTCTCGATGTCCTCCCAAGGGGCAAGACTTTCTTTACTTTTGCAAAGGCCCAAGACAGCAAGACTATTGCTTGGCTTGATGATACTTGCGAGTAGCCAGTCAAGCAATACATGGGTTCTTCCGAGGAATCCCATTTCTGCTTGGACCATCCTGAGGAGCCTGGAGTGATACCAGTGCATCGCCTTTGCTAGAATTGTGAACTTCTGAAGTGATTCTGCCTTGCAAAGCAATTGTTTTTCTTCTCCGGACAAAGCTCGAATGATTTGATTGTTTGGGTCACCTTTGACGCGGTACGTTGCTATTGGTAACTTCGGATGAAGGGTCCTCAACGTCTTTGCTGTCACAGCTGAGACTTGGTCATATCCTGCTGAGAAACGCCTCTGAATTGATGATACAAGTTTGTCACCGGGTCTATATTGGGTAATATCGAAGTCAAGATCTGAGCCGATTAAGGCGGATCTGATGGCCAGAAACTCTTGACTTTCGGGCTCTCGAATTGAAGTTTCCGGATCGTAACTTGATGCTAGATACTCATCTGCAGTAAATTGATCCATAGTTAAGAATTACTTTAATTCAGCCCGTCCAACAACATTAAAAGACTTCAAATTGCAATTCATCCGACCACCTGGCGAAAATCAAACTCACCTTCACACTTGTCCAGAAACTCTCTGAGTAGACTCGTGGCAATATTTGACAGGTTGGCATTTGCGCTAAAAGGTTGGCCGAAGTAGCTTATCAACTGAGACTGGATAGGGCTGAATTGATGGGAATTCCAGTCAAAAGGACTTGATGACTTGTACATTGCGATGATTGGACGACCGGTGGGAGGTGTGAAGATCTGATTGTTCAACCAGTCAATCAATTTGCCGTGCTGTAACCTGTAGGCGTATGCGGGTAGTTTGGCACGGTCTAAAATCCTTTGATGCAAATCGTACAGCCACGCTATCAAAACCGTGTAGAGCCAATTATTATCCAGGGTCAGAAGTTGCTTCGTTGCAGGGTCTTGGAAACGTAATTGCATGCTCGATCCCCCGTTCGACACGTGCATCCCAATCGGCAATGTGCCGTGTCCGTAGATCAGGTCTCTAATTTGCGTGGGCTTGACGGATTGCTCTGACCGCTTTGTGAATGTGTCAAGAGAATCATGGAGAAAGATTGTTTGCAATGCCCCGTTTCTTGAACTGATGTAGAGTTCACTTGGCCTTCTGGGGGTGTTCAAAATATCATCAAATTTTCCATTTTGTGTCGTCGGCCGAGTGCCTGCACAATCGACATCCAAGCAATCAGCTCTTGAGTGTCTTCCCACTCGGCTCACGAATCCCCTGATTGTATCCGGGTAGACTAACCTGGATGCTGAAGGGACGCGCTTTGGCCAGTCTCTGTGCTGGGCGGCGTGATTGGGATTTCATAGCTAAAGTCACCCAGCCTCGGCTTCTTGCGGGCTGCGAAGATGAGAGAATGATAAGAAACTCAGTTCCCTCCGTCTCCTCATGAACGGATTTGACGGAAGAAAAATGATCGGGACCCACAGCTAGTCGAAGGATCTTCTGGACTGAAGGTAGAAGCGTCCGTTGGCATCTCATGGTCGTGTAAAAATCGCAATATTCCATCTGGGCTCGCTGGGTAAGGATAAGGCGGTGTCATCAGGGACCAAGTGTTGGGTTCTGGTGTTGGCGAGGAGAAAAAGATCGAATTTGTGGCGTCCGTTGGCATCTCATGGTCGCGTAAAAATCGCAATATTCCATCTGGGCTAGCTGGGTAAGGATGAGGCGGTGACATCAGGGCCCAAGTGCTAGGTTCTGGCCTTGACGAGGAGAAAAAGTCTAAATTGGTGGAATGCCATTCAGGCTGGGGTGGATGTGCTTCATTGAAGGCTCCGCCATGATCTGTGGAATACTCGTACTGATGTGGCAGGTCGTGGAGGGTCTGCCAGGCGTCGTGCTCCAGTCCATCTGAATCCCAATCCCCACCGGAAACTATCCTCGACCCCCAGATGAGGATGAGGTAGATTAGGGAATAACGGCGCAGAGGGAGGGCAAGGATGGGCATTTTATGATTTGTCGAATCCGTGCCAATGAGAACTGGGGATACTCATGAGGGAGTATATTCTTCTACACGGGCACAGGCGGACCTCGGTTCGTCGCACTCCAGTGCCCCACGAAACGTGGCGAGGAGCCCCGGAAATTTGGAAGGTGTACATCAGCCTCATTGGTTCTTCCCAAGGATGGCTCACGTAAAACGGCGGGCGAGACGAGGGGCGGTGGAGGGCGGGAGTGTCGGAAAAAGCTGACTGAAACATAAAATCAGAAATACACAGGCCATTGCACCGGGTAGTATCTGAATGGAACATTTGGGAGAACACGAGAGAACAGGAGAGTCAGTGGCGCCTTACTTCGGCGAGGACATCCAACGAGGCACAAACAGAGCTTCAGTGCTTGTGCACAGGGGTTGTTGGCCCATACAAAGATCTAATCAATATGTAATCTTTGTTTCAATCACTAGATGGTACAAATGGATAACAGCACTATTACAAAAGAGTTGTCGCGGATAATAAATATCTGAAAGAGGAGATAAGCTGGACTTCATAAACTGGATACAACACAAATTAGGACAGGTCAGATAAGAAGATAGATTACGATTTGCGGCCCAGCTTTTCGACCAATTTGAGCAGGACGGGAGTGAGCTGTTTGCGAGTAGCCGATGGGTTTGCGACGATGAAAGTGTAAACAGAGGAATTGTGTAGAGAAGTCCACGCCTCGAGCTTCAAGAGAGGCTTATTAGTGGTAGACAACGGGGACAGTTGGAGGGATTGATCGGCCATCAGGTTGTCCAACTCTTGGTCGATCAGACCCGATATCTGGCCCCTGCGTTCCCCCGTGACTAGCAAGACTAGTCTTCGGCCTGGTCCAATGGACGAGTCGGCTCGATCAGGGGATTGCTTCGGCTTGAATGCACTCGTCAAGACGCTTCCTAAATCGAGCTTCTTGCTCTCGACATGCTCCTTCAATCCGTCCAAGAACCCGCTCCACTCCCCCCCGCACTTCTCCTCGATCCAGACTTCGAGAGCAAGAGGAACCGAGCTGATCCCAAGCGCCCAGCCGTTCACTTCCGACTGCTTGTAATCACGTTGGAGGAGCTGAGTCGAGCTGAGAGTCGAGACATCTTTTTGGATCTTCGAGAGCTGTTTATAGAAATCTTTGAATCCGGTACTACCAGAGCCCGACAGATTCGATGAGTTTTCAGTGGCTAGAGTCTTCGCAAAGCGGGAGCGAGGCTTGAGCCATTGTTTGGCCGTCATATCTGATTCCGTGGCTTTCCCATCCTCAGCGATCGACTTGAAGTTTCCGGTATCGATAGCGATTGCACTGAGCAGTAGATCGGCCATCTCAGGAGGGATCGAATCCGACGCAGTGAGAGCTGACGAGAAATGTTGGGTGACCAGCGAGGCGCAGCTGCCCGTGGGGACTTGAATGAGACGAGGATCGGCAGACCGATAGAGTTGGTCGTCCGCCTCAGGCTGATGATGGTCAATAACTGCGACAACCTCGGCCGACTCGCCAAAGATCGAAGCGTTGACCCGGTTGTGATCGAGCAAGGCATATTGGGCGCCGTACGGAGTCAGCTTGCTGAAATCGATGCGATTCGAACAGATCAACTCCGCCATCGGCTCATCAGGCTGCTCATTGTCCATCAAGTTGGCCAGCTTGAGCACCTCAATGTTTTCCGCTCTCAGCTTGAAGTCGGTTGATTTGGTTTGTTGGACGGGTACGTATTTGCGAACCGGATTGCTGCCCTTTGATTGGCTACTAGCCAACGTGGCGAAAAAGGAGAATCCAATAGACGATGCCAGTGTGTCAAGATCTGTGGATAGACGAGGCAGCACTAGTCAGCATCGATGTATATCTATGTCTCTATATCCAAGCCAACGACTCAAAACCAAAAGGGCTGTGCTACCTACCGCCAGCCTCATTACCCACGCAGACGATCCAGTTTTTCAAACTACCACTCGCAAAGTCCTGAGCGAATGCTTGATGTTGTCGAAAGAGCCAAGTCCGCAGGCTTGTCGAGCTCGTCGAAGCCATCCTCGCTGTCGTCGAGCTTCCTTGCCGGTCAACAAGGAAAGGAGGGAGGTGACTGGCTGTGCGCAGCACTGCGCAGTGCAGACCCGTGCACCGACTCGGCAGGCGCAAACACGCCTCCAACCTCGAAAATCCTCCGATCGACCCGATAACCCTGTCCATCCCAATCCGTCATGAAGAGACCCCGCCCGACCGACCGCGCAGCGCTGATGGAGATCCTGGCGGAACTCAAGGAGCAAGCCGACGCGGTGGCACAGAAGGAGAAGGAGCTCGAAGCCGCCAACAGGGCAGTAAGAAAATTTGTGTACGAGTTCGAGATTGATATTCGGCAAAGAAGGTGCACACTCTATCACGAAGCTGGCGAAATTAACTCCTGGAAAAAGCAAATATTCACTACAGGCCTGGTAAGTCAAAACCAACCCATGCTAACAAATGTTGCTGACAAACCTTCTTCCTTGATTTTTTTGTTCTTTTTTCTAGGTTAAAAAGCCAATGCAGATGGATGAGCAGGACTTTGTCAAAGTTCCAAAGTATCCGGCGCAGGAAATCGTGGATCGCTCGTCATCGTGGGACGTTATCAAAGTGCCACCGGGTTGGAGAGAGAGGCCATACAATCCTGCAGAGTGGACTCTGGCAGAAGATTGCTTTTTTCCTCAGAATTATTCTGTATTTCCCGCTAAACGTCGCAAAGAACTGATGGGTAAGACCCATCTAGATATTGTAATTGAGGACTTTCTGGAAGCACCCAAACGGTTGGAACTTGAAGTCTGCTACGGTAAAGTCTATTTTCTCCCTGTTTCTTTCTATCTTTCTTCCTGTTGCATTTTGAAATACTGAGATGATGTTCTTTTTTTAAGGAATGTGCTTTGTTGGTGGCTGTTATCACTCGGATGAAAATCGCTTTATTTCAGCAGAAATTCAAAATTTTTGCACCTCAGAGGACATAACGATTCATCAAATCTATCCCCTTCTCCAAAATCGGAAAACCAAACTCAAATTACTCTCTCAACTTTCTGCAATACTGGTCTGGAGGGAGAAAACTTCGATCGTGAAGAAGCTTGAGAGTCTCACGAAACCCAAATTTGAACCGGCACCTTTCCTCGAACATCCTCTATGGTCAGGAGATGAAGACAGAATTCTTCTTGAGGTCCTCAACCAACCCAAGTTCAAGCTGGAGTTTGATCAAGATCACAATACAGAAACCTGGAAAGAGATTGCTAAGTATTGCGAGGGAGAAGATTTTGATCGGGATGCTGTTCAATGTCAGAAAAGATGGTTTGTTTTTATTATTTTCATCCTGTTTTTGCTTGGTTTTGTGTCAATCATATTGTGATTTCATTTCTAGGAATAACCATTTACAACCCAGGCTTCGTAACGGGGGATATTTTCCCCAATTTTTCCAAGGCGATTGGCTAACTCTGATCGGGAAGTGAGTTGTTTTTCTTTTTATCTCTATAATTCACTTTTGTTTACTTTTCTTTCTTTGTACAATCATAGGCTCCGAGAAAAGGGGTTTCGAGATGAATGCGCTGATGATTTCAACTGGGAGGAGGTCAAGTTCCACGTCTTCACTGGGGCTTTCCTGAAACGTTGCTGGGCTGTCTGTCACCCTTGTGAGAAAATCAAAGATTGTGAGTATTCCCTTTTTTCCCGTCACATTGGAATGACTAGCTGATATCTTTCCTTCAGTCGAAGCATTTTACCAGTCCATGCTTGACGAGCACAACGGTTACACTAAAGAACAACTGAACAAAACCATCCACGGTGGCGGCCAGCATAACCCGGCAGTCTTTTCTCTGCTCAGAAAAAAAATCAACAGGGAACATCAAGATGCTCACAGATACTAGCTCTTGTGTAATTTTCCCAACTACATACTGCCTGCTTGTTCTCCTCGGTTATTCTCAGTGTTCTTCTCTTTTGTGCCGCTATTAATTAGCTTTCTTCTGCTTACAATGCTTTCGCAGCATTGATTGCCCATCTATATTGCGACAAGACCATCGATAGATACAGTCTAAGATAAGTACAATCTGAGAAACGAAGGAAAAGTATCCCAAACTACACACAGCCCGCTGTTCCAAAGGATAACTTGATTCACGCTGTGCGGTCTCTCTTCCGTCATTCTGCCGATGGCGAGCTTACTCATCGAAGAAGATCAAACAATAAAATGACGATGTATCCACACCGATCATCAAATCGATACAGTGTCTTAATGCGGATTTGTAATCTCGAGTTTAATTTTAGCAAATGCACAACGGACTCGGGAAGCAACCGAAGAGTGTGGTGACCAAAGGGCTCCGATAATCAACACCTCCACTATTCAAGCTCTAGATCAGAGCTAACCCGACGATCGATACAGCTGTCAAACCAAGGACGGCGTACCCTTTGTAGAAAACGCACTTCAGCTGTTGAATTGAGGACTGTATAAATAATGAGAGCGGCATCTTGCCTGCGGTGTAGCTTTTTTTTGAGGAGAAAGGTCAACAATGCAGGGGGCACATGTATGAGGCGCTGTAACTCACGCATCATGCCAATCCTCGAGAGAAGCCTGGTTTGGAAGTTTGTTAGGGTCGAGTTATGCCATCGGGGGCGCTGGCGAGTAGGGAGGGGCTCACCATGACCAGTCCGAAGACTGAAGTTTCCCTGCGGTCTCTCGAGTATGACTCAACATTGCTGATCATCATCGCCTCGCGCGCAGCACGACACCTAATTTCCTGCGGGGTAGAGGTGAGTGAAATGAGCGGCGTAGATATTGACACGGGCTCAGCAATGACTTACCTTCACCAGAGGCAAGAACTCGAAAATGCGGACACGGTCGGCCTGGCTCAGGGGGAAGTCAGGCGGAGCCTTGCCGGCCGGAGTGGCACAGTGGCTCCCTCGGGTTGAATCTAGTCGCCCCCGAAGAGTGGCGAAAATTAGAAATATCATGGCGTTTCGATCGTCCTGAGGCATCTGGGCATGCGGATTAGGTGAGAATACAGATCAGCTGGGGTCGCGGGGAAGAGGTGGATGAGAGGCGGCGGCGGAGGGAGGGGGGAGTGCTAGGTTGCGGCTCGACTGGCTAAGGGAGGATGACAAGGGGGGCAAAGTGAGATGAGGGGAGAGGTGGGAAAGCGACTTACTACTAAGAATCGGTCCGCCAGGTCCGACGCGACATCATCCACTCCGAGATCGGCATACATCTGCTGCGTGGGGGTCAGTTCGGTCCGTTGAATTCTAAGTCAGCAAGATCATCTCCGAGCTCATCCCCTTGTCCACCTAGGTTCATGTTCATGTGCCGAAACGGATCGGAAGGTACACGTCCGGTACACGGTCGAGCAGAGGACTCTCATCGCGGCGTTGCTGTTGCGCGTCGCGCTCGTGGCCAACTTGTTTGAATGAGAAAGGAATTCAGCTTGACTTCCTCATTCAAACAAGTGTAAGAAAGGTCGGACACTTACTGTCCTCACCGGGAGTGCCGAGCCGGCGTCGGGTGGTTGACGGGGCTGAAGTAATCGGTTCACCCTTCATCATCCACTCCTTCTTGGCGACGTTCTCTGCTTCGAGTTGCGCGATTTGCTTAGATAAGCTCTTCATCTTCTTCGCGTGTCTCAACAAATCTTCTTCAGCAGCCCCTAGATCCGAGCCATCTGAATCTGACCCATCTTCTGAGAAGCCATCGTCAAAGAGATCTCCACTCAGCCGGCTCATTGTTTTTTCTCCTGCGTCTTCGTCTTGACTGTCATGGCCGTTAGAATCTGAATCGCTATTATCGGATGAGTCGTGAGCATCCGATCTTTCTTCTTGTTCTTCCTCATCTTCACTATCAGTTCATCATCGGAGTGGAAGTCTACGTCATCGTCATCGTCATCTTCATCCTCGTCAGCACTCGAGATTTCAGCCACCCGGACACCTCGATTCTTGGCAGGGATCTCTTTGACTTTGACTTCCTCTGAGAACCTGACCTTGCCGAGTTTGGGCTGTATCTTTGTTTTTTTCTTGGTAGCTGGGGTATCAACTTTTTTGGGCTGTCTCTTTCCAGAGGGCTTGCCGGCGATCCGGGCAAAGAAATCGTTATATCTGAGATCTATTGAAAAACTAAGAAGAACAGTGTTAGTTCTAGTTTGGTTGAGGATGCATGTTCTTGAGGAGAAAGTGATAGGGGCAGTACCTGCGACTGAATCCAGATCGACTTGTCCACCCTCATCATCACCATCCTCATCCATAGCGTCCTCGTCGTCTATCAGGCCAGTATCAAATCGGGAAAACATATCAACCTCTTCATCCTGTTCGCTATCTTCGTCATCCTCAGGTTGGCCACCCATCCCAGTCGCTCGTCTGAGCTTCCTCCTCATCTCTGCTTCACCATCCTCGGCTTTCTATTCGGATTCGGCTAACGAGAAGAAGTCGCTATCAACCGCTGATCGCCGGTGTTTGTGTTTGTGTGTGTTTTTGGATGAGGATGCTGATGATGATGAATGAGACTCTATATTATCGAGGGAGAGCGGTTGGTCTTGATCTTTTCGCTTTTTGTCCTCTAGTTCATCTTTTTCTTCATCCTCACTTGACTCTTGACTGCTGTTCTGATCGGCATCATTTAGTGTGGTCACATAGGACTCATTGGGGTCAGGATCGGCTTGGTCATCGGAATCGCCATCGCTGAACGAGAAGAGTTGTTCGGTGTCGGAGGATGAGTCATCCTGGTCGCCGAGACTGGATTGTTCGTCGGATTCTGAGCCAGATGGAAGTTGGAGTGGATCTGGGTCGAGGTTGGTCGGATCACCATTGAGTTCGATGGCCAGGGCATCGTTCTTATTGTTTTGGTCCTCCTGCTGGGCGGCTTGGACGTCCAGGTCGAGAGTGTCTTTGACCCAGTTGATGAGACAGTTGTGTCTGAGTGAGAGCTGATGCCAGATTGCTAGATGATCCGGTTGAGGCTCCTCCCGTTGCCTTTCCAGCGAGGCGCAGCGCATCGATCCGGCCCCCGGAAGCCAGTTTCTGGGTATGACCGACTTCTCCCCGGCCCCCCTACCACATGCCTTTGCACCCACAGCTCCGGGCGCGACCGGTCCACTCATACCTGACGTCTCTGGACATCCGGGCGAACAAGTTGAAGGGCATGGCGGGATGAGAGCCCGTGGCCGCGTGAAAGTCAGCGATACTGATGATGGGGCTACGGTCGACGACGATGGGCCGTCTCAGCCTCTCGGTATCGTCGTCCTCGAGCTGCTGCTCCGCATCGTCATCCTGGCGAGTAAGGCCGCCGGCACGGGGCGCACGGGCGTCGTCGATGAAGATGATTTGGTGGCGGCTGCACACCAGTTCGAGCCGCTTGATAAGCTGTCCAATGAAGCCTTCGGCGGAAAGCCGGCCCTTCTGCCGATCGTCCTGGCTTTGATCAATAGCGTGAGAGACAGACAGAGTCGCCGGAGAGGTCCTTGGGCGCCTTGAATGTCACCTGCTGAATTGTGAACGTAGGACTGTTTTCTGGCTCAAGCAGTGCTGACACGCTGTCGCCCATCCCACCCTCAAGCGTCGTCGTGCTCGACCTTCTTCCCTCAGGTCGCATTGAATACATGATCTTCTTTTCCGTCGCACCGTCCGTATCGTATGAGATCACGAAGCCGTGATTTCCTTCCTCCTCAATGTTCAGACGTCAGACTCACAACCTGGGAGCTGGAAGCATGAAGAGCTTATCTGTTAGCAATGGATCAATTAGCATGAGTCAAAGATGTTTTGTACATACTTGGGCAGTTCCAAGTGTCCCGACCGAATTCTTCTGGATCGGGTGCACTTAGTTCTTTCCAACGGCCAAGGTACATCGGGTAGCCCACCCAGACAGAAAGAAGGGAGAATTCCCGCCCTCCTGAAAGTGGAATGCGTGGTTGGAGTTCGATGTCGCCGAATGCCTGGTCGGGAGCGTGCCGGTTTTCTTTTCGGATCCTGTTCGTGATGACCGTCGGTGATGAGCTGGCAAGGCACCACGACGACCTCATCAAGGTTCCGCATGGCGAGGTCGGAGACCATGCTCTTGGCTATGCTGACAGATAAGTCAGGCCCGCTGCATCAAAGCATGATGCCACTAGATCTTTCAGATTACTGAATTGTTCCAAGAAAGCTTGGATGCAACCACATCTGCATGTTGAAATTTTGTTCAGAGAAATAAATGAGCGCAGAGTTCTGCCAATCAGATCCGGATACAAAAGAATGGTGAGAAGTTTAACTACAAGACTCAGAGATAAGAGATTTTCTTATTTTAAACTGTCATAAATCCTCTGTCCGCCAATCTCGTGTGTCTTGAGGAGGGTACCATGAAATAAAGCAAAAAAAAAGGTTTTGCAGCTGAGATCCTCTGAGATCACTTCTGTTTAATCAATTCAATTATTATTGATGTCTTGAATGAATGAGTCCTGGACTAGTGGGTACCAATCAAAGACAATAATTGGAGCGGCAACTTGTTCAACAGGAAAGGCTCCTGGTAGATCCACAGAATTGAGTGGGGCTTGATTGGCAATGAGATTGGTAGGAAAGACCAAGTTTTCAGAGTCGTTAGAAATTGTGGCAAGAGTTCCTGCATATATATATTTATGCAACATGTCAGCCCAAAACAGTTTCCTATTCATCTGAATTGATGATTCATTGACTAACCTAACACCTGATTTGGGTTGTGCACCACCTCAGAAAATGTGGCGGTATCAGGATTGCCATCCAGGTGGATGGGAGTTGAAGCAGAGCTATGTGAAGCCTCTACATTTCCAATAAACACAGGCAAGATGCCATGGATTACTCTGGGACCTGATGCGGGGATTGAGTCTTGAATAAATACTAGAACTTGACTGTTGCTACTGCTACAATGCCACAATATCCAATCAATAGCTGGGGCTGCAAAAACTATTTAAATGTAAAATCAGTAGCAAATAAATATGTGTACATGGTAGATGGATGGGATGAATAACAAAGTGACATGTTGGAGTGCATAAGAATAAAACACTAACTTAACTAAGCCCCACCCTCCTACCTGTGTTTGGAGCCCCTCCTCAAATAGAGGGACTTAGTTAAATTAGATAGAATATTACTGCAACTGCTGCCACCCCTGCAGCCGCTACCGGGGTTGGAACCACCACCGCCCTACCAGTCACGTGGTGAAATGCAAGAAGTGTAGAGAATGTAGAGACAGTGCCCCCCCTCAAATAGAGGGACTTAGTTAAGTTTGATAGAATAGTACTGCAACTGCTGCCACTGCTGCGGCCGCTACCGGGGTTGGCACCACCGCCGCCCTGCCAGTCACGTGGTGAAATGCAAGAAGTGTAGAGACTGTAAAATGAAGATGTGTCTGGTGAGAGTCAAACTCACAACCTCAGCTATGCTGAGACACATCCTAGAGTGCTGCCTTTAACAACTAGGCTACAGATGCCTGTGGCTGCCAGCTGGGTGGTTTGTTGGTAGTGCTCATGGGTCAATCTGACAGCCCTCCATATTATGGTGATACATCATGGTAGCAGACTGACAGACAACTCTACAGAGGCATCCTCCTCAAGGTCTCCATCTTGTCTCAATGTCAATCTGTGGTTGTATTGGGGGGACTCACACCTCTTGATGACCAGTACAGACTGGCATTGAGCAGATTCACTCCTTATCTCCAATTACTGGTTTGTGCCAGTCATCGAGGGGAGTCATAGCTCTTGATGAACGGTCTGTGCGGTGTAAGACTCAAAAGTGGTAATGAAACCCTTTTGCTGAATTTTGAAGGGTATGTTGATGGGGTTGCAAGCTCTGCCCTTCTGTTATCAGTCAACAAGACCCACCAAGCTCAGCTTGGCAAGTTTTATTAAGTGATAGGTCTGGTCTGTTCCAGATGAAATATGTTTGACTGGCAACGTGTAAGTGTTTTAATTAATTTTTTATAAGGGTTGAATTGTTGCTATAAGGGTTGATTTATTGTTATTAGAGCTGGCACTTGGCACCTGCCGGGGGGTACCCGCCACACTTCAGCACATAATTCTATGCGCTTACAGGTACCCATTGCGCGCATGCAGCTCCCTGCATGTATTTTTACTAAAATGGAACCCCTGGCACCCGCCATGGGCGCCTGCAGGCGCATAGAATTATGTGCTGAAGTGTGATGGGTACCCGCCGGCGGGTGCCAAGTGCCAGCTCTAATTTGTATAAGGGTTTTAGGATTTGAGTGTGGATGAGTGTTGGGTGACTTGTGAGTTCTGGGTGAGGAACTGGGGAGCAGACCACTGGGGGTGAAGAGAGCTCCTTTTATAGACAAAAGTGGAGCCCCTGAGGGGCTTGTGGGTTAGGGTTTCAGCTAATTTAGACAACAGGGTGAGGGATTTTAGCTGGTGGGAGTAGATACAAATGATGTCATGACCCCCCCAAGGATGCATGAATGGTGTCAGAATATACAACAGAACATTCTAAACGTGCCAGGGGTGCATACATGATGTCAGAATATACAACAGAACATTCTAACGCATGCATGAGGTGACAGTAGACTGCATGAGCTGTCATACAGGGGGAATTAGTGCATACACCAAAGTCTGAGGCTGCAGAAACAGTGTAAATGATGTCATACTATGTATATAAAGGAGTGTATGTAGTTAATATGTAATGAGTGTAGCCTGACAGGGAGATTTATGTTTGTATCCTGTGATGTGTATATGTGTACTACTGTGAAACTTGGGTTGAGGCAGGTGACAGCTGGGTTACTGGGGCTGGCCGTGTGATAGGTGTCCATGAGGTGTAACTTCCACACTAGAGGGGGCCCAGGGGTGCTTCTGGTGGTGAATAGGGGTGAAATTGGCCGTAGAATCCATTTCTGGGGTCCATTTGGTGGTATCTTTAGGCCTAGTACGAGTACTTATGTGGTGTAGAAAAAACTTTTTATTTTTCCACTTTTCCGTCTACCACAACATCAAAAAGACAAATTTTCATTTTGATGGTATGGAAGTAGAGATTTTCATACAGAGAGTAAGAAAGGTCGCTTCTATTCACCAGGGAGGAATGTGTTGCACTCTCTAGAGAGTGCCAGACCGTAATTTCTTTCTAGAAGTCTGCCAGATATGAGTTGAGAGTTGTTCATATGTTCATACTCAACTCATGCTGGTCTGATCTTTATCCCATCTTGTTTTCTATGGTGAGTTAAACTCAACTAATGGTTTTCTCCACTCATAGTCTGGTACACACAGGTGGTCTCCAATGACCGGTGTGTACTAGCCATCAAGTGGAGAAACCCTCCACTTGATTATTACCATTTTTTATGGCCATAAAGTGGAGAATACCTCCACTCCATTACTGGTTTGTAAAGAAATCAACTGGATAAATACTCCACTCCATGATCCTCTGTATGAGCCATGGAGTATAGAAATCCTACATTTTTTGACCATGTATACCTGCCAATGAGTGGAGATATCCTCCACTCAATGACCAGTTTGTATTTCCATTCATAGGAGGTATTCGTTTCTCAATTACTATTTTTACACCGGTCATTGAGTGAAGATATCCTCCACTTGATCACAAATGTGCTACTAAAAGTTCAGCTTAATGAATAGTACATGTTGTTCATTTATGAGAGCGGCCCTTTCCCAGATTAATGAAACATCAAATACTATACATTGCACTGGGGAATTCCTGGCTCAACTGCCAGGGAATGCTGACCATCCAGCTGCGCTTTTGTGAGCTGGGTGGACAGTATATATTGCCTAACAAGCTTGGGAAGGCTGGCTCAATGACCAGTATCTGTTGGTCATCGGGCTTGGAATTCACCCATGTTATGGCTAGTAGTTGCTGGTCATTGGATTTGAGCTTGGGGAGGCAGCAGGTTGATGTCCACTGCACTTGTCCACCACGATGTTCGGCCGAACGTTGTGGTGGACAAATTACAGGGTTCCCCGAGTCGGGGAAGCAACAACCCAATGACCAGCACATGCTGCACATTGCGCAGGCCTTTCTGAGCTTGGAAGGCAGTAAATACTGTTCACAGAGCTCGGGAAAGCCCAGTTGGCACTGCCAGCATATTTGGCTGGGATGAAGTCATCCAAGTTTAACTGGGATGCACTCAACCAATTTAAAATGGGTTGATCTCATCCAATGAAATAGAAACCCAAGGGGGGTACCTTGCATTTATATTTCATCAGTTGAGATCAACCAAGTTTAAATTGGTTGAGTTAATCCCAGTTTAACTGGGATAAACTCAACCCAGCCAATTTTTCTGGAAGTGTGGATGGCCAGAATGTGGTGGACATTGAGCTGAGAATTTCCCAGAGCAATGAAAAACACACATGACTGGTCATCAATTTTGGTTACATGGGTAAACTTCTGGCCAATGTCCACCCTGATGTTTGCCCAAACATGAGGGTGGAAATTACAAAATAAAAAACCCCTCCCCGGTAAAAAAGGGGGATTCTGAGCCAATCCAAGTGTACCCCCATGCCCATAGTTCACTTGTACCAACCTTCAAACCACCAGACACCAGTTTTTTTACTTACTTTCCTCACATATTTGGGCAAATCCTGCTTTCTGAAGGCCACTTATTTTGAGTGTTCTGGATAAAGCAGGTCTGCAGTATAGAAGTATTAACTAAAAGGTGGTGCTACACAAGTACCATGTGATGAGAGCAATCAGAGACATTTTTTTGAACCATGCAAATCAAAACAAAGGTAGATAGGAGGAGATTCATGTAAAATGGCTGGGTATAACATCTAAAGATGATAAATTTACAAGAAAAAATGTGTTACCAACATTGGTATTTGTGTGGGCATTATGATTCAATAATTCACCACTCACCTTGGATTTCTCAGACCAGATTTTGAATTATTTCTCCAGCTAGCTCCAGGAGCAAGGGAATATTGATGCACTTGTGAATATCCAACAATCTACCGTGTTTCCCTTGAGAAGCTTTGTTTAGGCCTCTAGAACATGCATTTTTCAGTCAATTGTATTTCAATTTACAAAAATTGTACAGTGTGTAGTCATGTATTAGGCAAGGTGTATATTCCCAAATTGACAACTCTTCAAAATTCACAATTCAACATTATTTTCTGGTTCATCCCTTGGAAAAAATGGTAGGTAAAATTGACTCCAGTATTTTCATATTTCATATTTATGGGAGGAAAATTGCATGTTACACAGGTTTTCCTTGCTCTGACACTGATTGATACTTGAAGAATAGAAAGTTGATGGCAAACCACTTTCTTTCCATTTTAATATAGGGAATCCGCATGGAAGAAATATGCTGCAAGGATTCATCAGCCAGTTGGCTGATCCTCCAAAGTTGCCACATTTCAAAATTATGTTGCATGGTATGATGTTATGGGTTATTTGACTGAAAAGATCTGCAATGAAAATTATTCCCCCTCACTTGGATGAGGATGTATTTTAGAATACGGATAGGTACATTTTTGGAAACACTTGTGTGCATTGAAGCTCAATTCCACAGTTGTTATCATGATCATGAACCTAACACAAAACTTCAGCCAAGAGATGTTCATGTGTTGGAATTGAGTTACAGATCATTCCAAAACAACTTGACCTACAGTTACCCTTGTATTCGGAAGAAAGTGAAAAAGAGTTGAAGTTGACATTTGAATCACATCAGACCCCATTGCATACAAAATTACAGCTTGGCACTCCCTAGAGAGTGCAACACATTCCCCCCTGGTGATTCAGGGTGCCAGTGCAATTGATCTTGCATTTCAATTGCCACTTATCATTTATAATAAGAAGATAAGTGAAGCTCTTGAGCAGATGGATGGACACAAAACCGGTAACTGGGAGCTCCTAAAGAAGCAGATGATCAGAAATTGGGGAAGAGCTATTCTGTTTAGGAAATATAGAGAAGACACCATACCACAGTTGATCCAAAAGGCCCAAGAAAGTAGAGATGGCACTTGGCACCCGCCGGCGGGTACCTGTCACACTTCAGCACATAACTCTATGCACCTTCAGGCGCCCATGGCGCTTGACAGGGGTTCCATTTTAGTAAAAATACATGCAGGGAGCTGCACGCGCGCAATGGGTACCTGCAAGCGCATAGAATTATGTGCTGAAGTGTGGCGGGTACCCGCCGGCGGGTGCCAAGTGCCATCTCTACAAGAAAGTCAGGGTATCAAGACTAGAACTGAGTACAAAAATTTCATTGGGGAGCTGGAAGAAATGACAGACTATTTCATCAGGATGGGATACAGTCATCTAAACCCAGAAAGTGGGAATCCTCTTTGGAGAGCCCTCTCCGCCAAACTCAAGAAGGAAGTAACCAAAGACTTAGCGCACGCCAAGCAACTCAAGAAGAACAAAGATAGACATAACATTATTCCAGAATTGGATACTTTAAAGAAACATGTTGACATGTCTCTAATCATTATTGATTTTGATGATGAAGAAGTGGTAACCATTACAAAAGAGATACCCAAGAAGAAAGTTGCCATTCAGGATCCTACTGAGACAGAGGAGTTGAAGGATAAAGTAAAGAAGCTCACCAATGCGCTAGAATACCAGACTAGAGCTGCCCCTCCTCATCTTAGCAGACCCTCATCAACACTGGGTAGTTACGCTACCCGTAATGGTAGCGTAACGGTAACGTAATGATTTTTGGACCATTATTGTTACCGTTATCTGTAATGCTAGATTTTTACGTTATAAATATCCATCCTAGCCAAATTTTTGTTCCAATTACGTTATCTTGTGGGGGGGGGGCGGGGATTTTTTCCCTGTAGCTACATTACTGAAGTAAATGAAGCAATGTAATTACTAGTAATTTAACTGATAACGCAAATAAATTCACTATATATTTATTGTTTTTGGGGGAGGATTGCCTTCAACGCCTTCCCGGCCTCCGCGAAGTCTCCAGTCAAAGGGATATCTTTGCGAAGCCACATCAGGTTGCTAACACAGCGCAACATAGTTGAGGGAAGTAGGCTCCCACGTCTACTGCTACACACATCTGAAGCTGCCAAGAATAATCTCTCGACAGCGCAGGAGCTCCCAGCAGCTCCCAGATAGGCGCGGGCCATGAAAGGCAGTGTGGGGTAACTCCCCTGGTTCGCCTTTCAATAAAAAACAATCAATGAGCATATGCAACACTGCTGCTAAAAAGACAAGTAGATCAAAAGAAAAGAAACTAACTTTCCACCATTTCAAAGGAGTATTCTTGTGGTCTATGGACCCTTGCTTGAATGAAAGGTTCGCGTTGAGTTACATCTCAATCTCATTGTCCTGAGGGGTTGGTTGTTGTGTCATCCGCAAAGCGAGGCGGGCCATGAGCGATGTGGGTTCAAGAGCAGCCGGCTTTTTTATTTCAATCACATTGGCATCCGTAGCATGTGTGGTGGCATGTCTTTTCCATTCCTTTTCAAGTTTGAACTCATTCTGAAGAAGTGCAAGGCACTTTTTTACCTCGCTGCTTCCAAGACCAAAACCTAATTAGAAGATGTGCATCCGGTAACACGGATGCAAGATTGTGGAAATAATTAAGGTTTTGCAGTCCATGGCCTTGGCTAGATATCTCTCAACTCGGCAAAGCATTGCATGGTAAATTGGGTAAAGGGAATTGGTTTTGAGCGCATCCAAGATCTTCTCCTTGAGACCTTTGCTCAGCTCCAGATATTTGGGAATGATGTGTGTTCCTGTTGCCGAGTTACCTTCCATCTGGGAGGTGAGCTCTACAAAAATCTGAGTTGATGATGCATCAGTGGACTTGGAAATGTTAGTTCTGACACACAGAATTTATTTAATGCTAACCTACTCATCATTAAGACTTTCAATCTCTTGCCAGTCTTTCAGGGAAAAGAGGATGTTTTCAAAGTCACCGACACCCTTCTGTTGTTGAGATTCCTTGAGAATTTGATCAATAACTTCTTTGGTGTTGATAGCTTTCCTGTAGCTCTGGTATTTGATATTCCAGCGGATACCGTATCCCCCTATCAATGGAGAAACTACCAATTTAAGCTGTTTAGCAACATGATCAAAATTGGCCCGCTGCGCTGCTGGACGAGTAATATGTTTGATCACTGTATCAAGCTATGGGCAAAAGTTAGTTTCACCAATTAATCAATTATGTACATCTAGTACATAGCCAAAAAAAATACCTTTTTGGTAAGATCTTTGAGTTTGCTTGACTTGACATGTTTACTACCTGAACCACCCAAAGAGTTTGTGAATTCTTCCTCATTTTAATAGCTGTCAGTGGCCGCAGCAAGTTCTTCTCCCGTGTCAGAAGCCTCATTGTCTGCGTTACCGTAGTCAGCATTGGAATCAACATCAAGCGCATATTGTCCAGAGTTGCTCCTGTCAACCACTTTGCCCTCATTGACTGGTAGGGGACCTGAAAATTCAGGTTCCTTGGGCTCCTCTTCCTCAGTGAGTCGTCCAAGAACCGGGAAGAAGCCTAAGACCAATTCTTTTGCTTTCCCTGGGGGCAGAGTCTTGAGTGACAATGCGGCAAGACCCGCATTGACAATCAAAGCCAGTTTGTGGCAAATGCACTGGATGTGCATTGTCGTTGGGTCCCAATCAACATCACCCGCGGTGGTGGTACCGTTGCCGTTGGTGAGTAAGTCATACATGTAACTGGCCATTTTGTTATTGTTCGAACCCAAGTCAGTTGTCTGGGCGAGCATGTATAAAAGTAGGAAGACCTAAGTAAGCGTTGGAAAGGTCAAGTACATATACAATTTACATAATGATTCAACTTATCTTTTGATACAGCTTATTCTTTCTGAGTAATGTTGCGATGGGCCGCGCCAAGAGGTGACCGGCGTGCTTCCAAGGTATCATCTTGAGGGTTAGATGTCGGACAATGTACTGCCAATCTTGGTTGACATAGGCAACTGCCGCGCCAATGAAAGCAAAACGGTTGCCTTTAGTCGTCCACACATCGTGGATCAGGGTAAATCGAGTGTCGAGGTTCTTTTTAAAGCCAATACCAAACAATCAGAAAGTTGGTACATAATTAAAAAGGTTATCCACATACATTTAGCTTGTTGAAAACATGAGATTTGAGGACGGAGTATAATTTCTTGGCCTCATCAGCGGACCATTGTTGTCCGTAGAGCACAGCCTTGGGGTTTGCAAACTGAAAAGCGGCACGGAGGAATGGATCTTCAATTCGAGACCATGGCAACGCCTGGCGGATCTGCCACAACATCAAGAGCTGGTTCAAGACCCGATTCACAAAGGCTGGCTTGATGAATACTGTTAGCCCAGTCTGTTTGTTTGGAGTAGCAATTTTTTTGGCAACAGTTGGCGGTAACTTGATGCCCGCTTGCTTGGCTTTCTCCCAACCGGGGCAGCCTTTCTGGTTTTTGTCCGCCTGGGTTGACCCATCCCAATGAGTTTTTAGATTTGCTTGAGATGATTTTTGTGCTCGGTAGGTGTTCGGGCACCACTTGCACTTGTACATCAAGGCAAGACCAGGTGGATCACCTTCCCTCCGCACAGGATCCTCAAAATAATCAAGTACATTTGCGTACTTGTTCTTCTTTTTGTTGTTATTTGGCCCGTTGGCGTCGGTAGAATCCTGATCAAAATTGTAGGCGTCACCATTAGAATTGAACTGGAAATAAAGGTGAGAAATATCAAATCATTATCAATCAAAATCCAGTAGAAGCCCGGATGGAATGACATTTATTAGAATATACACACCTCTGCGCGAGAAACCGCTCCTTTAACCCTCTTTGGCTTGCCAGCTGGCATGGCAATTGTATTACTTGTCAAAGCGCGTTTCGAAGAATTCTCTGCGCATTGCCTCTTCTTAACCGGCTTGCTTGTCCTTTTGCCTTTGGTTTTTGATTGCACGGAATCTACATTGGATGACCTTTCTGCTGGTCGTTTCCGAGTCGCTGGACGAGTTATTTTTACCCGAGAATCAGAGGATGGGGTGACCATGTTTGGTGCAACTACTACAGAAGAAGAACGCCTTGATCGGCGCAGTTGAGTCGTGGATGTATCAGTTCCATGTCCATCATTTGCAGACTTGGTCAAGTTCTCCGCTCCGTGGGGTTCGAGGGCCATGATTTGATTTGAAATTGACTGTGAGTATGAGTGACTGGTCTGTGGTACGGGTTCAATTAAGGATGTGGCCAGGAAATAATGCAACAAGTTCTACCTGAAGGTATATGATTACTTTGGGGCTAGATTTTTGAAAAGTTATCATTGGGTTGGGTCTGTTTGACCCCTGGATAATGCAATAGCAAAATATCCAGGGGTGGGGCACTGTAGAGCATGTGTTTCATTGCAATAGCACATTATCGAGGGGTGGAGCAATGTACAGCATCTGCTTCACTCTGATAACGCACTATCCTCAAATATTATCAATACGTTATCTGTTTCAGGAGGAAAAAAAAAGGCACAATTACTGAAAATTTTGGAGAAACTAAAGTTCATTTCTCATTAGACTCTTGCAACTACGTTTGTAACTACAGGATCATTAATAAGTAGCATTTTTCTCTATGTACCTAAAGGCAGGTCGAGAGTGGCCTGATGGCTATGGAGATGAGTGGGATGAGTTGGATGGGTGAGGAGCACTGCGTCTGCGCTGCTTATCGCTAGCTATATGGTTGATCTACACGACGGGCAGAGCTCATGTCTCAGTCAGTCCCTGGAGCTCATCTAGCGTTCTCTTTCTGGTTGCTGTTGCTTACGCTGGTGACAACGGTTTATTGGAATAAACGTTCTTTGTCCTGACGGAATGGTTCCGCTGCGGTTCTGTCTGTTTGCGCGAGCGCCGTTCTCGGTCAGCTCGGCTTCTGCATCTTTACGGTCTAGGGAGCTGCTCCAGTACTTACGGTGGTCTATGTCTTCCGTAATTCTGTTGAGCAGCTCGTGCCTGGTCTGTGTGCCGAGTCGTTCCGCAAGAGTTCTGAGAAAGGACAAGATTTAGTCAGTATGCTGCTTGAATCTGTCTGTCTCTGACCTCGGGAACGTACAAGGTTCTGGGGTTTGTTTGGGCGTTTCGCTTGTTCTTGGCCGTTGCGTTTGTTGCTTCGGATGGGGCTGTTTGCATTCGACGTGGCGATACGCATAAGCTTTCTGACTGGCCTGTTAGGGCTGCGGGTCTGGGCTTGGGAAAAAGGGGCTTACCCTTATCTCCGGCTGGGTCTGTTTTGGTTTCTAACCGCGCTAGCTTCCTGGCTGGTTGCTGCGGGTCTGGGCGTGTATTCCTACAGCCTTGGGTGCTTCTAGTTGCAAGATTAGAAGTAATGTTGTAGATTTGGATGACCCCGATTTGGGCGAGAGATCGACGGATTACCGAGCGCCCAAGCGCTTTGGTGAGAAAATCGGCCGCATTGACATGTGTTTTGACGTATCGCAGCTTGATGAGGTGGAACCGGATCAATTCACGCACGAAGTGCAGTCGGATGTCCATATGTTTTGTGCGAAAGCTGTTTTGGGATGTTTCGCTGTTGGCGAGATCGATCGCCCCTTTGTTGTCCACCAAAACTTCGATGTCCTCAACGACTTCTTGAAGTTGAATTTCCTTGATGAGACTCGCAAACCACGCGAGGTCTCTGCCTAGATCCGATAGAGCTTTGTACTCTGCTTCGGCAGTCGAAAGTGATACGGTCGGTTGCTTGCTGGATTTCCAGTTGATCAGATGGTTACCAACCGTAACTACAAACCCGGTAGTCGAGCGTCGGGTATCTGGGCAATTTCCCCAGTCGGCATCTGAGAAAGCTTTGAGGTTTGATGATTCCAATCGCTTAAACGTCAGCCCCACGTGCCTTGTCCCCGAGAGGTATCAAAAGACTTGTACAGCTGCTTGATAATGTTTAATTCCGGGATTCTCTAGATGCTGAGAGAGCTGGCTGACCGCAAATGAAATGTCCGGCCTTGTGAGAATACTTAAGTAGTTTAGCGATCCCACTAGCGCCCGGTAGTTTACATTTAGCTTATTGAAAGTGGCAATGTCGTGAGCCGTCGCCTTGGTCAAGCGCTCCCTCGGGTTCAAGGGTCATGTTGCTGGGTGTTCTTTGTCTAAGGCGAATTCGACTAATTTTCGTTCCACGTATTGAGTCTGGTTAATCTGAAGCCCATCTTCAAACCTTTCGATGTTCATTCCCAGGAGGAATTCAGCTTCACCCGGGTATTTGATCTCGAACTCCCGCTCCATCTCTGCTTTGAATACCTCCGGCGCGCTGCTTATAATGACAATGTCATCCACGTGAGCAAACAGCCACGTAGCAGGCCGTCCCTTTGCTTCTGGTCGCCAGAAAACACACGGATCCGACACGGCGATGTTAAACTCGAGAGTCTTGAGGTACGCCGTGAGGCGCTTGTACCAGACAAGCGGTGCTTGTCGCAGGCCGTAGATTGCCCTGTTCAAGTGGAGTACCGAGTTTGGGGGGCAGTCGTAGCCTTGGGGAGGGAGTAAGGTGACCGTTTCTTCAAGCGGGCAAGTGAGGAACGCACTCCTCACGTCCAGCTGATGGATTTTCAATCTATGATTGACTGCAAATGAAATGAGGAGGCGCAAGGAGGCGGCTTTACCCGTAGGGGCGTAGATAATGTTAAAATGGCGCCCGTATATCTGCCGGAATCCTTGGGCACAGACGCGCGCTTTAAATTCAATGACTTCGTTCATTGGTCCCAACTTCCTCCGATAAGCCCATGTTGATGGGATTGGCTCGTCAGTTGGTTGCCGGCGGCGGACAGTCCAGACGTGATGTTTGATCATATTGGCTATCTCTTTCTTTTCTGCTTCGGTCCAATTGACGCGGTCCTTGCTAGCCATGGCCTGATTGTGATTCTTGGGGTCGATTTCGATTTCAATCAGAAAGGCCTGCCTAATCCGCTTACCGGTGACAATATTTCTAGGGCTGATTCCGCTGGTGATTTCCTTTGGCGGCGGATCTGTTGTCCATGCAAATCTTCGCCCTCTTGGAGGGCTCAAATCTTGCGGCTGGCGTTCTTCATCAGCAGTGGGGCTACAGCGCTCGTTTGATTGAAGATCCTCCAGGATAGTTGAGATGTGACGCTCCTCCTCCTCGAGTTCCTCATCTTCAGGTGCTGTTTTCGGCTCGTCAGTCACCGCTTCCTCTTCGCTAAACGGCAGAGGATCATCTGATTTGAAGCTTGGGAGTTTATTCGGCCCATGCGGACTGTGGCTTTTGTTTAGAGCCGGGCATTCAGGGAACGTAAGCTCGTCGAAGTGCACATGTTTCGCTGTTATGATAGATTTATCCTGAGTTCGGTAGATTTTGTAGGAGGAGTAGTCGTTCTCGTAGCCGAGGAGGATTCCTTCCCAAGAAATAGAAGAGAACTTGGTCTCCCTCTTTGGTTTCGGCTTGAACACCCACACCCTGCAGCCGAACGGTCGAAAGAAATTGATGTTTGGCTTCATCTTGAATAATTGTTCGAGGGGAGAGGTCTTTCCTTTAGAAAGTGATGGTAGGCAGTTAGTGGTTGCGGTGGCAGCCTGCACAGCCTCTGCCCACCATTCCGGGGCCATGTTGGCCTGCATTAAGAGGCACCTTGTCATGTCGATAATCGTACGGTTTGCCCTTTCTGCCAATCCGTTGTTTTGAGGAGTGTATGGGGGTGCCACGTTGTGTTGGATACCCTCGGCTTTGAGGTACTCGCTTAGCGTGCCGTTAACAAATTCGCCGCCACCGTCCGAAATTAGCTTCTTCAAAGTGTTGCCGGTCTGCTTCTCAAAAAAGACTTTGTAATTGAGGATGGCTTGCGTTGCTTGACTTTTCTCTTTAAGGATGACAGTGTGGATGTGGCCCGTGTACTGATCTACAATCGTGAGAAAGTAACGTGCGCCTCCGTTGGTAGTTGGCGTGATCGGACCGACTATGTCAGCGTGAACCACCGCGAGAGGGGCGTCGACCGGCTTGAATGCTCCATTGCAAGGTATTCTGGTCAACTTTCCTTGCATGCAAGCTGCGCAAGATCGAGTCTTGGTCAGATCGAGTTTGCCTGATACTGCTTGAGCAATCCTACCAGAACTGGCATGACCAAGGCGATTGTGCCACTTCTGATAGTCTGAGAGCGGCTGCAAGGTCATGGTGTTTAAGTTTATGGCGTTGGTAGGTACCGGAGTGACGCCGACAATCTCAAGCAAGTCATTTACTAGGTTAACTTTAAACGGTGGGCCCTCGTCTATTGATACTTCGGAAATACCAGCCCAATCCTTGATCGAGGCTCGTTTGTTCATGAGTTGAACCAATGAGACCAGGTTGCGCGTTAGGCGCGGGACATATAGTGCGTCTGGAAGATCTATTATCTGTCCAGTTGGGAGGTGCAATTGCGCCGTTCCTCTTGCGACCGCGGCTAGTTCCGACTTGCCGCTTCCAGTCACTATACTGATGTGGACTGGGGTGGAGTCGAGGAAGTAGCTCAGAGAATTCAACATATGATTACTAGCTCCGGAGTCGAGAATTGTCGAGAGAGGAGCTTCCGGTGTCGTCATATTGTATGTGAATGACGGTTTGATTATGCCGGTGTGATAAGCTTCCTCCTCCTCGTCCTCAATGGTGGTGTTGTAGGAGGTGCGTTGTTTCTCGTCGGGTCGTCCTTGAGATTGGTCCTGTAGCGGCCGATCAGGGGGTCTGGTTGATGGATGAATAGTCCAACAAGTTTCTTCGGTGTGAGTGGTGGCTTTTGGGTTGTGTTTGCCGCCACTGCACCTGATAACGCTACCTCCGCCGCGTCCTCCGCCTCTTTTTGTTCTATGGCTCTGTCCCCGGTTGGTTCCAGTGGCTAGGGCGGTAGTCGTGGTGTCAGGGTCGTCGACAAACTTGCGTTTTGTAGCGGTTTCATGTCGGCCGATGTCCCTTAGTTTGGCTATGATTTCTTTCGGTTTTGCCAGCGCTTTAAGGTCAGCAAACAAAGCTTGCATTAGCATAGGTCGCCGTTTGGTTATTTTACCAACGATTCCGCAGCCGACTAGGACATCCGGTACTTTCAATCCGAGGGAGCTGAATTCGGCTAAGCTTTCCTCCATTTCGGTGATATAGGAGTTCATGTCGCGGTTGTACTGAATGTCCAACCATTTGTTCCACACCTGGAACACGGAGAGTAAGGAGTCGGAAGCGTAAATGGTTTTGATGTCCGTCCAGATAGCGTGTGGATCTTGCTCATTGTCATCGTTTATAACGCTCGTGAAGATGGCGTTTGATATAGCTTCACTCAAGATACTACAGGTCCTCAGCGCGCCTTGGAGCTCGTCTTCATCAGGTTCTTTCGACATAGGCTCATCGAGATATTCCTCAAGGTGGCGCGGTCTGAGATGCATCTTGATCTTTCTCTCCCACAGAGGGAAATTCGAACCGTCAAACTTTGGTACGTTTACATGGTCCTTGTCCGGACTGTAAGCGTCGCTCCTTGCAGCCGGTTGCACGGACTTTTCCGTACCGCTGGAGCTTTGCGTTCGAGTGTTTGCCATGTCGGCCTGCCTTTAGCTTCTTGTTGAGGTAGTCGTATCGAGCGGGTCGAGACTGTAAATCTGAAAATTTTGGAGAAACTAAAGTTCATTTCTCATTAGACTCTTGCAACTACGTTTGTAACTACAGGATCATTAATAAGTAGCATTTTTCTCTATGTACCTAAAGGCAGGTCGAGAGTGGCCTGATGGCTATGGAGATGAGTGGGATGAGTTGGATGGGTGAGGAGCACTGCGTCTGCGCTGCTTATCGCTAGCTATATGGTTGATCTACACGACGGGCAGAGCTCATGTCTCAGTCAGTCCCTGGAGCTCATCTAGCGTTCTCTTTCTGGTTGCTGTTGCTTACGCTGGTGACAACGGTTTATTGGAATAAACGTTCTTTGTCCTGACGGAATGGTTCCGCTGCGGTTCTGTCTGTTTGCGCGAGCGCCGTTCTCGGTCAGCTCGGCTTCTGCATCTTTACGGTCTAGGGAGCTGCTCCAGTACTTACGGTGGTCTATGTCTTCCGTAATTCTGTTGAGCAGCTCGTGCCTGGTCTGTGTGCCGAGTCGTTCCGCAAGAGTTCTGAGAAAGGACAAGATTTAGTCAGTATGCTGCTTGAATCTGTCTGTCTCTGACCTCGGGAACGTACAAGGTTCTGGGGTTTGTTTGGGCGTTTCGCTTGTTCTTGGCCGTTGCGTTTGTTGCTTCGGCTGGGGCTGTTTGCATTCGACGTGGCGATACGCATAAGCTTTCTGACTGGCCTGTTAGGGCTGCGGGTCTGGGCTTGGGAAAAAGGGGCTTACCCTTATCTCCGGCTGGGTCTGTTTTGGTTTCTAACCGCGCTAGCTTCCTGGCTGGTTGCTGCGGGTCTGGGCGTGTATTCCTACAATTACGTTACGGCTGCGCCAAGAAATCAAAAATTACTAGTAGCAGTAACATAGCTGGGGGGGGGCACTCATACCGCTACGTTACGGAAATAACGTAGATAACGTAGGGTAACATAATTCCCCAGTGTTGCCCTCATCATGCGGATATTCAGAATCAAGACAAGATTTTTCAGACACAAGGCCCCGGTTTGCACCATTAGAATGTTACTAATGTAAAGAGAGACACACTTTATCTGAGTGTGAATCTTACAACCAGGACATGCAAACTAGAAGGATGTTCAGATATGAGAAACACCAGATGACAGCTGTGAGCTAAGGAGGCCTTAATGGGAGGCCGACGAGACACGAGGGAAGAAGGAGAGGAAACGACTAAGCACCTGAGAAACACCAGATGACAGCTGTGAGCTAAGGAGGCCTTAATGGGAGGCCGACGAGACACGAGGGAAGAAGGAGAGGAAACGACTAAGCACCTATTGAGGTGCGAGGGAGGTGATCGACAAGATGAGTGAGTTCATTGCATGATGAGCAAACAAAAGTGAAGAGAAAAGAAAGGGAAATGGAAACCAAACCTGAGAAACACCAGATGACAGCTGTGAGCTAAGGAGGCCTTAATGGGAGGCCGACGAGACACGAGGGAAGAAGGAGAGGAAACGACTAAGCACCTATTGAGGTGCGAGGGAGGTGATCGACAAGATGAGTGAGGAAAAGGAAAAGGCGGTACAACACAGCAAAGCTAGACTAGATACAAGCGGAGCTGAAACCTAAACCTAATCTACAAAGTTGTACCGGTTCTGTCCTCCGAGCGAGTCTTGCCGCAGCACCCCACTAACCCCTTTCTGGTCTTGAACGCCACAGCCCCCCCTGCTCATCAGGCAGTGAAGCTGCTGTTGATTTTCATGTTCCCCAGGGACACTTGAGCAATGGCTCCTCGGGTTCTCTTCGGATTGAGCGGCTTGGTGAGGAAGTCGGCGAAGTTGATCTCGGTAGGCACATACAGAACCTCAAAGTTGTTGGCTGCAATGTGATATCGAAGCCAATGGTGTCGTGTGTTGATGTGACGTGTCCGATGCTGGTAGACTGAGTCCTT
The DNA here is from genome assembly GCF_026914185.1 of Puccinia triticina. Taxonomy (NCBI): domain Eukaryota; kingdom Fungi; phylum Basidiomycota; class Pucciniomycetes; order Pucciniales; family Pucciniaceae; genus Puccinia; species Puccinia triticina. Next base: position 1,995,277 of record NC_070573.1, read on the forward strand.
GAGGAGGGCTAATGCCCCTTGGTTGTCGCAGAGAAGTTTGACACTGGATCGTTGGGTGTTGAGAAGTGGATATAGTTGGTCAAGGAGTTGGCCGGTCCAGCGGAGATCTTGTCCGGCCTCCGAGCAGGAGCGATATTCTGATTCAGTTGTCGACAGAGCAGGACCATCGTCATCCTGCTTTTGACAACGCCAGCTGAAAACCCCGTTGTGGAGGAGGATGCTACCGGAGAAAGAAGCCGCCTGCGTTCCGGTTGCGAAACTGGCGTCGGCGTAGGCTACTAGCTGATTGTGAGGGCCGCCGACGTTGCCAAGTGTGAGACCGAAATCCTTTGAATGTTGAATGTATCGCAACGTGATTTTTAGTTGTTCTTGATGGCTCTTCTTTGGGTTGTTGAGAAATTGGGAGAGGTAGCTGACGGCGAATGCTAGGTCAGGTCGCGTGCACTGTACGAGGTACTGGATGAGGCCCACGCCTCGTCGGTAGTTGAACTTCGGGTCCACTGGCTCGTCTTTAACTGGAATTTTGTGTGTGTTGAGAGGCAGAGGAGTCGAGGCTGGCTTACAATTTACCATCTGGAATTCCTCGAGTATTTCTCTGCAGTATCGGTCTTGAGAGAGAGTGATCGTGCGCCTGTTTCTGTCTCTGGTCACCCGCATGCCTAGCACGTAGCGACATTCGCCAAGGTCTTCCATCTCAAAGCGTTCCTTGATGGCGGTCTTGAAGAAGGAAACATCGGGGCCCATGATGACGAGGTCATCGACGTGTACAAAGACAAAACAGGGCCGCGCCGGATCTTGATGAACGAAAAGACACGGATCAACTGATGTTGCGACGAAATTGATTGACTCAAAGAAATCCTTGAGGGCTTTGTACCAACATCGCGGGCTTTGTTTGAGGCCATAGAGAGACTTCTGGAGCTTTAGACCATGGCCTGGAGGAAGCTCGATGCCCAGACCATCGGGTACCTTGATGAAGATGTCCTCTTCTGGGACGCCATTTAGGAACGCGCACCGGACGTCCATTTGTTGGATGTCGAAGTCAAGATTGGCTGAGATGCCCAGGACCAACCGGAGAGTTGCTTGCCGACCTGTGGGGGCGAAAGTGCGATTGTAGTCACAGCCCTCGATTTGTCGGAAGCCGCGAACACATAACCTGGCTTTGTACTTGAGCAGTTCACCATCGGCGTTGAACTTCCGCTTGAAGACCCAAGTAGTGTCCAGCTCGCGACACCCCGGTGTTTTAGGCGAAACCACCCACACCTCATGCCTCTTCATGTTGTTGAGTTCGACCTCAACAGCCATGAGCCATTCGTTTTCATCGATGCGACCTAGGATCTCACCATACGTCTTCGGATCATGTTGTGATTGGGGCTCCCCGACGAGGACCAGGGCCCGGTGACGGCGGGATCCAGAGATGATGTTGCTCTGGTTGATGTCGGATGAGATGTTCTTGGGAGCCTCATCAAAATGGGGGACGTATGCGTATCCCTTCTTGGGGGGTAGGCCGGTGGACGGAGCCGGTGATTCCGGTGCCGGATCTTCTGGGGCCAGAGGGGGACGTGGAGCATCCTCCCCAGGATTGACTGGAGGAGGAACGTCGGGGAAACTGGCTTGCGGGGGCTCTCCTTCGACGTCCAGTCTCGTGGCTCCCGTCAAACGATTAGGGTTGGGAATGGCGTCCACGACTTCGTCGAAGTCATAGAGGATTGGAAGTTCGAGCGACTTGTCGTCGGATTTGAGCATTGGGAATGTTTGAGGAAACAGGCGAACATGATGAGAGACCACGATTTTGTTGTTCGACGGCACCCAGACCCGGAAAGAATGATGATGTTCGTTGAAGCCAATGAGAATTGCCTCCGCACCAGAGGGTGAGAACTTGGAGTCTCGCCACTTGCGTTCCTCAAAGAGAACGGCTCTGCAACCAAAGGGAGCGAGACGAGTTAGATCCGGTTTGTGTCCGTGCCATTTCTCGTAAGGGGACGCAAAACTGATGGAACTGTCTGGGGAGCGGTTTTCAAGGAATACTGACAGTTGCACCGCCTCGCCCCACCATTCCAAAGGAAGACCACAGGTCATGAGAAGAGTCCGAGATTTTTCAATGGTCGTTCGATTTCCCCGCTCCGCCAAAGGATTTTGTTGAGGAGTGTAGGGAGCGGAAGTGAGATGTTGGATACCTCGGGCTTCGAACAGGGCTTTGAATTGGTGGTTGCAAAATTCACCACCGTTGTCGGAGACAACTGATTTTAATTTCCGGCCAGTGTGAGTTTCGGCCTGATTCAGGAAGATGAGAAAAAATTTGAAGGTGTCTGACTTACACCGCATCGGATAGATGAACCGATATTTGGTGAAGCCATCGATAATCTTGAGAAAGTAAAGGTTTCCTCCTCTTGACATTGGATTGATGGGGCCGCAAAGATCCATATGAATGCAGTCTAGTGAGGCGTTGAAGGTCGGGAAATTCCCCCCAAAAGGTTGGCGATGCATTTTTGCTCGATCACAGACATCGCAGTCTAATGAGTTGATTTGAAGGTTCGGATAAGCCTTCTTGAGATAGGGGAGGCTGGGATGTCCCAGGGCCCGATGGAGGTCAAGTGGAGAGGGAGGAGAAAGAGAGAGAGCTTTGAGAGGGTTCATGTCGATCTTGAGGACATTTTCTTCGGTTGAACCTACGAAGACGATCTCGGAGCCCCTCCGGCACTCAAATCGATCACCGTTCGCCGTTGGGATTAGAGAGAAACCTTGGCGGATGTAATGGGTGAGGGAGATGAGGGAGTTGGACAGATTAGGCGCATAGTAGGCCAGACTGAGTTTGAGGGGGCCAATGGCGGTTTGGATGACTGCTGGACCGAAACCAAGGATTGGGATCGCGGCGCCATTCGCCCCAAAGACCGAGGACGAGGTGGTTGAAAGGGAGCTAAAATAGGCTCGATTCTTGAGGAAATGGCCAGAAGCCCCGCTGTCCAGGATGAGGACATCTCGGAAGTTTGATCTGGCGCCAAGACTAGCACGACCTTGAAATTTGGCTTTCATCCGATCAATGGCGGCCTGATGAAACGCGATGGCTTTGTCTTCGTGGATCTGCCAACATTCGGATTCTGGGTGCGTTGTATCCGGATTGTGCCGCCCATTAGAACAGTACGCTCGGCGATTTTTCTTCTTGGAGGGGTCGGAGGGCTTGTCGGGTTGAGACACAGCACGGGTGGTGGAGGCGGAGGCATGCTGTTGAGACACAGCCAGGGCGGTGGCAGTGGTGATGTGTTGATGTTGAGCCTCACGTTGCCGCCGAACTTCGCTTTCCACATCGCGCAGAAAATTCTCCATGTCCGGGGTCTCATCGTCCTTGAAGTTGCTGTATTGAAGAGTTCGGAAGGTATTGAAGGGAGGAGGGAGTCGCCGGAGAGCATAGATTACTCCTATCGAATGGAGGGCATCCGTACCAAACTTCTTGCAGCCTACTTCATGTAGATGTCGGAAGGAATGACGAGCTTCAGTGATTGACTTTTCCATATCAGATTCGTCGAACACTATGTCGAAGTATTTGTCGATGGCTGTCGCAATGTTTTCCATGGTTTTGCCGGCAAAGTGAGCCTCGATGTCGTCCCATAGTTTCTTTGGGTCATAGTCTTTCAGATCTTTGACAAACCGCTCCAAGTTGGCTGTGTTCATGTGCATCCTGATGAAGGTTGTCGCCATTTTGCAGTTGGTTTGATAGTCCGGTGATTTCTTCATCTCCTCGGTGTGGGCGTCAAGGATGTAGTCATCTAACATTTTGAAGCCAAGTGTAGTGACGATAGCCCACCTCCAGGCAGTGAAGTTGTCTCGATCAAGCCTTTCCGTGACCAATTTGGTGTTGGTGAGGTCGGAGCTGGTCATTTTGGTTGAATAGAAGAGGATTTTAGATGAGGATGTGGGGTTCAGTTGGTCAAGGATGAGTTTCTCCGAATAGGAATCGGAAGATTTGAAAGACTGAGGACTCGATGCTCGTGGAGTTGAATCTGCCTGCTCAAGGGACGGGTCCACTGGGTTTGAGGTCGGAGAGTTTATGGATGGAGGATCTTCACCAATTGGATCCGCCACGGTGCTGAAGTCGTCTTATAAAAGAAGGGAAGTGTTGGTCGGAAGCTCCTGGGCTGCTCAATTAGCTCGTTTACGCTGGGCTCATAACCTGAGAAACACCAGATGACAGCTGTGAGCTAAGGAGGCCTTAATGGGAGGCCGACGAGACACGAGGGAAGAAGGAGAGGAAACGACTAAGCACCTGAGAAACACCAGATGACAGCTGTGAGCTAAGGAGGCCTTAATGGGAGGCCGACGAGACACGAGGGAAGAAGGAGAGGAAACGACTAAGCACCTATTGAGGTGCGAGGGAGGTGATCGACAAGATGAGTGAGTTCATTGCATGATGAGCAAACAAAAGTGAAGAGAAAAGAAAGGGAAATGGAAACCAAACCTGAGAAACACCAGATGACAGCTGTGAGCTAAGGAGGCCTTAATGGGAGGCCGACGAGACACGAGGGAAGAAGGAGAGGAAACGACTAAGCACCTATTGAGGTGCGAGGGAGGTGATCGACAAGATGAGTGAGGAAAAGGAAAAGGCGGTACAACACAGCAAAGCTAGACTAGATACAAGCGGAGCTGAAACCTAAACCTAATCTACAAAGTTGTACCGGTTCTGTCCTCCGAGCGAGTCTTGCCGCAGCACCCCACTAACCCCTTTCTGGTCTTGAACGCCACAAGATATCAAGGAGTCTACTACTACCCAAATAGACATGAGCCTATTGTAGTAGATAAAGACTCATTGGTGCCGCAAATGGTACAGACGTTCCATGAAAAACAAAGCAAGGTAAATGAGACCACTGCTGCGGCTCCGGAATCAACATCAGCTGTCATAGAGCTAGAAGAATGGGGATCATGGGTTCCACCTCAAATGCACATTGATGAAGGAGATTTGCAAAACAATGTAGGGTTTGGACTCAGAAAATCTCAAAGAATTCAAGAGAAAACCACTCCAGTGACTAGTCAATCCTTACCTACTAAACCACAAGAGCCAACCAGCAAAGCGCCCCCACCAAATCAGGAAGCATTACAAGTCCCCACTAGGAGGAAAAGCTTTCCTGGGTCCTTGATGGAAGAGGAAGAAAATGTGGAAGAAGAGGGTGTACAGCACAAAAAACCAGCTTCAAAGAAGGCAAGCAAAACTAGGGAAGAGTCTTCAGCAAGTAAGGAAGAATCAACCCCCAGATTAGACAAGTCTATCCGCAACAAGTTCTGCAAACAGACATACACTCTCACCTTAGAGGAAATTGTAAAAATTGCCCCGCATCTCTTGAGAGGTCTACAAGAATCCCAACCAGACACCAAAATGCCAGGGAATGGAGTAAATAACAGGCAATTGAACTGTTCTATTGGTGTTGACCCTGAAGACAAAGACAACACATGTCTCAATTATGCTTGTCCTGTTGGGATGGTGGATATGACCATCAATGGTAGGAAGATCAGGACTTTATTTGATACAGGTGCAGAAATGAACATCATTCCAGACACCCTGGAAAGTCAGTTGGGACTAGTAACTACAGAGATATTTATGTGTCTCAGAGGGATTGGGTGTTGGCGCCCGTCTCTTATGTGACATGGCGTTGATGGGATTTTGATTACAAACCGCCGCGGTTATGTAGCAGAGGTAGGTTTTTTGGGTCACACTATAGCTTAAGGCCAGTGGAAAGAAGTCCTACTCGACGCCATAAGGCGGAGGGACTGGCACCCTTACGTGAGTAAGGCGACACGGCGAAAACTCAGCCCAGCGCCGTTGCTTTATAAGGGATAAACCACTTATCTTCTAGGTTACAGGTGTGATAATAACACCTGTACCTAGGAGGAAGATACACGGAAAGAGGAGGAAGCTGTAAAGGAAAAAAGGTTAGTTAGATTATGTAAAACCCCACTCACTGTAGTTTCAGTAAGGTACACGGGTTTGTATGGCAATAATCTTGGTGGGAGAATGGAGAGACCTCCCTTTTTATATTGCAGGGATCAGCTCCTTCCTTTGAGTCAAGGACCTGAGGGATCCTTAACTGGAAGACTTCCCGTAGGATCTACGCCCCCCGTACAGACTAAAAATTCACAGATCTAAACCTTACTTGCTGGTGAAAAGTGATTGAGATCAAGTTCTCACCAGCCAGTAAGGTTTAACCTGGCCTGACAGATCTGAATTTTTAGCCCACGGGAAGTCATCCACTCCAAGGAGAGGAGTGATCACGGAATTCAGAAGGGGATTTACATAAATGGGTATGTAATCTCCCCATTTGTACATACATTGCGCTTAATCAGGATAAATACATAGAGAGATAGGATTATCTCTCTTTGTATGTACAAATATGTAATCAGTGTGAAATAAGGTTAATTACATATTCAAAAGAATGTGAAATATGTAGTAAGTACATAATAATAGTACATATGAATAAAAGGTACATAATTAACGTAATGACAGGGAATTGAACTCTTGACTTCATGTACATGAGTCAATTATTAAAGCAGTCTTTAACCATCAGGTTATAAGACATGTACTATGCATTGAAGACACATGGACTTAGTGTCTCAGTGTCTGACATTGGGGGTCACTTCACACCAATTGTAGGACTAGCAGAAAAAATACCAATTAGTGTGCTTCCCGGCTACGTCCACTTCACCAACTTTTCCATAGTAAGAGGCTCAGTTCATACAGTTTTGGGTCAACCTTTCCTAGCAGATCATAACATAAGATTAGAGTTGTCCAATCAGAAGGGTGAGGTATTAAGCTTTCCCAATTCAGAAGGAAGAAGAGTGTGCATACCTATCTGTTTGCCCAGTACACCAGGATGGCACAAAGAAGCTCCAACATTTAGGCAGAATTGCTCCTTCCAAGTAGTTGATTGGGATATTTTTAATAAATTTGCTAATCAAACAGTGGGAAGGAAAGACAATAATGTTCCAGTGGTTGAATGGGATCAGTTGGAGAAACTGGGATCTGCGCTAGGAACTGGCAAGCTGACTTCAGGAGAAGAAGAGTTGCCACAAGTAGAAATTTTGGCCAGCAAAGATTCAAACCCAGGCTTAATAGAGGAGGACCCTTGGCAAGTATATGTTGCCAAACCAGTAGATTGTGCAAATGAGTTGGAAGCAGCTTTTCTCACAGAAGAGGAGCAGAGTAGGGTGGACACCCAACTTGCAGAAGCAGAAGTGGGATCACATTTTTGTTAGAAACAATAAACCTTCAACATTTTTTTATGCTTTCTTGTGTACCAACATTGGGTAGATAGATAGTAGGAAAAAAAAGAGAACACAAGGATTTTTTCTCTTAGGGTAGGAATAAGAGCAGATAGGAAAAAAAAAACAGACACTGCTGCCATAAGTGTTTTTTGTTTGGTCCTCTCCTTTGTTCTGTCAGATTTGGTCTAAATAGGACTTACTAAATTTGGATTGATAATTGGAAGGGGTCAGAAATCACTCAATTAAAGTTACATGTACATAGGATCAAGAAAAAGGTGGAGCAACTTACTAGAAATGTCATGGCGGAGAGGGTCGAAATTGGCGACGAAGGGTTCATGAACCTCTGAAAATCGGAGGAAAGAAGCGCGAAACTGGATGCAAGGATTGTTGGGAGAAAGGTTGGCCGTAGGGGATCAAGGGATGGTGTTGGCTGGGACGTTAGGTTGAAGCTGGCACGAAAGGGGTTGGGCACACTGAATTGGAACTCAAACTGGGGGGATGTTGTCAGGGAGTCAAAAAAAAAAGTATATGTATCAGCAGTTTTGTTCCTTTTGGAAACAACACGGAATAACAGGCAAGGTATTCAAACTTATGGAAGGAGCAAGGGGACACAAAGCAACCCTTAGCGTCTATGAAACGAGGTGGAGTCGCTTGAGTTGTCCTCAATGGTTGGCCACGAGGAGACTGAGCTAGCTTCTAGATAAGTTTGGCAAAGGATACACTTTAGCATCAAGGAAACAAAGTTTTTCAGGCACCCCTGTCGGTACCATACAGCCTAATAGACAGTGCATGGAACCGTGCTGTCAAGCCTGGCAGGTACAGCTAACGTACCCAAAAGGGCTTGCGACTCGGGCCGCAAACTCTGAGAGTTTGTGCCGCAGCGGCAAGACTTTTGCGCAGCGCAGGGGCCCGTGCGCGCGGGCCGTGCTTGGGGAATCCCCGGGGGGGGGGGGGGGCTCAGGAAGGCGGCCTGCCACCAATCCACACCAGCCAGCCATCACCAGTACCTGCCATCCACCACCAACCCACCGCACTGCCAACCATCACCAACCCAAAACACCACCGACCATTGTCGAGTCACCACCACCATCACATCCATCCATCCCCCATCCCATCCACCGCCAAAATTCACCCCGGCAGTCAAGGATCATTCAAACAATCACATCAGCCGCCGGCCATCGGAACAATCCAACACAGGTGAGTAGGTTGGTTTACATTGGTGTTATAAGGAGCACCCAAGTCTCACTCATATGCTGGCATTGATTACTTCTTTGGATTGTCTAGGTTCAGCATGGACAACCCTGAACGCTTGATTTCTCCATCCGATTACAGTGAATGGTTCCACCACCTGCAGACCAACACGTGCCAAACCTCTTTGATGGGACTGCCCATTTGGTTGAGGAGCGCAACCACCGCCGTGAAGCCTTCATCAGAAGCCAGGGAAGAACGTCACAATTGGACCCATCACTTACGGCACAATTGGACCCATCACTTATGGGCTTAATGCCAGTGTCACCGACCACGAGCCAATCAAGCCAGTTAAGTTTGTCTCAACCAACTGCTGCTCAATCTCAACAACACCTCCAGCTTCCTTTTGATTGGCCCAAATCAACCTTTGGCCGCCCCGAGGTCCCCATTGGTATCAAATTCCTTCTATTTGCCCCCAAACCTAGCCCACCTCTTATCAACACCCGCAAGCGACGGACCATAGCTCCTCCCGTCAGCTCCCAATATCAAAAAGCCGAATCCGAACCTAGAAAGCTCCTGATTGACTGGGACAGTCACGACTACAACCTCGAAAGGTTCAAGGCAGCCACAATCAACCTGATCCAACACAATGAAGACGAGGGGCTTGGATTATATTCCCAAGAACTAGAATCCAAGGGCTGTATTGTTTGGAACATGATTATCCCCAATGGACGCACGTTTGCAGCAGCCCAAAAAAAGCGACTCAATTCCGCCGAAATATTCACCCAGTTCCTCCAGGTTGCCGAGGCCACTCCAGAATCCCGCAAGATCATTTGTTGCTTGGTCCAGAAAGATCCGACCATGTTAGCTCAGGTGAGAGCACATTCTATTCCCCCCAATGTATATGGTTATCTGACGTTGGGTGAACTGCTAGAAAGAGTCCGTTTATAAACACCTCAGGCTCATGCACTCAGGACCCAGCTCTTCTGTCAAAGACCCGGTTGATGGGCCCTCGGCAGGTGCACAGGAAGCTGCTTCCCTCACAGATTTGGTCCAAGAACTCGGCTGTATCCACAAACCTGCCGAACATCTCACTGGAAGCCATGAAACCGGTGTCTTCATCAATCCTGAAAAGCCGAACAAATTCTTCCAAATGACACCAAAACAAATTGCTATGTGGGCCAAAGCAATCGTAAGTTCTATTCCCTATTCCCTTGACACATGTGGCTGAGGATCTAGACTGATCCAATGCTTCAAATCCTTTTGATAGAGGCAAAACCCCGGCCAAGTGACCCTTAGGATCCCCCCAAAATCTGACAGTTTCCAGTTCAAGACCAAGGACGACCAACCAACACCACCGCCTCCAGTTCCAGCGCAACCACCACCTCCGGCCGCAGGGGTCCAATACCCCACACCATTCAGCCTTGCAATGCCACCTGGCATGTTTTTCAATCTGATGCACATGGCAAACCCAATGAAAATGCCGCCTTGGATGAATGCAGACCCCAGTCAGAACCTCCCTGGCACGCCAGAACCCCCAACAACGCCTCCTGACAGCAGCCTCGAGGACTTCCTCAAATACACCCACGTCAATCCAGAATCCTCTCAAGTCACCGATGGGATCAGCACCCTTGGGATCACGCACTGGACTATGTTCAAGGAGTTCAAGGCCTCCGAGCTTGTCAGCAAAAGAATCCCTGAAGGCCCAGCTTGCTCAATTGTCTCCTCCGCAAAGAAGTATGCCAAACACTTGATGACCTCGTAGTTTTTTTTGCCCTCTTCCCCCACAGCCTTTCTTATGCAATTATTTTGTAATCACACTCTTTTAATCATGTATTTTATTCCTCTATTTTTACTCACACTCTTTGGATATTTTGTAATGACATTGTAATCTCACTCTTTTGAAGTTGTTGCAATTGAAATTGATTGTAATCTCACTGTTTTGAAGTTGTTGCCATTGAAATTCATTTCAATCTCACTCTTTTGAAGTTGTTGCAATTGGTTTCAATCAATTAGAATAAAGAAATTTACATGATTTAATTAACTTGAAGAGTGTGCATAAGTGACAAAGGAATTGGACCAATGCAGATAAGATTTTCGTTGCAATTAAAATGAAGAGAGAAAAGACAAAGGAAAGAATCAATGCGGAAAAGAAGTGAATCAAACAGGAGAGGAAGTGAAAATCATTCAGTGTAACCACAGCCCCTGAAAAGACCTCTCATAAGATCAGCCGTGAAGACCTCGATGGCCTCCTCGTTGGTTTTGCCTCCATCAAGCTCGCCGTATCGTCTTAAGCTAGCCTTCAAGACGCTGAAGGCTTTTTCTATTGGATTCTTGTCGGGGGAGTAGGCAGGAAGGTAAACGAGCAGACAGCCATAATCGTTGATGAGCTGTTCTATGTTGCCGTTGTAAGACTCAAAAGTGGTAATGAAACCCTTTTGCTGAATGGTGAAGGGTATGAAGGAGTTGCAAGCTCTGCCCTTCTGTTATCAGTCAACAAGACCCACCAAGCTCAGCTTGGCAAGTTTTATTAAGTGATAGGTCTGGTCTGTTCCAGATGAAATCTGTTTGATTGGCAACGTGTAAGTGTTTCAATTACTTTGTTATAAGGGTTGAAATGTTGTTATAAGGGTTGATTTATTGTTATAAGGGTTTTAGGATTTGAGTGTGGATGAGTGTTGGGTGACTTGTGAGTTCTGGGTGAGGAACTGGGGCAGACCACTGGGGGTGGAGAGAGCTCCTTTTATAGACAAAAGGGGAGCCCCAAAGGGGCTTGTGGGTTAGGGTTTCAGTTAATCTAGACAACAGGGTGAGGGATTTTAGCTGGTGGGAGTAGATACAAATGATGTCATAACCCCTCAGGGGCGCATGAGTGGTGTCAGAATATACAAAAGAACATTCTAACGCATGCATGAGGTGACAGTAGACTGCATGAGCTGTCATACAGGGGGCATTAGTTTATACACAAAGTCTGAGGCTGCAGAAACAGTGTAAATGATGTCATACTATGTATATAAAGGATGTATGTAGTTAATATGTAATGAGTGTAGCCTGACAGGGAGATGTATGTTTGTATCCTGTGATATGTATAAGTGTACTACTGTGAAACTTGGGTTGGGGCAGGTGACAGCTGGGTAACTGGGCTGGCCGTGTGATAGGTGTCCATGAGGTGTAACTTCCATGCTAGCGGGGGTCCAGGGGTGCTTCCAGTGGTTACTAAGGGTGAAATTGGCCGTAGAATCCATTTCTGGGGTCCATTTGGTTGTATCTTGAGGCCTAGTATGAGTAATTATGTGGTATAGAAAAAACTTTTTATTTTTCCACTTTTCCGTCTACCACATCCTCCCCCAACTTATTGTCTGTCCCCAGACAATTTTGACGTGAAAAGTGCTTTCTGTCAACTTTTGAACCTGTGACATGGTGAATTTACGTGATGATTTGCAGGATCCTTGGAGAATTGGCCATTTTGACGTCTTCTGGGCCACGTGGCTTGAGAGGCTGCGCAGGGTGAAAATTGGCCAAAAATTTGATTTTTGTTAATTTTAGGGTTTTTCTTGACAAAAAATTTTTGTTGGTTCTGGGAGTTAAAGTGCTGCGCGCAGTCCGCAGTCCGCAGTCCGCACTTGCGCAGTTGCGCAGTAGTGCTGCTTGTGCTGTGGTGGCGGCCGCAGCTGTTGCTCTAGCGCCTTAGGGTGCGCGCTATTGAAGCCGCGGGCCTCGGGTGTCGAGTAGTGATCGGGGACTCGACCCGTCTCCGATGATTGGTTGGTCGGGCTTGGGGCCCGGGTACACAGTGATGATTGTACCCGCCCGTCAAGCTCTCGTTTGGTCTCAAGTGTTTACTCCCTACCCCGCCACGGGGTATGTGTATGTATATTGACCTTACCCCATAGGGGGGGTATTGATGTATCCTCTACCTTTCGTCCTTGGCCAGCACCCAACCCTTTGACTTCGCCGATCTTCCGACCTCTTTGACTACATACGTCACCGGCGCCGCTGGCTTGGTTTCCTCAAGTTGGTTCTCTTGACCTCGGACCACTTTCGTCATATGGAGTGGGTTTTTCTCTTTTCTGTTCTGCTAGCGGTTCTTTGATTTGGAGCCCGCTTCTTCTTGGTTCCAAAGAAGACAAAAAAGAAACAGAACCCATCTGTGTATACCAGATTTGACAGCTGACAGCCCTATTCTACTTCGACAGCGCTCCTCGTACCACCGCCGCGGACAGATTCGCTCGCTGGACTCGATAGCCCATACCCTCAACAGTGTATGTACATACATGTTCCTTTCTTTTGACCGGTGCTAAGACGGAGAGACTGACGACCGTCTCTTTGTCTCGTTCTTCTAGATCTTCCAACGACTTCTAATGCGCATTGCTGCCGCTGATCAAACGAGGTCGATCGAAGGTCCTTTAAGCCCTGCAGCTGTGTGTATTGGACATGGGCCAAGCCCTCCTCCATCGACGTCATCGCCTCAGTAGTTCGGATTCGAGTGCCTCCCCCCCGGTGAGTCTACCGAGGGTTTTGCGAGGGTATAAAAGGTCTGCCTCGCCTCGTCATCTCCATCCTCACCCGTACCACATCGGGTCCTCATTTTAACTAGTTGTTCTACTACCATATCGTCCAAACGATACTGTTGTGCATAGCTTGTTATCCCCAAACCATTGCAAAGATTGTTGTCGATCTCGTTTGTCCTTGATGATCGCTTTCGGGTGTAGAACTGATAAGTCCTCCTTCCCCCTGTTGCCCAAACGTTACTATCGTTGACTAGCGAGTGGCGCGATATAAAGCTAATCAAACTGTTGCAAAGCCCGCCCTCCAGTTTGAGCCCGATCAACCCGGAACAAGGTGAGTTGTCCTTCTGTGAGCTTTGTCGCTTGCGCCAAGAAGCGTAGAAATGATGATTGGGTTTTTGAAGTCCATATTGAGTTCACGTCCGACCAATCGTTCCCGATCGTCCTAACACAAGCAAAGCTGTTTGTATCTGGAGCTGCCATCCTTCGTTCCCAAGACTAAATATGTGTAACAATAGCTGTGTAACCAATAATGTTGATCCAGTATAGCGTTGATCTAGCGGTTTCTACTGATCCTTTTTATCATGAAATTTGAAAATTCTGAATCCCAGAATGAAGTTGAAAGCCCCCTCCCCCAACTGAGAAGGTTGTCCTCAACCTCAAAGAAAGTGAGTTATTTGTAAGAAAGAAAGAAAAGTAAAAAAGAGTGTGGTTTTTTTTTAAAAACGAGTGTTGATAAGCAGTTTAAACTCTTGCTGAGGAGGTAGATTTAGTTGGAGGTTTCCATAGACTTTTGAGATATTCTGAATTGTGTATTGTGAGATTGATGGTGGGAGGATGGTGATAAAAGAGTGACTTTTTGAAAGAATGTGAGTTCCTCCCCCAACTTGAAAGATTTAAGCCCCAATAGTTTCAGAATTTAGAGCTGATATCTGTTTTGATGATTCAGAAAATAGAAAAATGGTAAATGTTTAACCAATTCCAACAAGGAGCCTTGGGCGGTTGAAGTGTGTCTGAAGTAGTCCAAAGAGGTCAGGCGGAATCTTCAGTGATGGTTGAACAAGGAGCTTCCTGAGTGAGTAAAATAAGTAAATAAATTGATTCCTTTGTGATTCAAGATGATATAGATCATTGATTGATCCTTTCAATTCTTGTTTAGGTTCTGAATGGTATTCATTGTGTTTGCTACTTGAATTTGTTTTTGTTGAGTTAATATCTGGTGGTACCGGCGCAGGCGGCAAGATAAAAATGTCTTCAGATGGTGTACGGATTGGATTTGGACTGATTGGATTTTGTGAGTCTGTTTGGTTGAGATCTGTAGTAGTACTAATACTTGGGTTGCATATACTGATAGTCTTGCCTTCATTTTCTCCAGGGTCTGTATCTGTGGGTCCTGGGGCTTGAAGGGACAGTTTGTTGAACATTTCTTCTTGTTGATCCAAGTGAGGTTTAAAGAGGTGCTTGTTGAGTTTCAGTTCTTCCTCCCAAAGCCATCCTTCTGGTCCAAAGTTAACTACCTTCAGGCACTCTTCAGTAATCCTGGCTGTAGGCTTGAAATCAGGAGGATTTGGGGTAAGTGGTGTTTTGTAGGGACCTTGAGTGAGTGGAGGTCTTTGCAGTGGAGGATTCAAAGCCTGTGGAATAGGTTGATTGATAGGTCGAACTTTCTTGGCCATAGGTTTGTACTTTGTCATGCACCATAAACTCCCCTCCTTCCAGCTTTGACATAATCTCTCCTGAAACAGTGATCCCAGCCCGTTGGAGAGTAACTTTCCTATTTGCTGCCGGTCCTTATCCAGTTGATTTATCCTTGTGGTGTTGATGGAAAAACCTGGTTTGGAATCAGATGTGCCTTTGGAAATGGATTTTAACGGTAAGCCTTTCTTTATGGCACTGCAGAATTTTAACAGTTTAAAAAACATAATAAGGATGTTCTTTTTGACTGAAAAGAGTTTGAACAGTAAAACAGCTGTTTGTCTTGATGTCTTTTGGAAGTATTTAACAAAAACAGATTTGAGCCAGTCTAAGAAAACCGGTGTCCGAGACATAACACGCTTGACTAGCTGAAGCGAGCTACTCCCTAGATGGCCACCGGAAGTTCTAAAAAATGCTGAGTTGATTTCTTTTTGAACATGCGATGTTCTTCGCCTTCCTCTTGGAGCGGATCCGATGGAGGAGCAGGCCTGATGACATTTGTACTAAGGTTCTTTCGATTATCCCAGCCTCTTCCTTGCCCAGTTCGTGCCAATGGTACTGAAATTCGTCTTCCTTTGCTTCCCTGGAAAGTGAGTGTTTCTCCTGTTTCATGGTATTCCAAGGTACATCCATGGTCAAAGAGGAAAGGTCGTCCTAGAATGCAATCTTGAGCCTTTGGTGATATGAAAAGATGTGCTGGCCCGGAGAATCAACCAATTTGTATTGAACAGTTTTCCACTACTCCTGTTATGTCACATCTGGCTCCACCCACACCTTGCATTGGTATGTTCACTATTACTGATTCCAGCGCTAAATCTTCCGCTACCAATCGAGGAATGACATTGACCATGGATCCTGAATCCACCATGAAGTCTACTTTTTCTCCCCCAACTTCTGCAGTTACATATCCCAGGGCACAACTGTAGTAGCAGGGATCTGAGAGATCTTCATCTTCCGCAGGTATGGTCATTGGTGCTGCTATGTTAGTTGCCTCTGTCTTAATATAAGTTGTAGAAGTGCTTTTTCCGGGAAGGCGTTCCTGCAACCTGGCTATGACTTTCTCTGCGTACGAGGGGGATATTGCCGTTAGCTGTGCAAAGGTGGTAGGGATTTTCACATTATCCAAGTCCTGTAGTAGTGCTTCCTCAGGTGAGTCCTTCTTCAGGATTGTCGGTACCTGCTCTCGGCTCCAAACTTTCTCAGGTGTCTTTTTCGGAGTGTCCTTTGGAGTGTTATCCAATTCCTCCTCTTCATGATCAATATCCATGGCTTCCTGCTCCGGTTCTTGGATCCTGACCCCACGTCTACCCTTCTGAGCTTCTGACCTAGTGATAGGATGGACTTTTATGAAGTTCTCAGCGCCTAGAGTAGGTGGGCTCCAATGGATGGTTTGTACTGAGGCTTTCATTGTTGGGGTGTTACCCTTTCCTTCTTGTTGGGATTTTGCTAACCTTTGTATAGCTTCTTGCATGTTAGGATCTGCTGATGCACCAGCCACTACGGAGCGTATTGGTCTGGAGGGTATCCAAGGTATGTGCTGACCGTCTGGTAGGAACCAATCCTTCCCATTTCGCTTGACCAGCCCTTGTTCCTCATCTTTGAGATATTCTGGACATCTGGCTGTGGAGTGCCCTTCACGTTTGCAATAATAACAGACCAGAGTGTCGTACACCGGGGTGGATGGTCGAGTGTTACCCCGATAAAAGTCCTGTTTGTCTGAGGGACCTTGCCTATTATAGTTTGTGGGTAAGCTGCTTCGAACCTGGCTTTTGAGTGCAGCTAGTTCTTGTTGCATGTCCTGAAACTTTTGGTCCACTATTTTTTCATTTGGAGTTTCTTTCAGCATCTGCTCGCGTCGTTTGCCATCCCCTTTCTTGTGGTCCAATTCTTTCTGCATCGTCCGGTTTGACTCAGAGAAACTTGAGAAATTGGTATATACGCTATCGTCCACACAAACTTCTGTTTCAGCAGCCGCTATCAAGTCTTCCCATTTTGGTGCTTTGTTACTGCCATCCTTAGCTTTTGGAAGCTGATCCTTGCTAACTAGAATGCGTTTAACACTTCTTTGACTTTCCATTGGGAAGGCACTTAAGAACAGTCCCCCAGCTTCGTCTTTCTTGCTAACATGTTCGTTTTTGACTAGGTACTTGAGGATTTTGGTGAATTTTCCAAGATATTCTTTGTATTCTCGATGGGTTGAGATTCCTGACTTTGATTGCTGCTTGGCCAGTTTTATGAGGTCTTCTGTGGTGTACATAATGGTGTTATCTAACTCGCCCCAGGTTTTGACCATGTCAGCTCGCAGTTTGGTCCAGTCGTATTCTTCATACCCCTCCATTTCCTCGAGTTCGCACTTCAGTTCTTCTGTTCGTATAAACCGTGGTATCTGAATTGCTTTCTTGCGATCCGTGGCACCATACCCATAGGCTACCCGTTCAAACCGATGTAGAAACTTCATGAACTGACTCCCATCATAGTAAAGCCCTTCTTCGTTCCTGATGATGTTAGGTTTGTTTGAGTGCTCAGGTTGGGTATAGACGTATATTGGCTGAGGTTGCTGAACTGGAATTTGAGGTTGTTGTTGTTGTTGTTGAAAATTAGGATGATACATATTTTCTTGGTTGTTTTCAGTGTTATGAATCCCATAACCGGTCGGTTGTTGTCTTGGGGTATTATTTCTTGGTGGGTTATTTTGAGTTTCATCTGAATCTGACATTTTTTCTTCAGCAGGATCTCTGAAGTGATTTTCTGGACCCTTTCCTTTGTCTTTCCTAGGTGGTGGTGGTGGATTGTTCGTGGCATCGCTTGGCCAAAGTAATCCTGAAGTTCCTGCCAATGGTCTGCTCCTTAAAGGGGTACTTGAAGCAAATCCTTCTCCCATTTCTAATGTACTGAAGGGTAAACTCATTTTGATTCTTGTTGAATCCTAGTTTTCTTAATATGACGATCGTTCGTTAACTGTTACTGTGCTCTGAAAAAGAAACAATAATATATGGTCTCTGGTTTCTTTACCAGGGCAAATTGGGGGTTTCTTTCTAATATCTAAAATAACTTTACCGTCCTGGGAGGGTTCTTCAAACAGTATCCTAATTATCTGAATCCTTAGGTACTACACACCGTCGTTCAGTATATAATTGGCTGCTTCCTTTGAGTGGGCTCCAGAGTTTTCTTCTAACAGTATCTAATTATCTGAATCCTTAGGTACTACACACCGTCTTCCAGTATATAATTAGCCGCTTCCTTCGTAACACTCCTTTCAGGTTAGGTAGTTATGTGTTCTTTTCAGAGGTTTGTAATTGGTTCCTTAGATAGTCCAAAAAGTTGACTAGTTGTCAACAGAATAACTGAATATGCCGTTGAGTGTTATAGATTTGTTTGACGAATTTGATTCCTATCGCCGCTTGAGGTTGAGATCCGTAGACGATGGTTTCTGGTTTTCTTTGGTTGAAACGTTGTCGATCAAACAAGATTATCCGATCACGTTGGGGACTCCCTTGTAAGACTCAAAAGTGGTAATGAAACCCTTTTGCTGAATGGTGAAGGGTATGAAGGAGTTGCAAGCTCTGCCCTTCTGTTATCAGTCAACAAGACCCACCAAGCTCAGCTTGGCAAGTTTTATTAAGTGATAGGTCTGGTCTGTTCCAGATGAAATCTGTTTGATTGGCAACGTGTAAGTGTTTCAATTACTTTGTTATAAGGGTTGAAATGTTGTTATAAGGGTTGATTTATTGTTATAAGGGTTTTAGGATTTGAGTGTGGATGAGTGTTGGGTGACTTGTGAGTTCTGGGTGAGGAACTGGGGCAGACCACTGGGGGTGGAGAGAGCTCCTTTTATAGACAAAAGGGGAGCCCCAAAGGGGCTTGTGGGTTAGGGTTTCAGTTAATCTAGACAACAGGGTGAGGGATTTTAGCTGGTGGGAGTAGATACAAATGATGTCATAACCCCTCAGGGGCGCATGAGTGGTGTCAGAATATACAAAAGAACATTCTAACGCATGCATGAGGTGACAGTAGACTGCATGAGCTGTCATACAGGGGGCATTAGTTTATACACAAAGTCTGAGGCTGCAGAAACAGTGTAAATGATGTCATACTATGTATATAAAGGATGTATGTAGTTAATATGTAATGAGTGTAGCCTGACAGGGAGATGTATGTTTGTATCCTGTGATATGTATAAGTGTACTACTGTGAAACTTGGGTTGGGGCAGGTGACAGCTGGGTAACTGGGCTGGCCGTGTGATAGGTGTCCATGAGGTGTAACTTCCATGCTAGCGGGGGTCCAGGGGTGCTTCCAGTGGTTACTAAGGGTGAAATTGGCCGTAGAATCCATTTCTGGGGTCCATTTGGTTGTATCTTGAGGCCTAGTATGAGTAATTATGTGGTATAGAAAAAACTTTTTATTTTTCCACTTTTCCGTCTACCACACCGTTATGATGAATTTGCGCGTTGTCCATGAAATGGACGCTTTGGGGTCCTGGGAACAGGCCCATGTTGGGAAGCTTCAAATATCTACGGGTCAGTTTTAGAAGCGGAGCTCATGATCTGGAACGGTTTTTACTCACCAAGACGTGTTCTAAATAGTATTCAAAATCCACTCGCTTCACGTTCTCTTGCTGTACCATCATTGCAACCAGACCACCGAGGTCCACCGCTGAAATTAAATTGAATCTGTGAGTTGCTTGTGTTCTAGACAGCCGGGAGGTCCTCTCGCCGACTGGAGCTCAACCCCGAGTACGAACCACGGCATCAAGACAATTAACGCCGCTTTCATCTTTGAAAGAGAAGTATGTCAGTTTATGCAAAGGATGAAAGAGAAGGTTCACCCACCAGTAAAGACAAGCCATTCAGGGTCGAGGTTGGCCATCAGCAGGGTGTACTTCGCCCGTTCAGTTGGGTTTTGATTTGCATTCACCTTTTGCATAGTTTTCTGACTGAGCTTGAGGCGACCGTGAAGCTTGTTTGATATCGTTTGTACTGAGATTTGGATGTTGCATTGTGCAAGTAGACTTTGCTGGATTTCTGGTAGATAGATTGTTGGATTGTCGGTGACCATCTCCAAGAGGAACGCGCGTTCTTCTTTGCTGATAGCAAAAGGTCGACCGATTCTTTCGTAGGTTTCCGGGTTGGTGACAACAGAGCAAGTAGCTTTGTAGAGAGAGCGCCAGCGTCTGAGGGAATCAGAGCTGACATCGGATCCATTTGACACATTGATTTCGGCGAGAGGTTGTCCATCAAGGGCCGCCCAAACAACGGAGAATTTGAACGCGGCACTATACTTGACATACAGTGACCCCGCCATGTAAGCATAAGGATGGTGGACACAAATCCTATGCTTACATCGAGGTATGCTTCTTAGCGAAGTAAGCATAAATCAATTATTGCTTATATAGGACTGGCCTTGAGGTTTCTGAGCTGTAGTTCGGAGATTCTTGTGGTTTCCAAGATGGAGATCAGTAGTATCTATGGCCCCTTGGCCTCTTTTCCCTGTCCTATATCAGCATATTTCTATTTTCTCCCCCCAATTTTTTATGCATTATGCATTATGCATAAAAAGCATCAAATTTGCGGTAACCAAAAATGGTGGACAGAAATCCTATGCTTACAGCAAATTATGCTTACAACATGTATGCTTACATGGCAGGGTCACTGTACATTGTGCCTGAAGGAGCAAAAAAGGAAACCAGAAAAAAACCACACTCATATCAGCTTGGGTTTACAGAAGAAACCATTGAGAAAGAAGTACAGCTTCAACTCAAGGAAGAAAAGAACCTACAGTTTCAAAATCCGATCCGTGGAGGTGGTGGTTGGCACTGGGGATGGGCGATGGATGGATGTGATGGCGTTGGTGACTCGACGATGGTTGGCGGTGTGGTGGGTTGGTGATGGTTGGCGGTGCGGTGGGTTGGTGGTGGATGGCAGGTACTGGTGATGGCTGGCTGGTGTGGATTGGCGGCAGGCCGCCTTCCTGAGCCCCCCCCCCCCCCCCCGGGGATTCCCCGAGCACGGCCCGCGCCCTTTTGGGTTAGCTGTAGGTGATTCCGCCTCTTGTTTCATCTCATTACATCTCACTCTCCCTCCTGCCACTTTATATGTAAACATTTGCATGTATGTACTTAGGCAGCAAGGAACCAGGCAGGCCTTGGATCAGATATCCGCCAATAATATCCTATCCCCCATCCGGTCACTGTCAGAACAACATGCACAGAAAGACCTGGCCTTATGTGTATGCGTGCATTCATCAAGACACCTCTTGGCCACAACTCTATCCTTTGACCCACCGCCTCTACACCACGGCTGCAACCAAACTATTTTGAGTGGTATTTGAAACCAATCAAGAAAGTTTTCAATTGAATCCAGATTGGACGTCGGGTCCCGGCCCCCGCGGAAACCACTTTGAGAAGTTTTGCGAGAGTTCCATGAAATAGTTTCCATGTGGTTAATATTTGGCTTTCAAAACCGGCAACGTTGGCAGGTGGTTGTTAAAACGGTTTGCCCGGCAAAAAACGTTCCCTGGTTTGCCTGAAACCTTCCCAAATCAATTGAATTTGGTTGCAGGTTAGCAAAACCTTTTGGGACCCAAAAACCAATGTTTTCGAGATGTTTCGGACTCAATTGGAAAAGTTGGATAACTTGGGACAAACGTCCTATCTGGTGAAAAACGTTCTCCAGAACTTCCAAAGTTGATCAAACGTTTGATCAAACTCAGTGCCCGCCCGCGATTGTTTGTCAAAACGTTTGCAATTACGCCCAGCTATCCTGCTGGGCGGTTGGAATTATTTGCTGGGCGCAGACATTTGGACTGTTGCTTTACTTTACGCACTAAGGGTCTTGAGTATCTGGGTTCAATTGCAGGGGTTGAGGGTAACAATCATAACAGGGAGGGGCATACAAGTGAGATAAATGGGAGGGAGGGTCTGCGGGGCTACTTAGTCAAAAGGTGGAAGGAGGGATGAGATAGGGCCCAAAAATAGGCTTCACTAAAGTTGTCCGCATTGGCTAGCGCCGGGTTCGCTAAGTCTTCACCTCCTTGCCGATGGTAGGCAGCAATTTCTTCTTCTACCTCCGCGGCTGTTGGCATAGCACAGTCAGCTGCGGTGACACAGTCAACGGTCTTTTTGCCATCCCAGAGGGCTGCATCCTTGCGAAGGATGAGCCGGGCAAAGCCAAACCTGTACATTGGTGATTTGCCAATCTGCAGGGCGAGGTCTGCGTCGAGCTGACTCCAAAACGTGTGCTTCTCACCTTGATTGTTTCGGGCGATTTGATTGAGGTTGAAGATTAGGCGCATGTGAGCGAGTCGTGCTTTGGCAGGGGCCTTCACCTCTCGGAGTATGGTAGCGGGATCGGAGTCCTTGTAGCGGGGTAACATCTCCAAGAATATGCTGGTGACAAGGTCGGACAACTGCGGGCGGTTTGCCAGTTGTGGGGAGGTGATCTTGGAGCATGCTGACAATCTTGTGCTTGTCGGCCTTCAGCGCAAGCGTGATCATTGAGTCAAGCTCTGAGTTCCATTTGGCGTTGTCTGCATAGTTGGGTGGGAGGTTGAATTGGTCGGGGTGCTTCTGTTCATGCTGCCTAATGGTGGCCTGCTCCATAGACCCGTTGGTCTTCCTTGCGTGACCTGATAGACAACAAAACCTGACCTACTTTTATAGCCGAAAATGGCGTGACCGCTGCGGTGGCCTTGCGACTGGTGAGCCGTCCATACACATCAAGCTTCCCTTTGACTAATGGTGTCTTCATGACATTTGGCGGGTTGGTCTGTCTGGATCGCAAGACCTGGTAAGCCTCTGCCCCTGTTGCACTAGGGAAGGAACAAGGGGGAGGGGGATGGTGTTGGAAAGGTTAGTGAGCATAAGTGAAAAACAGAAAACAAAAAAAGACTCACTATTATGGTCAGGACAGGGTTGGATTGGAGAGAGATTGCCTTTGTATCCATCTCAAGGGAAATCCAGACTTGGGTCTTTGGCGGCGCTTCTAAAACTTCCGCCTGGAACATGCTAAACCTGTTTGAGTTGAGGACTTTCATGGGCACCTTGGCCAACTGATTGACGGCATATTTCCAAGTTAGAATGTCCATGAAGTCGGCGTAAACGGAAACGATGTTGATTGGATGAGGCATGCTTGCCCCAGCCTGTTGCATGGACTGACGAATGACCCAACGTTTGAATGAAGCGAAGTTGAATTGCGTCAATTGAGAAACACCAAGCTGGAATGGGGCCAGATATGAGTCCGTGTCAACCATCCTGTAGGTGGGGGCTTCTTCGGCGGGTCTGTGGCTGTTGGCAGCGTACTGGACTCTTGCGTAGAGTTTGTGCCGGACGTATATCGCACGCAAGGACCAATCGGCCGGGAGCAGGTGGCCAGCAGGAGGGCTGGTTACCCCTTCGACATCCGATGATTCCATGTCTAACTCTTTGATGTCTGGATTGGTATTGGGCATTTCGGGAAACAGGCAGCGGAGGTGGTTGAAGTCGGATGCAGCAGGTGGCTGTGATGGTGGTGGGTGGAGGGTCGCGGGCAATGACGACACCGATGGTTCAGTGATCGCCGATTGGGGCTGCGGCGGAGCAGAAATGTTTATCAAAAACGTTTCAGTATGCGCAAACGTTACAACTGGCTTTGGGATAACCCTTTTGGGTCGGCGGAACGATTTGGAAACCTCATAGAAACGTTCACCCACACTGGAGGGTTTCCGGGACGTTTCAGAGTGGTCAAGGAAACATTCAAACATGTCAAACATTTGGTTACGGCATGAGGAACGTTTCCAATAAACCTTACAGCGTTCTGGCGCAATGAACGTTTGGGGAAGTGAAAACGTTTGTGGGAAACGTCTCAGAATGGTTCAAGGCGGGTGAAACGTTTCCAGAACCCCATAATAACTGTGAAACATTTCCGTAACCGCTTGTTAACCTCAAAACCTCTGCAAAACCGCATTGTAACCGTGAAACATTCCCGGGTGGCTGATCTGCACAGGGAACGTTTCTTAAACCAGACTTTAACCTCCAAACATTTCAAAAACCATGCTCTAACCCAGAAACGTTACACCTTGGATTCAAGAAACTTTTCTTGCAGCTGTGGTGTAGTCCGAGTGATCCGACCGTATCGATACACCCTGCTCCACGGCTTCCACCTCGCCCTTTTGTCATAGGCCCTAAGTTATATAGCTCTTACAGCTACGACGACCCAGACACGACCGTACAAACATGACTTGCCGATGCCACAACGACCCCACCTCCTTTATCAACTTTCTGGACACCACAGGAACCTCACGAAGACGCCGTACCCGGAGAGCCCGCGCTAGGGAAGCCTCAAGAGGGCGAGCTGAGGAAAGTGCATACCTCACCGAGCTTTCTATTGCTCAAGAGCTCGGCCACATTGCTAGACCCACCGTCCAGCAATAACATGCAAGAACTTTCAGCAATCAGGAAGCCCCATTTGAGCCCCAGATTGGAAGCTACCAGGACCCAGAAATCGACGAGAACCAAGAAATCCTTCCAAGCGCTGCACACGCCGCATACTTCCAGAGCCGACGCTACGCTGAACATTGCGAACGGATGAGTCAACGATGGAGTGAACTTGAGGAGATGGCTGCCGCAGCTTTCTTTGAGTGTCAAAAAACTTACTGCAACTGGACCACCCTTCCCAGTAACTACGACTTACCTCCCAGTGCTTGTAACTGTGCAGCAAGTGAAATCCGTAGAAGAAAGGTTGACCTCATCAATATCACTAGTAAGCCCTCCAAGGAACTTCAGATGGACATGCAATTATACTGACACCAACTGCTCTGTAGGCCAAAGTACTACCCACGTTCCATTTTGCAAATGTACCCCAGATGTTGTCCGACTTATATACTATGGATACATTGCGAGCTCCCCTGACAAACCACGGACAGCATTTTCCATCCCGCTTACTCAATTTCACCACCTCCTGTGGCAATCTGCTGTTGTATCAACATCATCTTTTGTGAAGGCTCTTTCAAGTTTTTTAGATACTTGTAGCAAGTCCCTTTTGTATGCCCGTTGTGGTAACCCTGTTCCTGTTCATACCATCACCCTCATATCACCTAAACCCTTCATGAATACCTCATTATTACTTCATATTCAGGTTCTACACCCCATTTTACCCCAGTCACCCACTCATTTCACCTAGGATTTCCAAATGGATCAGCAGTTACTGGCATGTATAGTTTTGGCAGGTATTTTCTTCATACATATCATTAGCATTATTACATACATCATTCATTAGTATCATAGCTACATAGGACTGCAGATTATACATGACTTCATTACTCATTTTTCTCTTCATATGATATCAGCAGTACATTCCTTCATAGCTCTTGTAGTTATTACCAAATGCTCATCATCATTTCATCTTCTACATAGTTACCTTTCATGTACACTCCTTGGTCATTGCACCTTCATCATTATTGCTCATCTTCAGATATTGTTACTATGTGCTCATCATGTATCACCCCCCTGTAGTACTTCTCACATATATAAACACCCCTCTAGATGTTGTATCCTCATCATGCACTTTCTACTACATCCCCTCTGTAGAACCTTTTAAACATCACCCTTATATGCACTTTCTACTAAATCCCCTCTGTAGCACCCTTTTCATCACACTTAGATACACTTTCATCACCATAGAAATATATCCCCCAGCATATACCTCATTACCCATCTCAGAGTGATTCCCCAAGAGCTTCTGCTTTTTTCCCCATCTCACTTCTCCTCTCTCACTCAGTAGGACTAGGGGAAAACGCGGCGCAAACGCCGCGCGATCAGTCATAGGAAAAGGGGTAAGGGTGTGGATGAGAGCAACTGGGGTCAATTTGGCTCCAGGATGATCCTTGGGCCCCCAAAGAAATAAATTGTATAACATAGCATTGAAGGCCCATATTGTATATACATGTGCAAAGAATCCTGATCTCTGGTTCACTCAATCTTGTGCTGGTGAGTTGTGCACCTCCTGATCACATCAAGGTTAAAAACATTGATTTTTGAATTGGTCTGTGTTGGCTGTGTGACAATCCCTATTGAGAGAGTGGTGATGGATGTTACCTGGGAGAGGGCAACATACAGTTGGCCATGGCTGAAAACAGAGTATGGGAGGCACACCATGACCTTTGCGCAAGTGATTGGCCCTGGGACTTGTTGATTGTGAGCAGAAATGCTATTGCAACCAGGAATTGGAACCAACTGAACAATACACCATTAGAGGCATTAGCTTCGTGGATAAGTTTGATCTTGGGGATGGTGCACATAGAGCTGAAATGCAATCTGGTAATTAGTATGCTGCACTTGAACCCACCAGGGGCAATCTCATCTATCAATAGTCTGGTCCCGCTCCCAGGTCAAGGTTGTGGAGCAGGATTATGAGTATGGCAAACTTGATTCGGAGGGTTGATTCTGGCAGGCTGGGGATCAAGAACATACACCAGGAAAAATTAATGATCACTTGTCTGCAGGTGACACAGCAAAGTGCAAAGGGGCCTTTTTACTATTTCATTTCACTTGTAGGCAAGTGATAATTGTTTTTTCCTGGTGATGTGGGAGACTTCTGTCACTGCTTCCTCTTCATTGATCCCATTCATATTGGTGGCCATGGCGTCTATTGCAAGGAATTCAACAAATCTCCCGGGCAGGCACCAGGAACAAACATCATTGATGGTTGAGCAACACCAAAATCACACGTGAGCCATAGTATTTGATGTTGGTGGCTCAATCTCAGGAGTGCAGAGGTGAACTGGGGTACACGGTGGTTATAAAATGATTGGGAACAGCTGTCTCAGTCAGGCTTGCATATACGTCTCCAAAGTCAAGTGTCTGGGGGGTATGATATTTGTGCTGCCTGGTACTGTTTCCAATTGTCAGTAGCCAGCGGTAGAATGAAGCATTCAGCTCTGTCAGTGCAGAGTCTGAACCACCACTCAGCCTCAAGTTCTTGGTCAAGGAGAACTTGATAACATGGGCCCATAGAGATGAGGTGATCATGAAGGCTGCCTCCAGGTCAAAGATAGTCCCGTTGCGCACAACCAAGAGTGTCTGTTGGAAATCCCCCCCTCCCAAATATGACTAACTTGCCACCAAAAGGTTTGCCGTCTTGCGTAAGATCTTGAAGAAAGCGGTCTCTGCAACCACGTCAACAGCATGTCAGTGTTGCATTAAAACCTTGTCTCATGTGATCACACCTGCCTCTTTCAATACCTCAGCGCATTGAGAATAAAGGGCAAACATGAAGGTGCTGGTTGAGTAGATTACTATTGGAAATTTGAGCCGGGAGTGGACAGTGGAGCCATTGACTGACATGAGGGAAGCAGCATCTGAGGATGAAACCACTACTGCGGGGATTCACATGGCTTTCAGGGAATGGATAATAGTATTCATTGTGTAGGTTTTGCCACACCCACCGGGCTCATCCACATATAGCATGCTGGCAGAATTTTCTTCCGCCAAATGCACAGCTAAGTCAAAAATGATCCGTTTTTTATGGTTCAGGGTTTGGCACATTTTTTGGAATAGGTCCGCACACTCCGCTTACCAGAGATCTTCTTCATGCATAGTGCTTTCAATAAGTCCCCCTCCCCAGCGGCGGGGGTATGGAGTCCAACACCGGCAAGAGCTTTTCCACTCTTCTGAGGCTTCCTTGCCAGTAGGTAGTAGCAGAGCAAGATGTGAAGTTGATCTGAGGGGTTTTCAACCCGGTAGACCATTTGGAGTTGGTGCGGCAGGTCATCCAAGAGCTCAACAGCAATGTGGTTGAAAAATCCTTGAGGGGTTTGAGAGTGGGCTGTGGATAAGTAGGATGCAGAAAAAATGATGTAGGGCTTTGCCTGTCTGCCAGCCTGCGGTTTTGTGCCAGCATTGGCAGCAATGCAAGTCTGAGGACCTCTGCTGTTTTCCAGTAAGTGTCATAGGTCCCTCCGTTGATTGTGTCCATGTCTTTGAAGCTACACCACGGGTGAAGATTCAAAGTTTCCATCCAGAAAATTTACTGGATGGTAGGAAAACCAAAAAACCAATCGGAATCGTTCCGGTATGGTTGAAGGACCAAAAACCGATCGGAATGCTTCCGGTATGGTCAAAGTACCGGAACCATTCCAATCGCAATTCGGGTAGCTTCCAAAATGGAATGAAGTTGAAATTGATTCAACTTCATTCCAGGAAACAGACCATTCTGGTTTTTTTCCTGGATTTTCCCCGGAATAGTTCCAAATATGGCTGACCACACCTCACAGAAGCATGGTCCTATATATAAAACAGCGCCCCCATACCACAGTGTGTCTGGGGCAGTTGGCAAGGAGCTTGGTTGGGGTGGATCAGAAGCATGTTGCATGTTCAAGCCTCCCTTTTGTCCACCCACTTGCCGAAACCTTGTTTTGAGCCCTCCAAAACCTGCGACGGCCCGTAACCATTCCGAATTGCACACGAAAGCACTTCGGAAGTGCGTTGGGGATCCAAAATAATTTTGGATTGCCTTCCAGTAGGGTTCCTGGAATTTTCCAGTGAAAACGCCGACTGTCTGGCGACGGTCCGCCCTTGCAGGCAGACCAACCAAAATGATATCGGCTGGCAATCGAAATCATTTCGTTGAGCTTTGCCCGTGGTGTAGTGATACCTTGTCAGTGTAACAGTAGCAGACAAAGGTAATATTTCTGGCCTTTATTGACAGTGGGAAAATATACCGGGCCCATCCTTTTTGTGTCTTTTCCTTGCTTCAAACCTGTTGATACCTTTGACGCGGAATGTTGCAGGACCTTGTGATGGATTTGCCTGCTTGCCCGGAAGGCTTCCTCTTGGGCATAAAAATTACACCTGCTTTCCAAGGTCTGGGAATCATCTTGGGCAAGGGGTTACATGTACATTTTACTTGGGGATTGTTTTGCTGGGCACAATTCCAAGGAAGATTCCTCCAAGCAGTTAAAAATGGCAACTGCTTTCCGGGGGGGCTTTCCAAACAGGTACACCTTTGTACTTGGCGGGATGGATTTTCTTCCATTCCCCCAATGACTTGTACCTGCTTGTTGAGGAAGATTTCTCAGCAAGCAGGTGCAAGGTCCTCGGACAGGAGGAATCCTCCCGGGCGAGTGGGGATCCGCTTGCCAGGGATGATTCCAACAAAGATTCCTCTCCAGCAAGCAGTGAAAAGACCTGCTTGCCGGAGCAGCCTCCTCCTTGGCAATGTTCTCGCCGTTGGGGACACCTTTCCAGAGAGCAGCTACCCAGCACCTGCTTGCCAAGCAGGATTTTATCTGCTAAGCTGCGTTGTATGCACCAGCACGCCGGTGAAGAATCATGCTCGGTCGCTTGGCTCTGAGGGCTGGTGTCTATAATGTATGGGCTCATCCCGGCTCTCTGGCCAGGGACAGTTGAAACTACGTGGTGTCAGACGCTTCGTGAATGATATTCCGCATAAGGTGGTGCATGTGTTTCCTTTGGGGAAAAGCGCCGGGCTGGGATCGGCAGCCCGTGACTAAGTGCGAGCAAATGAGCGGACTCGCGGTCACTACCCAGATTGGAAGTCTTGGGGCTGATCGTGGCATGACTTCATCGGAAATGACCCCATGTTACAATTCTGTGGGAGGACCGGGATACAGTAGCTGCGAGGACTTTCTGATTAGCTTAAATAGGGCTCTTCTTTTCACCACAAAATGCCCCTGGTCTGCTAAGGCTGCAGCGCATCAGCGTAAGCCTTCCTAGCCATCAAAATTTGTTTGTGCACATTGGCGTCTGAACCCAGAGCATCAGCTCAGCCCCAAACTTCTTCGAGCACCAGCCCTTGAGGAGCCGAGCATCAGCTCTGCCCCGCCCCGCGGCTTCGCCGCAAAATTGCCGCTCCAACGGAGTGGGCGGCTTTGCCGCAAAGTTCCTGCTCCTACTGAGTGGGCGGCTCCGCCGCCAAACGCGGCTTCGCCGCGACCCAACTTGCGGCCCCAAGGGGCCAGGTTCTTGAAGAAACAGCAAGAGTAAATTGATAACCTCAAACTCATAAAGTGTTAAAGTCATCTAAGTCAAAGAGAATCATCAGCCACACCCTTTTCTTTTTCTTAGTGTAACCCTCTCTCCATCAGCATTAGTCAAGAGGGCAGCCTCACCAGCACCTGTAGCCTATTCTACGTTATTAGTAGTGTAGTTGACTATTTCCCCTCACAGCTCTTTCCTGATCTTTTAGGAGTTCCACAAGTGGTGTCCCAACAGTGGCCTGATTACCTTTAGATTTTAGTCCTAGTTACCTTTTTCACTACCAGTTTATAGTCCTATCACCTACACAAATCCCTTCCATTCCATTCCTCTTCAAGTGCAGAAAACATAAAAACTACAAAAAAAAACATATTTTCCCACCATAGTCATTCATTTGAATTCTTCCCTCCTTTACACCTTAACCAGTCACTCCTTCAACCCCTTTTATTCCTTCACAAAAAAAAAAAAATCCTCAACTTCACCCTTCTGGAAAGACTCTCATTTATCCCAACCATCCAGCTGGACTACTTCATTCCTCTATAGTTACCCTTCAACATGTCTGAACACTCCCAAGATACTGCTCATCCTATCAACAACAACCTAGGAGAGACTTTCAGCAACAACAACCCCATCCCAACTGCTTCAGAAGATACCAACACTCACCCTGCTGGACCAGCCAACCCCCATCCTGAAGAGCCAGCTCCTATCAACCCTTTACCTCAACCTACCAACACCTTCAATCAGTACAGAGGCAGCACTGGCCCCAACAATCCTCAGTTTCAACCCACCAATGCCTTCAATCAGTACAGGGACAACATACCAGAACCATCTGAAAGCTCTCACCTAGGACTCAGACAAAGGATCACACCTCCAGCCCCATCTGTATCTTCCAAGAATTCTGTGGTCTACTTTTTGGAGAAGGAAACCAGGATGCCAGCCTACAAAGGACCAATCAAAGGAGTCAAAATCAAACCCTTGGACAAGGAACTCTGCTTTGATGGGACCAACCTCACCATTGAAAACTTTATTAACAGGTATGAAAATGTAGGATCAACTGATGGAGCTTGGTCTATAGATTTGGTCAGACAGGTTGTTTCTTTTCTCAAAGGGGAGGCCATCAAGGAAGAAGTGGAACAAATGGAGGCTTACAGGAACCAGAAATGGGAGGACCTCAAGAAGCAACTACTGGACAGATTTGGATCCCCACTCCCTTTGGTCAGATATACTAGGAGGGACCTCACTCAATTGGTCAACAACTCAATCCAGGCTGGAGGAATCAAAACTTCAGAAGAACTCAGGTTGTTCAACAATAAATATTCAGTCATTACTGTTGAGTTGTCTGTTAGTCTGCTACCATGATGTATCACCACAGTATGGAGGGCTGTCGGATCGACCCATGAGCACTACCAACCAACCACCCAGCTGGCAGCCACAAGCGTCTGTAGCCTATTTGGTAAAGGCAGCACTCTAGTATGTGTCTCAGCATAGCTGAGGTCGTGAGTTCGACTCTCACCAGACACATCTTCATTTTACAGTCTCTACAGGTTATGAGCCCAGAGCTACCTGAGCGCTACTCGCTTACAATAGAGACTTGATGAATTTGTGAATGCTTACTTGTAAGACCACACAAACCCCTATAAGCCTACATCTAGATCACGGGTTCAATCCCTACACTGATCATCTTTCCCGGGTCTCATTCCCACTCTCTCTTGGGGTCAATCCCCACTTCCCATCATGTAGCAAGGGGGGGTGTTGAGTTGTCTGTTAGTCTGCTACCATGATGTATCACCACAGTATGGAGGGCTGTCGGATCGACCCATGAGCACTACCAACCAACCACCCAGCTGGCAGCCACAAGCGTCTGTAGCCTAGTTGGTAAAGGCAGCACTCTAGTATGTGTCTCAGCATAGCTGAGGTCGTGAGTTTGACTCTCACCAGACACATCTTCATTTTACAGTCTCTACAATTACTAATTACCTCTTAAGAATGAAACAGTGCTCCCACCTGGAGGAATTCAGAGAATTTCTATTGGATGCCCTTAGCTCAGAACTGGAATCAGCTTTCACCAAGGAAATCATCAAATGCAATGAAATGCTGGCCTCAGAGGATGGAGGAATGATTCTACTCCCAACTGCAACCATCTGCTCCTTCATAGTCAGAGAAGTCCATTCAGCATCAGTCATGGAAAGGAGAAAACTCTTCAAAATGGCTCTTCCCCAGGATCAAAAGGACTCAACTCTTCCAGTAACCAAGGCCCTTCCTTCCACCTCTCAACCCTTGGCTCCTCCTTCCAGGTCTCAACCTCAGATTAACACTCCCCAGGCCCCTAAAACTACAGAACAGAAACTAGAGGAGATCACCAAACAGTTAGCAGCCCTCTCTGCAGGAAATTCAGCCCCTCCTCAACTTATTGGCACAAACCCTGGACAACAGTACACCCCCTCTCCAAGGACCAACCCAGACTTCAAATGCTTCTATTGCTTTCAGAACACCCATGGAGCCAGGAAATGTGCAGTAATCAACTATGACATAGAAATAGGATCAGTAATCAAGGATGGCAATCAATACAAACTTCCAGACAACTCTACCATTCCTTGGGATACCAGCAGGCCAATCAAACCCATAGTGGACCAATTCTCCAAGGACAGGATTTCAGCTTCTCCCAATAGGACCTAAAACCCTTTCAGAACCAACATCAACACTCTATGCCACATATTCCTCAAAATATAAATCCACCTTAAAAAATAAATAAAATAAAACCAGTAAACCAACCTATTCCCCTTCCTCCCAATCCTTCTCTCAGTATTCCACCATTTATCTCTCTTTCAAAAAAAAAAATCAGCCTCTTCTTCCCTTTTTTAATAAACTTTTGCAGCAAAAACAACTTAAATTTTCATTATATAGTCATCAAAACCCCCTTAAACCATATCACCATCCTCCATCCAGCTTCAAACCACAGGAAAACTCAGAAATCTACAGATTGGATCTAAACTCTTGGTGGCCAGTAGTTAAGAAAAAGGCATATTATAAGTGTTTGCTAGTGTCCAGGAGTCGCGCGAAGGATCCCGGCGGCGTCGAAACGTTTGAATTTGCTGATAGGAAAGGAGATGACGCTTTTTTCGAGTTGCGGATGGAGTAACGGACGGCGTGGCGTGTTCTGCTAGGATTAAAGGCTCAAGATGCTATGGACGACGCTGGTGTACGACCCAGACCCTACACTCTTTATTATTAACACTCTTTTCGACTCTGGTGCACAATCCAGGCGGGTTCTCCTTTGGTTTTCTACTTCTGGCCGCGCTCGGACTGGATTTTCATTCATCCTTTTAAGAAAGGTATCGGCGCTCGTTTCCCAAAACCTCCGCATAGCTCAAAATTTTCCCTGGGATCTCTCCTTTCATTCGGCGGTCCACTTTCGAAATGTCATCGAGCGGTTCAAAAGATACAAGCGGTCAAAGTCGAGGATCGAGTTTTCTTAGCCCCGTGGACCTATGGACTTCATCTCTTTTGAAACGTTACTGGCACACGACGAATTGGGCTGATTTCTAGCTCAGAAATTTTCCTTGCACTCAGGCCTTTCGTTCTATCAAATTTTTATCTGATTCTATCGAACGGTTTCGATTTTATGGGCGGTCAAAGCTCACTCGCTTTTTCGACGCCGGTGCGCGACCCGGATTGGTTGTTTTCTCACTCTCTTTTCGACGCCGGTACACGACCCGGTTTAATTAATTCTTTCTTTTCGAGTTCTTTTCCCTTTTCCTTTCTTTTTTTTCTTTATTCCCTTACCCCATGAGTTTTGGACGACTAAAAAACAAAGATTGGCAATATCTACTCGTTGCGCCTAGGAACGGACTCGCCGCAGCCGCGCCCAATCAAGTAAAACAGGATCAGCGTTGTTATGGAGCATCAAAAACATCCTCAGGAATAAAATTAGTATAAATAAGGACCTCTAGTCACCTCATAATGCATGATGATGGGATAGAGGGAGGAAAAATAAAATAATTATGGATCCAGGAAAATAAAATAATCATGGATGGAACTCACTCCCCTCTTTTCTTTTCTGGATATTAATCTCCTTCAACTCCCTTCAGACCCTTTATTCCTATTAAATCCTGAATATTACTCTCCTTAAAACTCCCTTCAGATCTTTTATTTCTATTAAAATCTGAAAATTACTCTCCTTCATATCCCTTCAAGAATTTTTCTCTGTTATTATCATCTGGAAATTACACTCCTTCCCCAAATCCTTCTTCAGATTTTTTTTCCCTTCTCTTCATGAGCACTACCTCAGATAAAGATTCCTCACTCCTCTTTATGCCACTGGGATTATTCTTCATTCATAAAAATCTTTCAAACATATACTTCCCCTTTCTGGCCACTTTGGACTACTTCTACTTGCCACTTTGGACTATTTTATTGACACTTATTGCCACTTTGGGACTACTTCTTACTTCAGATACTCCAGCCATTCCTACATATAAAACCCACTTCATACATATAAAATCTGGTCACCCTTCCCCTGCTTTAAAAACCTTCTTTTTTTTTCTTTTTTTTGAACTCTGGACCTTTGGACTCTGGACCCCATATAAAATCCTCTTCTTCTAGGAATTCTGGACTTTCTTCTCAAGTATTCAACCCTCTTCAAGTCACATTGCCACATTGGATTTCTGGACTTCTTTGGACAACAGTAGATATTCTTTTCAGGTTAAATATATAAACACCTCAACTCTTCATTATGGATTATCATTAGCTTCATCATATATCTTCATACTTACCTATCCTCTGGTCTAAGCTTCCATCCCTCATCCCCCCTTACTAGTTCAGTGATACCCACTGGATTTTAGTCTTACTAGTCTATGGATATGCCATTAGATTTTAGTCTTCATAATTGGTGTACTACACATAGTTAGTATATCGTCCTCCCCCTATCTCAACTCTCTTCTTCATAAGCTTAGATTTTCAGTAGTTTAGTTCTAGTATTATCTTATATAGTGAATCTTCTAGTTTTTCATAGTGATTGAGATATTCAGTTTTATATAGTTGATTAGTTTAGAATTATCTTCTTCTGGACTTGGACTTTTGGACTTCTTTTATGGACTCTATGGACTTCTTTGTGGACATCTCTCAGGACTTCTTTTTGGACACTGGATTTTGGACTTCCTTGGTTGGATAACTACTTCCCTCTTTGGTTGGACCTCTCTCAGGAATTGGCCTCTTTGGTTGGATAATTACTTCCCTCCTTGGATTTGGACCTCTTGGACTTGGCCTCTTTGGTTGGATAACTACTTCCCTCCTTGGATTGGACTAACTCCTTTTCCTTATTTCTTTTTTTCCCCACATTTCTCTCCTTCATCTCTTTTCTCTTTTTTTTTTCCTCTCAGTGTCTGGGGACAGACAATAAGTTGGGGGAGCTTGTGGTAACCCTGTTCCTGTTCATACTATCACCCTCATATCACCACCCTTCATAAATACCTCATTATTAATTCATATTCAGATTCTACACCCCATTTTACCCCTAGTCACCCACTCATTTCACCTAGGATTTCCAAATGGATCAGCAGTTATTGGCATGTATAGTTTTGGCAGGTATTTTCTTCATTTATATCCTTAGCATTATTACATACATCATTCATTAATATCATAGCTACATAGGACTGCAGATCTTACATAAACTTCATTACTCATTTTCCCCTTCATATGATATCAGCAGTACATTCCTTCATAGCTCTTGTAGTTATTACCAAATGCTCATCATCATTTCATCTTCTACATAGTTACCTTTCATGTACACTCCTTGGTCATTGCACCTTCATCATTATTGCTCATCTTCAGATATTGTTACTATGTGCTCATCATTTATCACCCCCCCGTAGTACTTCTCACATATATAAACACCCCTCTAGATGTTGTATTCCCATCATGCACTTTCTACTACATCCCCTCTGTAGCACCTTTTAAACATCACCCTTATATGCACTTTCTACTACATCCCCTCTGTAGCACCTTTACACACCTCACTTAGATAACATTTCACCCCTCAGAAATATATCCCCCAGCATATATCTCATTACACATCTCAGGGTGACTCCCCAAGAGCTTCTGCTTTTCTCCCCATCTCACTTCTCCTCTCTCACTCAGTAGGATTGATACACCTCAAACTCATAAAGTGTTAAAGTCATCTAAGTCAAAGAGAATCATCAGCCACACCCTTTTTCTTTTTCTTAGTGTAACCCTCTTTCCATCAGCATTAGTCAAGAGGGCAGCCTCACCAGCACCTGTAGCCTCTTCTACATTATTAGTAGTGTAGTTGACTATTTCCCCTCACAGCTCTTTCCTGATCTTTTAGGAGTTCCACACCGTGGCCTCAAGTACAAAAGAAGAGACCTCCGAATTCCTTTTTCATAGTGTTGACCTTTACTCCCGAATTACCTTAATTCAAAAGACAATCCAAGACAATGCGCTGAACTCCTCCTCAGCAGATCGTTGGGCAAGCAAGTGCTCGTGGTGTTTTGGATCAAAGGAAGGGGAAATAAAGATTGACTCAAACGAACCAGATATTATTGTTTCATTGGATGGCAACTTCCAGCAGCGCCACTATGCTTATGCAAGTAAGGACACTCCTGGTGAAGAAAATTATCCACACAGTTTTGTAAAGCCTTCTAAGATAGCCACAGATGCGGTATTGTTTACTGCAACTGACTCAGCTGCTGTTGGGATTGATGTGAGCCAAAAGTCAAGAGCAATAAGCTCAATATATCCTATATCAGACAACTGACTTAGCTGAGCATGAAATTTTATAATTTCCCTGAAATACAGCCCCCCTGTTCAGACACTCACAAGGCTGCCAATGACACCCAAAACAAAACAACATGGGAAAAGTGCAACGACAATGGCCTTTTTGTCAGTACCTGCCGCCATGATATTCCCCTGCTCTTTGTGAACATCTATATAACTTGCAAAAAGTGAGTTCAAACTTCACATCAAGTGTTGTGCAATACACCGTTCATGATCCTAACTGCCCTTGATTAGGCTCTATTATCCAATCTCCATTATTCAGCATCTTTTGGACGAGTTTCCTCAAGATCGTATTGGGATTCTGTATGACCTGGGTTGCCATCTGGAGGCCCATGTTCAAAAGGTATGTGCTTATCACCACCATCACAACGTTCATAGATTTAACTAACCAGTCTTTTTGTTTATTTTTATGACTTGGACACGCTAAAATCAAAGCAGCAGTTGTTGACTGACCGGATAGACAACATGTCATTTGGCACATCAGTGTTTTATGCCTACGTGCATGAATGGTCATGCCAGGTAAAGTATAACCCGCGCCTCAATGACGGGTGGGGCCTCTCCGATGGCGAGGGCCTTGAGCGGTTATGGGCGTTTCTATCACCATTGATCTCCACTCTCCGTGTCTCCACCCGACTGCATTGCCTCCTCTCCTTACACTCTTGTGCGGATTACTTCTCCCATCAGTTGAACGAGATGGCAGGTGAGTTCTTCCATCAGCGTTGTTTGAATCTATTTTGGGGGGGATAACATAAATAACTAATCCTGTGCCTGCTTGGGATAGCCTACTGGTTAGCCCAAAAGTTAGAACAATCCAAAAACATTGCTGACACAGCTTTGGTGGCACTTGTAAAGCTCCACGCAACACCAAACAATGCCACCCCTGGACAAAACTATACCAACCACTTTCTTGAAGAGCAGTGGCAGGAGGAAAAAACATACCACCTCAATAGTGACACAACCGAACGCCATCAAGTCCAACTTGGTTATCTTCTCTGCCTGGAAGAGGAACTCAATGCTGCATGGTAAGGCTTTCTCCTCTAACATTTTGGGCTACGTTATCTGACAGCCTCATTAGGGGCACTGTGCCCATGACCCCTGAGCAAGTGCTTGTTTGCACTAACACTCTTGCCACAGTACAAAGAAAGCTTGCGGTACAAAGAGCGACTGTAGGGGACACTGGTGTAACCAACAATTTATTGGGTTTGTTGATTTATTGGTTGGTTAAATAATATATTACTGACTTCTCTGCCTTGATCATTGTTCTCATTCAACAGCTGAGCAACAAGACCAATTGAAGATGATCTGGTATCTGAAAACAGAATTGTGCAAGTTGTTTTTGGCGCTTGTGGAAGAAAAGCAGCCATTGCTGCGAGTTTGCCGTGCTGGAGAAAGTCCAACACTTGGTGTGTGATGTTTGGTTTTGACTATGAGATATTTGGAGATCCTTCAATTTCTGATTGCAACACAACATAGGAACTCGTGGGCAGCAAAAGCTGCAAGATGCGCTTCGCAAACGGGCAGGAAAACTTCACACAGTCCTTGATAAATACAACAGCCACATTGAAGCCTTCCTTGTCAGCAATCCCAACCGTCCTGCCCCACCAATCATTGAGTATCAAGAACTACTTCGATTGCAGCCCAATGATAATTTTTGGAACAATGGGCTCTTCACCAATGCCCACGAGCCATGGGCAGTAGACCCGCTCACCCAGCAAGGAATATGGCATCTGGCATCTTATAAGCGAGCGGCAGAGGAAAAAAGGCGGCTCGGGTGGGAAGTTGGTCGAGCAATGCAATGGGCAACCAATCAAAAAGATCATCACATCAATATTTTACGTGCACTCTTTGAGTTCAGTTGAAATCCTCAAGAAGAAGTACCTGTTGCTTTGCAATCCTTTATCCAGCACCAATATCTTGACCATCACTCTGCCAAAGCTAAGATTGACTCAACAGAAGTTTTACTTCATTCAAGCTTGATAATTTGTATCTGCACGTTGCAGCTTGACTGGAATCAAAATATAATTGGAGTGTTTGAGGGCACAGAGGCTCAAGCGGGTGATAAAATACTTGTAACGAAATGAATGTCTCAGGTTGAGCGGATCAAATCTGCAATGGCACAAGGTTTGCTTTCACAAATTCCAGGCACACTCAATGAAGCAACGGTGCAAGTTCTTGCAGGCCTTGAAGTAACAAATCATCCGCTAGATACTTTGGCAAGAGGACCCAATCAAAACAACTCAGCCCCTCCTACCCCACCAGAGGGCAACATCAATCCACACAACAAACCTTCACCCAGCAGCCAAGTTGGTGACAAATCAAATGAACACAATGGACCAGCCAACAGAAACAATCTAGGAAACCAATCTGACAAAGACGCTGAAGGAGAGGAGGAATTGGAAGATACATACCTAGAAGACATGGAGGGCATCCTGGCAGAGAAAATGCAGGCTGATCTTGAGCAAGAACATTCCTTGTTGGCTTGAATAAAAATCTCAAACCATATAGTTTCCTTCTCTGTTGAACATTAAACAACAAAATGCGGCTAAATAGAAAGAAAAAAAAAACAGTGAGACCACTACGTGAGCAACCATTAGTCCTCACTGGATCCGCAATGGGTTTTTCTCATTGGCTCAACAGCAGGCCTATTTATAAACACTGGTTTGTTCTTGATGTTTTCTAAATGTGAATGTAATCCACCTCACTTGTGCATTGTCCTGAAATGCAAAACTTACAACTCCGTATGTGCTTTCCTACACAATCCCTTGCCTAAGCCCACTTGTTTGAACATTAAACAACCCTAAAAACCATGAGGTATCAATCACAAGCCTATCAAAGTGTTCCAACTGCAAATGTACTCTGGCCCAGACCCCAAATCTTGGCACGTGTTTGAAGGTCCAATGTTGGCACCTTTGAATTCACAAAATATTACTGTGCATGCCAACACCTCAAGCTTTCACCATATGATACCTGCACCAGGAAAAAACAATGATCACTTGCCTACAAGTGACATGAGAAGGTACAAAGGCCCCTTTCTACTTTGCTATGTCACTTGCAGACAAGTGATGATTGTTTAGCTGCATGCTTCCTTGGGTTGCAATATACCAAATTGCAGGGGGTTCTCACAATTG
This sequence comes from Puccinia triticina, assembly GCF_026914185.1. Taxonomy (NCBI): domain Eukaryota; kingdom Fungi; phylum Basidiomycota; class Pucciniomycetes; order Pucciniales; family Pucciniaceae; genus Puccinia; species Puccinia triticina. Next base: position 2,034,802 of record NC_070573.1, read on the forward strand.
TTGAGCACCAAGGCACTGTTTTGGCCGTTGACCCTGATGCCGTTTTGGTGAGTTGTGATTACATTTTTGGGCATTGAATGATACACTGAATCATTATTTCAATTCCTGTCTGTTTGAGTTATCATTGGACAGGGTAGAAGTTGAACATAAATTGCAGGCTTTAATCAATGCCCAAAGCATCTGGATTTTGGCTCAAACCTTGTTGCGTAATGACAACATCATTCATTTCAAGGTGATTACTCAAATTCATGATTCCATTCCCTATGCATCTTATGGATGTCATGTGAACAGGTCCAAAGCATTTTCATGATTGACTGAAGAGACTTCCCCTGGACTTCTCGGATCGCAAATCCACATATTTGCTGTACTCTGGACAAGTATATGCCTTTTGACCAGTATTATAGCAATCATGTTGTGATTGTGGTGTGTTCTCTACAGAGCTTGTTCTTCACCTCTCTGTTAATGCAGTTTTTCAGCCTGGTAAATGCTGTAAGGTGTTGGTATTCAAATTAGTGCATTGAGTCATCAACAGGTTTTGATTGTGTGTGTTATGTAGCACCATCATCAAAATCATTCAAGGGGCTTTTGCTATAGCCTAATGCAGAACCTCAGTGAATTGAGATCTACTGCTTGAGAGCCTGTGGATCACGCATTTGTGATGCATCTTCTTGGGCGGGTAAATGCTTTAATCTTGAATCTTAATTTTGTGCTTTGAGAGATCAAGGAGCCTATTTTGTGTGTGTCACGTAGGGCCAAACCAACAATTCCTCAACGGGCACTTATTTTAGCCCAATGTGTCAACAACGAGCGGAACAACCTCAAGAAAAATCAAATTTCTTTATGTGTATCACTACTCTATTTGTTCATCACACATCCTCTCTATCTTTATAATTTCTATCTTCATGTTCATTGTGGTATTTCCTTTTTTCACAACAGAAGATCTTCTCTTATACACATATATACAAAACTGAAATAGGTTATATACAAATTGTTACGGTAGTAAAGTCTATGGAGTTGCAAGTCAAAAACAAAAACTGTACAGATCATACTAGATTTTACTCAAATTCATCTTTTCCTATAAATATTGTACAACTCCTCTTCTATGTCCCCTCATGTGATTTATCTTGTTTTCTCTCACATAAAATTATTTCTGTCTTAAAATCCATACAAGATTTAAATCTACAAAACCTGTGACCCAAAAACACGCTCAGTGACCCGTTCTTTACACAATGCAGGACTGTGTGGAGTGGAATGTTCACTTCACGAGCGGGGGCATGAGTTCACTACTGCTCAGATATCATTTTGATGTAATGGATCACTACCCCTGGCCAGCAGGGCACCGGGGCAGTATTAAAAACCAAGCAATTGGCAGAGGACCTCCCGCAGACTCTCAGTTGTTCCGCAATCTCCCGCCACACATCCACATAATAGAGCACGTCCCATATTCAATAAAAACTCTTGATGACCGGTCAGCCGGTCATCGAGGGGATAAAACTTCTCAATTACCGGCCAGCGGTCATCGAAGAGGATAGAACCTCCCTATGAGCGGCTGAGAGGGGATAAAACCTCTCCATGACCGGTCAGCCGGTCATCGAAGAGGATAAAAGATGGCCGTTCAAAGGGAACTTGACCTGGATCAAACCTCCCACCACTCGTAGCCTCTCGCTCAATATCAGCGGAGCTTAGCTCACCAAGGCCGTCTGTAGGTTCAACGCCGGTTGTGAATGCGACATCGGTGTTTACCACATGATAGTAGTGGCTGGTTCGAGTGGGCGTGGTCCGACGTCTGGCATGAGGGGAATATTATGATACAGCAGTCAATTAAAATGATAGATGGATGGGGGTTCAGGCCAGGCTTGAAACACCCACCTTACTGTTGTAGTCATCGGATCGACATTCCGAAGGCTGTTGAGTGCGGAACGAGTGGCAGTAGCGGTATCCGTTACTCTAGGCTCAGGCCGGTGTTATCTACACAGTGAGGCGATCAGATAAGTCGGTGGCTCTGGATCGGCAGCAACCAGAGCAACCAAAGGAATAATTTAAGGCGAGAGAACTTAGCTTGTGTGGGTTATTTTCCAGGAGCACAGAATCTGATCCCTGGGTTTCAGTAGTGTAAAGGGTTACTGGGAGCTGGATATGAAATGGACAAAGCGTATTAGTTGATGTTCGACATGGTCTATGGAGAGATATGTTTGCGGGCTCTGGAAGGGCAGACCGCAGCTGTGCCTTGCCAGCGACCAGAGCCACGATAGACTGAAGATTTAGTGGAAATGGCGTACTTTGTCATTGATTAAACCCAACGGGTTTATTCGTGGTGCCCAGAAATTTTACATGGATCGCACAGAATACTATTTTGCATACGCGTAAACATGCATACAGACCAGGTTATGCAAATGTAATTTGTACTCCTACACCACCGGTGCGATCGGACGAATTCTTAACATCGCCCTGACATCGGTGTCGCCAAGATGTCAGTGCGACACCCTGTGACATCAGGGCGATGTTAGGAGAAGGTCGGCATCGGCTTGATGCCCGGGTTGATGTCGGTTCAACTGGATCGTCGCCGTGATGTCTTCAGCACCAACATCACTAGGATGTTGCGCTATTGTGACATCCTGGTAGTGTCAGAGCAATATCAGACCGCCGTCGCACTTTACATCAAGTCGCTCAGCCCTGATCACTGGAATTGCTTGGGGCCCTGCATCCCTGGTGCATCGCCACATTGATGGGCCAGCCCAAGGAGGTGAACTTTGAAGCAAATGCAGTCATCCCGTCCCATTGGGTTGATAGTGATACTGCATCGGGCACTGTAGGAAACAATTCCCTTCCACACTCCAGAGGCTGATAAGCCTCGGGCGAATTCCACTGCTCTCATTGCGCTAATTCATATGTGTTGTATCGACCCAACGGGAAGAAGCGTTCCACCTCGTCTCCTTGGGATCTCAAGTTTTTTCTCTCTTTGCATTTTTGTAGATAATTTTGGTAATATCGTCAGAATTACTTTAGAAATTAGAGCTATCTCGTTTAGAACTTAGAAGTATGTATATTCTAGTTTAGAACTTAGATCAAAACCGATCGATAGACAGTGGAACTTCTGACTGAACCTTCCGAGGTTTCAGAAGCATGCGAGGGATGAGGAGAATTGATAGAATACTCAGTACCAGTCGTGCCCTGCCATTTCCAAAGGCCCTCATTCATAGCCTCAACCCATTCGCCAGGGCTAACTGGCTGAGTCGGTAACGCCGCGAGCCTTCTGTGGGTCTCAGGAGAGTGTAAAGAGGAAGAATTAAGAATGTAGGCCTGTAGATCTTCGTGATGAACCTCCGGATCTTTCACTGAAGTTTCTTGCCTCTCAACACATACCGACTTTGTTTTCTTCACTGTACATCCCGCACTGTTGCAATTGTGCTGGAAGTTCAAGGTGGTTTGAATCATCTAGAGATGTAAAGGAAGGATAAGATAAATATATCACGAAAAAGATTCAGATCAACATATTAAATACCTTTGTTCTAACTAAGCAATTCACGTTTGATCGAAGGAATTCCCGCATTCCATAAAACAGATTGACTGTTGAACTTCGTAATATGTTAAGGTGGCAGAAGAAATCCGGGCCTACACGCCATATTGATTTAATCTGTCCAACAATTTGTGCATCATGATTCCGTCCTGCCTGTTGTAGTCAAGGCAACAGAGTTTTAGTGATTTAATCAAACGAAGCTACTAACTTGAAATCATAAATACCAAAACAAAAGAGCCTTTTTGAAGCACTTCGTGCGGGTTAAGTTGAATCTTGCAGACTTGCTCAATTTTCTGCCCTTCATGTCCTGTTTGTAGACTCTCGGGAACTTCAACTTCTTTGGATTCAGGCAACGATACATTCTTTTTGTAGGGATATGATATCAATGAATTGATTATGAAATCATTATACCCCATTGACTGCTTGATTGATGCATTATCGGAAAAGATGCTCAGCAGCTCTGGTGAGGAATGTGATATAGATCCAGTTTTGGTGTCGTAGAACACACCGCCACACAATATAAACCGGAGTGCTTCATAATTGCTGAAGCTAGTGGCAATATCTTTGCCTGGACCTTGTTTGTTGGAGTGAATCGAAGACTTCCTGAGAACTGAATTGAAGGATTCAAATTTTTCGGTAGAGAACAGACTGGCGGGGCCAAAGCGAAGAATGGATTCAGGAAGGTGGAGAAGCATGTGAAACTTTGGCTTGTTGATCCACTGCGCGTTGCTTTTGATTAGATTGCGCAAGAAGATATCAACATGTTTCTTGAGTTCTACTTGGTATTCGTCCATTTGGCTGATGTTAGTTTGGAAAATTAAGGAGCAGAGGATGGAAAGTGAAAGCCAGAGTTCCCTTTGAGCCGGATCCATGAATTCGAAAAATACAAAAGGTGCGGCTTGGATGAAAAACTTGAAATCCTTGCCAGACAAGCTCCCCACGTAGTTAATCAGCGTTTTCGGACTTGCTGGAGGAAGATTCAACGAGTCGGTATTAAACGATTGAACACGACCAGACAATTCTTCACGCCTCTTCTTATCGAAGTTGTTGATATAGTCCCGCACCATGTACTTGACAACACCAAGCAATACAACATGAAGGATTTCCACCGGAGTATCTTGACAACCATCAAACCCTATTAAGAAAGAAAAAAGAGTCAGTAAAGCTTGAAATTAAAGAATTCTTAGATAAAAATAAGGCAAGAACCTTCAAGTTTTAACCAAGGATTGAAAATCCTGGTCGAATCTTCCTCTAATAGCTTATCAACTTCTTTTTTGCCCTCTTTATCCTTCCTTCATTTTCAGCTTGTGTTTAACATCATTGAAACCAGCTCGAGTCTAGTTGTGGGGCCTGTACCAAGTATCCACGGGCTTGTCTTTCAGGTGCATTATTCTTCTCTACTCTTTTTAGTGGGTTACAGTTGAGATCTTCTGACTGGCTGTGATTTTCGGCATTTGCATCGCCAGATTCATAAGGCGTTCTCTCCAAAAGGCCGATCACTCAACTATGAAAAAATAGTTGCGGAAACAGATGCGACCGCCCGGGCTCGCTTTGCATATATTCGGTTGGCATTTGCCAAATACTACATGGAGACGGCAGGGACCAAGAAGAAAAAAACCCCCTGGACTCCAGTGGATAATTTCTTGATCTCCTTGCAAAAAAAAACACCAAATTATCGAGTCGCGTAAGTGTAGTGTGTGTTGTACGTTGTTTTGATCTCAACTGACACTGGCGTGCTTTCAGATGGGGGCAATGTATCTTAGAAAAGGACCATGCGCTATTTGGTTCCGGACAAACGCAATTTGAATCCCTGCCGGATGATGTCGATCTACTTCCAACTGAAGAAGAGATACAGGAACTGATTGCGTACAATGAATCCACCAAATAAAATTTTCCTTGTGTTTTTGATGTATCTCATGCGTTGTTTGGGCTATCGTTTCCCAAAGGTGTATCAAGCATTGATCAAGATCTCGGGCTCTCTCCAGAAATCGTTATTAGGTTTTGTTTTTACTGCATCTCCCAGCTACAAGTCATATTATCCAACTTCCCTTTGTACTGCGAAATAAGTAGACTGTAATAAAACCATTAAAAACGGATATGAATGATAAATAAAATACAATCCCGGGCGGAAAAATTCAGACCCAATGTTAGTTGGCCGATGTTTGAGAAAGTGCCGCTGCGATGTCATGGTCTGCCCGGATATCGCCAGGGCGATGATCGCAACAGATGCCATGTTATTCTGTCGATGTCAAGGCTTGATGCTGGCCTGACGTTTTGTCGTGGCGACCCGACTCGGACGTCTGATCTTGCGGGGGCTGGCGACATCACCATGATATTGCCAAGACATCAGATTGATATCCAGCTGCACCGGTGGTGTACCTGTGGTCGGTTGGAATTCGCACTGAGCTCGGACTCCGACCCGTGGCCAGCTGAGTTAATTAGCGAACCCATCACTGCTTCTATCCGGTGGCCCGGACCCGACCGGTAATCAAGAGGGGAGTGCACCACACCCCATGATGGCTAGTTTGTTGTGGTTTTGATGAGGGGGGGACATGAGCAGTACCGCTCCCCTCGGTGATATGCAGGCAACTCAGGATTGTCGTGAACAAGTAATTAAGGCATTCAGAAATGTCAAAAGCAAGCGAGTTGAGCACACAAGCCATTTTTTGAGGAAATGACAGCTCTGTTTATGAAACTTAGGGCAGAAAACCCATCAAAATAAGGGTTTTGGGCCCTAGTACTATAACTGTACTGATTTAAACACTGGTAATTTAAATTACCAAACTTGTTACGTGGCAAATATGGCCACTACAAGGGTTTCATGCTCTGTAACAGAGGAGGGATTAATTATGTAATTAATAATATGTAATTATTAATTACAGGAAATTAATTTGGTGTAAAAAGTAGGTGGTAAGCGCTTAAAATGATTGGCTGCTTGACAGAGGCGGTGGTCTTACGGCAACTACTTATGAGGATAAAGCTTTAAATATGCTAATAAGGGATTTTTGATGATTTAAAGGGTTTAATCCAGTGGATTTTACGTGCTGGGGATGGTTTATAAGGAAAAGTGGCTACAATAGTAGCAGAGGAGAATATTCACGACAAACTTACAGTTTATGGGTGGTGAATGGTCTGGGGGATCTTTTCCTGAGGGCCAAATAGGCCTCTATTTATAGAGGGGACCTCAGTGGGCGTAAACACTGAGTCCTTTTCTCCCTATGGGAGTATCCAGGGGTGTAGCCATGAAAAGGGCTTGGCTGTGGGAAATTTATTTGTATTGTAATAGACTAATCTCCCTGACTCTGTCACATCACATATTTATAACCAATTGTCATGTGAAAGAGCTTCAGTAGAAGTCTACATAATACTTTCATGGGTATTTTTACACAAGTAATATTACTCATTACTGTACAACAGTTTATGTTTATGTACTTTATTTGTTTTACTAAATTTTTGTATGTAATACTATTTTTTGGGCGCTTTCTGAGGCCAATTCACTGCATGGATTATCCCCTCGGACATGCTTGTCCGACAAGAGCTCGGACAGGCATGTCCGACCAGTTGCCGGACATGGCCGTCCGACGGGTGGTTGAGCCCACCCGTTGGATCCCCCTGTTCGAGCAGAAGTTGGACGTTTCTGCTCGACGGGTCCTTGAGCAGCTTGGCCCAACCACCCGTCGGACTTGTTTGACCGCTCTGCAGTCAGACAGTACAGCCCGAGCTTCCCTCGGACTGGCTGGTCGGACCACATCGTCCGAGGAGATTTTGGACATGTCTGTCCGACCAGCTCCCACTGGTCGGACCTGTATGTCCGACGAGTTCCCCAGTCGGACAGACCTGTCCGACAGGTTCACCGGTCGGACTAGCTTGTCCGACGGGTGTGGGTCCAACAAGTTCGACTCGTCGGACATCTCAACTCGACAGGTTCAACTCGTCGGACCAGAGATGTCCGACAAGTTAATCAACCCCGCGTTGCCCAAGCCACCAAGCTGGCAGCTACAGGTGGAAGCCCTTCCGGAGAGTTTGTTACGGGTATCCAGCTCGCCGAGAGGGCTTCCTCCCGGATAGCTGCCAGCTCGTCGAGAGGGCTTCTTCCCGGCTAGCTGCCAGCTCTCCGAGAGGGCTTCCTCCCAGATAGCTGCCAGCTCGCCGAGAGGAAATTCTCCCGGCTAGCTGGAGTGAGCTGGTTACAGCGAGATGATTTCCTCGCGGCGAGCCGGATACCTGTATCCAGCTCGCCGGGATGATGACAGAGTCCTTTGGGAAGGTGGCGGTGCTCCTTTGGTCCTCCGCATGGTTAGATGCGGCCGAACCGCCCCGTCCACCCAAGAAAGCAATACAGCTTCACCACCTCCTCTATCTGGCCAAGTGCATGAAGGACGGCCCCCCCAAATCCAGGGTGATATTCAATATGGCGGTGGTGGCGTTCTGGGGGATGGCCCGACTAGCTGAGCTGACCTGCTCAAACGCGACAGGACAACCTGAGCCATCTTCAACCGTTTTAGTCAAGGACACCATTGTTGAGGGACGTTGCATAACCCTTGATTCTAACCTGGTCTCATTGCCTCTCCGAGGAGCAAAGACCGCCAAGCCTGGAGAGCCCCAACTACTCCATTTAAAACGGCTGGGCGGGCTCCTCTGCCCAGTAGCAGCCATCCTGCATTGCGACAAGCCGCTCCAGGTTCAGACGGGGTACTCTTCAGTTACCAACACGGCCCCGACCAATTCAACTTAACCTGCGCCGACGCGGTCCAACTCATCCAGCAGCTCCTGTCTGATGGTGGGTACACTGGCATATCACGCCATTCCTTCCGGGTCGGAGGCGCTTCCCTGCGGAACGCTTTAGGGGTACCGGTAGATCAGATCTGTCACTTAGGACGCTGAAAATCAGATTGCTACAATCTGTATATCAGACACTACTCCCCATCAGAGAAAGCTGCCGCATTAGGAATATTACATATTGTGTTTTTCAAGAAGCTTGGACACATTCACAAAGTTTTATTTGGGGTAGATCCTGGCAGATCCCATATCTTTCATGTTTACTCCACGTTTAGTCTTGACAGGTGTCAGATGAGGCCCAAGCCTAAATCTAATCCCTGAGCCATCATTCTCCAGATGATGGTCAGGGAGTAGACTTTTGGAAAAACAAAGCTCATATTTGGAACCGGAGAGGCTTTTTTCCCCTCCCTGCCCCTCATCATGTAGCTAGGCTGCTGCCCTCTGCCTGAATGGAGGGACCGACCGAGCTCAGGACTGTTACACACACTACAATCAAAGGATGGCTGTGGGATATTTAAGCGCAAAGTCTATCTGGAAGCTGAAAATAAATCCATAACATGAAATAAAAAATTACTGAAATCGTCCAAGCTTCTTGAAAAACACAATAAGAACCTTGTATTGTGATGTGGGTCTTATTCAGTTACTTGACGCGTATGCAACAAAAATGCTTGCCTCTTAGAGGTTTGGGTCTACCTAATGTCTCAGGCTCTCAGAAGCCAAGTTCTAGGGGCTCACATTTGGCTCTCCTAAGAAACCTCCTCCTAATAACGCTCAAGAGCTGTCTTGCGGAGGAGACCCCTCTTGGCGCCCTAAGCGCCCAGCGCACACGGGCACGCTGAACAAGCCTTACGGCCTTCATCAGCCAAAAGGAGGGGCTCTTCACGCAGTCGACCCACACATTGGGAGACCTGGAACCCTCTATGAGATTAGACGGTTCGGGCCTCCCTAGAAGGGGACGGGCAAGGAAGAATCCTATGGCGCGCTCCGTTTGAAAAATGTACAGCTGAAAAAAGGCAAACAAAACTTACATGGACAAGATTTAAACTATAAGTTAACAAGATGTAAATAAACCACAAGTTGACAAGATATAAAGCACAAGTTTAGAGCATGTAAACCACAAGTTTACAAGTTGTAAACCACAGGTTTACAAGATGTAAACCACAGGTTTACAAGATGTAAACCACAGGTTTACAAGATGTAAACCACAGGTTTACAAGATGCAAACCACAGGTTTACAAGATGTAAACCACAGGTTTACAAGATGTAAACCACAGGTTTACAAGATGTAAACCACAGGTTTACAAGATGTAAACCACAGGTTTACAAGATGTGTACCACAGGTTTACAAGATGTAAACCACAGGTTTACAAGATGTAAACCACAGGTTTACAAGATGTAAACCACAGGTTTACAAGATGTAAACCACAGGTTTACAAGATGTAAACCACAGGTTTACAAGATGTAAACCACAGGTTTACAAGATGTAAACCACAGGTTTACAAGATGTAAACCACAGGTTTACAAGATGTAAACCACAGGTTTACAAGATGTAAACCACACTTTACAGCATGTAAACTACAGTTTACAAGATGCAAACCACACTTTAAAGCATGTAAAATACAGCTTACAAGATGTAAAACACACTTTACAGCATGTAAACCACAGTTTCCAAGATGTAAGCCACACTTTACAGCATGTAAACTACGGTTTATAAGATGTAAACCACAATTTTACAAGATGTAAACCACACTTTACAGCATGTAAACTACAGTTTCCAAGATGTAAACCACACTTTACAGCATGTAAACTAAGGTTTACAAGATGTAAACCACAAGTTTACAAGATGTAAACCACAAGTTTACAAGATGTAAACCACAAGTTTACAAGATGTAAACCACAAGTTTACAAGATGTAAACCACAAGTTTACAAGATGTAAACCACACTTTACAGCATGTAAACTACAGTTTACAAGATGTAAACCACACTTTACAGCATGCAAACTACAGTTTACAAGATGTAAACCACACTTTACAGCATGTAAACTACAGTTTACAAGATGTAAACCACACTTTACAGCATGTAAACTACAGTTTACAAGATGTAAACCACACTTTACAGCATGTAAACTACAGTTTACAAGATGTAAACCACACTTTACAGCATGTAAACTACAGTTTACAAGATGTAAACCACACTTTACAGCATGTAAACTACAGTTTACAAGATGTAAACCACAAGTCTACAAGAAAACCACAAGTTTACAAGATGTAAACCACACTTTACAGCATGTAAACTACAGTTTACAAGATGTAAACCACAAGTCTACAAGAAAACCACAAGTTTACAAGATGTAAACCACAATTTTACAAGATGTAAACCCAAGTTTGCAAGATGTAACCCACAAGTTTAGAAGATGTAAACCACACTTTACAGAATGTGCACCACCACACCTGTTTCTGGCATTGGATACCATTGGTGAGACGGTCTGGTACAGGAGACATGTTCCCAACGGGGCTACATTGTCTATGTCAAGCGACCCATTGAGCATGCGGAGGTCTGACCTCTTCGCCAATGGATGTAGATAATCCATTGTGCAGACCAATGGCAACACCAGACAACATTTGGTGTTGCCATTGGTCAATGGGGCAACTGGGGGACCAACAGGGAAACAGCCTATCTGCCCTGGGGGAGGAGCACTTAGTCTGGGGGAGGAAATGTGACTGGTCATCGAGAGAATCAACCCTCTTGATGACCAGTCAGAGGTCATTGGGAGGCATCAAACCTCTCAATAACCGGTCAGATTGGTCATCAAGAGGAATCAAACCTCTTGATGACCAGTCAGAGGTCATCAAGAGGATTCAAACCTCCTGATGACCGATCAAACCGGGCATCAAGTGTGAGCCTGAGCCTCTTTAGTGGCTACAGGACACAAGAAAAATGGGGGACACTGGTTGTATTTCTTGGGATAAAGAACTACAAACAGTGAGTAAGAGAGAAAGAGAAAGAAAGAGTAAAAAGAAAGAGAAATGTATGATCTGGAGGGGGTCTATCTACTCCTTGTAGGAGGATCCTCAAAAGTCTACTTGAACCACCTGGAAAAGTGGTAAGGACAGCTGTGCCAGACCAACAGGGGCTACAGCCTCCGCGCGCACCAAGGAGACGGTGGGGGGACACAGAATAGTAATACTAATCTGCTCTGATTTTTAGACTGAGTCTAGGATTAACAGAGTAATCTTTGATCTTGAGCAGGGTTGATGTGAAAGCAATAAAGAGAAGCAATCAAGAGACACAGAGAAATCACTCTGGATAATCAAGGTTCAAATGAAGAGTATACTTACTGTCAATAACCTAGGCGCCTGTGATGGTAGGTGTACTGGGAGCGTGGTATCCTCTTGTGGGGTGATCCTGGGTTATCTACGGCGTGGTTCTGGGTGGTCTGAAGTCTGTGGATGTGGTTTACATCTTGTAAACTTGTGGTTTACATCTTGTAAACCTGTGGTTTACATCTTGTAAACCTGTGGTTTACATCTTGTAAACCTGTGGTTTACATCTTGTAAACCTGTGGTTTACATCTTGTAAACCTGTGGTTTACATCTTGTAAACCTGTGGTTTACATCTTGTAAACCTGTGGTTTACATCTTGTACACCTGTGGTTTACATCTTGTAAACCTGTGGTTTACATCTTGTAAACCTGTGGTTTAAATATTGTAAACTCACGGTTTGCATCTTGTGAGCTTGTGGTTGACATCTTGCAAACTTGTGGTTTACATCTTGTAATCTTGTAAATTTACAAGGTGTAAGCCACAGTTTACAAAGTTTAAACCACAATTTACAAGGTTTAGACCACAGTTTACAAGATGTAAACCACATTTTTACAAGATACTAGACTTTCAAGGCAGCTGCGCCGCCGCTCGTCGCAGACCATGGTGAATTGCAAGTTGAATTGAAACTTTTATTCCAAGTTCCCTCACAGCTACTTAAAATTAGTCCGCAAGGAGTAATATATATCACACTTTGGAACAATAAGAAAAGGTAAAAGTTTAAGAATATAGGAAGACATCAAGAAAATGATAAATTGTTCCATCTGTCAACTAAGGAAGTGAGAATAAAACAAAATGGGATTCTTTTTTTCATAGAGGGATATGTGAGATGGATGGACAAGCAGAAGGGTACCCATTTGGGACAAAAACACCAGATGTCACCTGAAAAACTGCTGAATTAACTATCATTGCCTTGGCTTAGAAGCCATTGCCTTGGCTTAGGAGCCATTGCCTTGGCTTAGGAGCCATTGCCTTGGCTTAGGAGCCATTGCCTTGGCTTAGGAGCCATTGCCTTGGCTTAGGAGTCATTGCCTTGTCTTAGGAGCCATTGCCTTGGCTTAGGAGCAAGAAATGCACACCTTCATTATCAATCTAGCTGTGTTTGAGTCAAACCCCTCCAACAACCCTTTGAGTTGCACCCTCACTCCTGGATATAAATTATCTGATACATGAGGGCGCATCTCACAATTTTTGATTATGTATGTAACATAAAATTTGCGGATGAGTAAAGCCTGAGATTACGGTTGTGTCGTTGTTGAGTTCAAACTCAAAACAAGGTATAGTTTGAGGAATTAAACTTGAGTTGGTTATCCTCTCCCACGTGTGGGCTTGGTATCTCGGACTTTTCAACAATTACACCAAGTTTGACAATCCCAGTTTGATTGGTAAAATCAAGGGTGAGGTCAGATTCCTTACCAATGCGCATTATTGAGTCCTGTGTATATGTGATAGTTGGAGTACTGCCATTGTTAAGGAAAATCATTTGCCCTCCAGTCAGAGAATACAGAATGCCCTCCTCAAGGGCGTTTTTGATTGCCGTATTTGCCATGAGTTTGACTTTGAAATCTATTTCCTTCTTGCCTGCGACTCCGGAACATTGGAAGAAAGTGCCAGTAGTCACCAAGCCGTATTGGTTGCCGCGGAATACATCAAGTTCGGACTAACAAAAAGGCGTAAGCATCACAATAGACCAACAGTTTTGAGAGATATGTATACATCAGCTGTGGATTCAAAGTGTCCAGAGACAATGTTTGGATGGTTTGATGGTCTTGGAGTTGACATTGTTGAAAATTCAAGAAGGAATTTGGAAAAGTGGTACTGATTCTTACATGGAGGTTTTATGAAGATGTTTAAATTTGTTTGTGGGTCAACAGGATCAACTCGGTGTGAGAGAAAAGTCAAGCGCGGAAAGTTCTTATTTATAGAAAACGTGGAAAAAAAATTGATAGTGTACAGCGCAGGCAAAAAACCCATTCATCAGATCACTCAAGAACCTGGAAACCTTATTTCTCACGGGTGCGTTGAAAAGAATACCCTTTTTCCATATGGTGGGACTTCAGACCACCCATTGAACCTAACAACCGCGAAGGTTGAAGCCACTCTTCTGAAGGGTCAAGCTGAGAAGAAAAACCTTTGGCAAAAGGGCGCAGTAAGCAGCGCAGGTGAATAACCCATTCAATGAATCACTCATGAAACTGTCCACTTTTTTTCTCAAGGGTGCGTTGAGAAGAAGAACCTTTGTCAAAATTTTGCGACAAGAGACCACCCATTGAGCCAAGGAACCGCAAAAATTGAAGCCACTCTTCCGAAGGGTCGAGCTGATAAGAAACCCCTTTTACAAAAGGGCGCGGTAAAAGACAAGGGGTGAGATTCCAAACCCTTGTCCCTGAATCTTGAATGACAGTATCATCTTCCAAAGTCTCCTGTGATTCTGTTAATCAAATGAGGCGGAAAATAGGAATGGTCGAGTGAACGTGGATACACGATGTGGTAGTCAGAACTGGTCCTACCGTGACGAAATGTCCGGTGGAGCCTTTTTCAGCTGGCTACTATGGCAGAGCCACCGTGACAAATAGAAATATAAAAAGTAGTTTTACATATGAAAGAGACATTATTACTCTTACATATGTAAAACTACGCAAAAACATTAAATACATATATAAATAATTAATTACTCAGATTTATGTAATTAATATGTAAAATATGATAGAAGATTCTTATTCTACGGGTAAAATAACCTAGGGTACCTCACTTACAAGTACCCTTAATTATTATCCCTTCCTTGTGTAAACTAACTTCAAAGTCTGCGCAAGTGCATCACGCCCCGCGTGGATGCACTTGTATGCACATATACATATAAGTACATATACTTACACCCATTTTCAGTGACGTAACTGAGGTGTTGTTTATAGTTTAAAAGATGGCTTTGTTTGTTGCGTGGCGCACCCAAGCCCGCGTGCTCTGTTGCCTAGAGCTCAAGCCCACGCTCCTAGTGTACATATATGCATAATGCATAAAATAGCCCGCAACCAAAGTGCTCAGGTTACCAGTAAGTAAGAATGGGCTAGAATACGCCCCAATAGCAATATTACATGTGTTATATGTCTTGTACACATGTAATTAATCACCAAACAAGATGTAATTACCACTTCATTCAATATCAAAACATTCTAGATGGAAAAAGGCTCTTGCAACGTGCACAGGTGACACTAGAAAGCGCCCCAGCTTCTCCCAAGCCTCACTACGTCATGTAAATTACAACTGTAGTAAATATGTAGAAGGGGTCAAATGAACTGGAGCACTTAATAAGCGCCTCCAGAACATGTATGAAGCACTGCTTGCACATGTACAAGTGCACAGAAGCCAGTTCTAGTACCTTCTGTGGCACATTTCCACGGAAATGAGCGTCACAGAACCCCCAAACCAGCCCCCATGACGTGTAAGGCATGTGTAAAAACACGCAGAACCTCTGTAAAAAGCTCTTGGCAACCCTTGTATCCAAGCCCCAAGGTTCCACGACCTACAGCGCCTTCTAGCGCAACCAAATTGCCTCAGAATGCGCCCACAAGTGTCCCCCTGTCCCCTGGGCGCCCCTTGAGGCCTGCCTAGGCTATAAAAAGGGCCCTTTCTCCGCCCAAAATGAGATTCCACAGCTTTACATTACCTACTAGAATTTTACCCGCCTTCAACAGCCTCAATAGCCTGTGATTTGCCAGGTAAAATACCTACTTTCGTGATTTTTAGCCCCAATTTCCGCCCTGAGGCTGTCCAGTAACCACCCTGCCCTCAAGATTACCTCTTCTGAGCGCCTCCAACTGCCCAACTTCACTCCTGAAGAACCTCAAGTGCTCCTAGGGTCTTATACTAGTAAGTTCAAGCCCCTTCTCTTGAGATTCTCCGCCATTTCTTTCTGGGATTTGAAACACCCCTGTTTACAGGCCCCAGTTCTTCATTCTAGAGGGATTAAATACCCCTGATTTATCAGGCCCCTCTTAAAATTAATTATATTCATTTTATTACGTCAAATTGGCCCAAATTGCCTTATTCTTACGCCATAATTCCCAACAATTACGTTGGAATTAACCCTGATAACCTTGTCTTAGGCCCCGTTTGGCCGCGCGATGTTATATGATAAATCGGGCAACTTATAACGGGGGTCGTCCGGGTTATAACTCACATTTATTTGGTGTTTGTGGCAGCCAGTAATATCATAAAACACATGATCGCACATGACTGGAAATTTATCATCCCCGCCATTTCGGAAATAGAGGTCTGGACCTGTATTTCTGGGTGATAAATCCACTTGTCGTCCCCAAGTCCAGGTTGTACATTCTGACTCCTCTCATCTCACACTCGATAACTCGCATTATGGCTCGACGAAAATCATCCCAAAATCCTCATCCAACTCCAAAACGCTCCACAAAGCCTCGAAACCCGTTGAAATCTCCAATGACTCCTTCTACTCCAGCTCAGCGGGAATCTCGTCCAACTCAGGCCACTAGTACTCCGAACTCGCAACCAATCAGTTCACAACAATCAGTTCCTATCCCCTGGAGTCAAACTCAATCTCAGCCAATGGGTTCTCAACAATCAGGCCCAAATGCTTCTCAACATAGTCCAATCGGAACCCAAACCCAGCCAGAGGATAGTCCCGAAAAGGACAAGACCAAAAACCTTGTATGGACCGCCGGCATGGAACGTAGTGCGCTCGAGATGTATGTCAAAGCTGTCGAGTCAGGAAAGCGCGGCGAAGCTGGATTCAAACCAGAGGTCCACCAAACAGTTGCTGCCGAGCTGGCTACTGAGTTCCCCGGTGTCGAGTTTACTGTCCCAAAGGTGAAGTCAAAGTTCAACCAGACTTTCAAAAAGATCTGGGACGCGTTTGCAGCTTGCAAAGGAGCAAGCGGATTCGGGTGGAACGAGGCCGAATGTATGGTCACTGCCTCAGAGGAGGTCTGGAATGCTTTTTTAGTTGTAAGTTGACCTGGATGCTTGGTACTTGGTAGTCGGAAGATGAGCGAGCTCACATGATTCCTTGTTCGTAACTCTTAGTCGCACCCGAATGCCAGCGATTTAAGAATACCCCATTTCCCGAATACAGGGACTACCAAGTGATTTTCGAGGGGAACACAGCTACTGGTGTTTTGCGTCGATCTGGTGCGACTGTCCCGA
The DNA here is from genome assembly GCF_026914185.1 of Puccinia triticina. Classification (NCBI taxonomy): domain Eukaryota; kingdom Fungi; phylum Basidiomycota; class Pucciniomycetes; order Pucciniales; family Pucciniaceae; genus Puccinia; species Puccinia triticina. The sequence goes on from NC_070573.1 coordinate 2,051,591, forward strand.
CTGAAGATGCGGAGGGAGGTCCCGCTGCTCCCGGTGTTGATGAAAATGCTGCCGAAAACTTGGATGCTCGACAAACACCTGCTCAACGTCCAGGGGTCCGAGCTGCTCGTCGTCATCGGATCACATCGGGTGATCGCTTTGAAAACTCAATCGATCGACTTGTTGATGCCTTTAACCAAGAAGAAGTCTCATCAATACACGCTGCAATTGAGAAGTTCATGGACCACTTTGCGACTGGTCTCAGTATGGAAGAGCTCGTCACGGGTTTTAGCGTCTTGGAAAACGAAGCGAAGGCCAAAGCCTTTCTGGCAATCCGAGACCACGACCACGCCTGGGGCTGGATGAGCGCGCAGATCAATGCCAAGCTTCCTCTGGGCAACTGATTCATCGGCTTAATTTACAAACATGAAATAGTGTAGATTGCTAAATATTCCAAAATACAACAAGTTATTCTGCTGCTGCTTTTTTTTCTACTCATCTTGTCAAAAATTGAGCAAGATAATGATGTCTCTAAACACAAAAATAAATCAAAGAAAATTGTTGTTCATAATTTTTCTCAAGTCTTTTTTTGCTACTCATGCATACCAGTCAAATCAAGAGTAAAAGATGAAAGAGGATCAAAAACAAAACTCATTTTTCAACGACCGTGTTGATTAACATAATTGCAGTACTGGTCCCACATTTGCTGCGCCAATGAGTCCCTCCAGATCTTGTGTGCAGCTCGTTCTTGAGCTCGGCTCAAAGACGGTTCGTCTTCTTCATCGTCGGGAATCTCATCATCCTCTGGTGCTGGGCCCACGTAATTGTTGTCGTTAAAATAATCTGACTGGCCGTGGTTTTCAATGATTATATTGTGTAGAACCGCTAGCGCAAGGACGAGTTTCCCTTGAGTTTCCAGACTGTACTCTAGAGGATGTACGAGAATTGGGAATCGCTTCTTCCAGGTGCCGAAAGTCCGCTCAACGACGTTCCAAAGCATTGAATGCCGCAGGTTGAAAAGCTCTTCTTTGTTTGCGGGCCTGGAAAAATCATCTTCATCAGTTCATAGCTACAGAAAAAGACACAGCTTATCAAAAAGCATACCTATGACCTGCCTGTGCATTTTCGCGCAGGTGATAACGTACCCCCCGGTAAGGAACCAGTATACCTTTGGAGAGCAAGTAACCCGCATCGGCAAGGTAGAACGAGCCTCTGGGAATGCTGAAATCTTCAGCCATTGCACTTCCAAGGACCCTCGAGTCATGCGCAGACCCCTCCCAGCCAACCATAATGTAGGTGAACTTCATGTTGAAGTCCACTACACCAAGTACATTCTGAGAGAGTGTCCCTTTCCGATTCCGATAAGGGCCTGCCATCGTTTCGGGGACACATGCTGGGACATGACAGCCATCCATCGCGCCAATACATCGATCGAAGAAGGGTGAAAATTTGGGGTTGTCCAAGATGGACTTGTGTGCTTCATTAACCGGAGGTCGAACAATGTATTTCTTGAGCAGCTGAAGGAAAAGGTTGATCACATGATGGAAGATGCGAGATGTTGTCTCGCCACTGTGTTGGAATCGATCTTGAGTCTGCCGGTTGGTAGCATTCTGGCCGACAATGTACAAGAAGATCGCCAGTTGTTCATCCATGCCGACTAGTTTTGACGCAGGTTCGATGTCAATCGAGAGCAGTTCTTCTGAGCACACATCAAAAACATGAGTGGATAGTCGGAACATTGCTTGAGCTCGAAGTCTGTTTCCATTCAATATGTGTCTTGTGTAGGCTTCACCGGTGAAGATAGCATCGTTGTACGGCTCTTTGATCGTTTTCGACCACTGACGAAGGCCTATGATGATAACAACCATGATGATCATTTTCTTGCGTCGGATTTGTTGTTGCTTGTGGGTTCGTTGTAGAGATTGCTGATTATTTGATAGAGCCATTTTTGAAGAGACGTTGTGGTATGGTAGATAGTTTGGAACAATGCCACACCAAACAGTGCAGTGATAAATGGACTCAGGAGAAAATTTTTTGTGGCTGCACCAAACACACATGTTATAAGCGCTGTCTTGGTTTATTGTTTCTATGACAACTTCAACCGGGCTACATGTGTCATGTAAAGTAATACACAATTTATCATATCACATCGGGCGGCCAAACGGGGCCTTAGAGTTTTATAACTCTAATCTTTTGCTTTGAACCACGTGTAGCTAGAAGGATAATATCCTTGGCATCACGTAGGCTGACAGCCTTCTTCTACACAAGATAATCCCGAGTAGTCGAGGGAAACTCCGAACTCCGCGTAATAAAAGCATCAAGATAGCTCCGCAGGCTTAAAGTAACCATAAAGTAATCATAATAATAAAGGTCCATCTAAAACGGTAAAGTAACGCTCCTGAACAACTCCGCTCAACGTTCCGTAAAGAATAAGATAACTGTAATAAAAAAACTCCTCCGCAATCAAAAATCCGCCCAGTAAAGTAAAGTAAGAATCCGCCATCCCATAATAATAAAAATCCCCTCCAAGGTCCGTGAGGGAAAGATTCCCCCTCCCCCTCCCATATCAACAACTCTCCATTGCTCCACCATAGAAAAATAAACCATGAGAAAACTCCGCCACATGTCATAAACCAATAGAAAAGGAAATAACAAATAGAAATCCTCCTCCCATCTCACGCACGCCGCATGCCTCCGCTCCCACGTCGTCATTTGCGCCTCCACTGCTCGCCGTAGACAGCCACCCAACCTCCGATCATCCATCATCCACGCCCCTGTCTAGCCTCCGGTGTTGGGATCCCACACGCCGCCTCCGCCCCAGCTACGTCCGCTGACGTAACTCGCTTCAGCTACCACAGCTTCCCCCAATCGCCGCGTCGTTCTAGATAGTCCGCGCTGGAATGCCTGGACTCAGCAAGTCCACTCCGCTCTGCACGCCGCAGCTCCGCCGCCTCTGACCGCACGCTCCGCGCCCAGCCTATGCGCTCCGCCTCCGCCGCTTGAAGATCCTGCGCCGCCCAAACCGCCTGCGGAGCCCTCATGCCCCGCCGCAGCCGCGCGCCCGAACCTTACCAGACACTTTGGCGCCCCGCACCAAACGGCCACCACAACGAGGCGCAAGGGATAGGAAAGTGTTCCACAAGGAAGACCTTAGACGAGTAAGGGTCGCCCTTGTAGGGAAATTTGATTTCAAATGCGGGTTTGTATGAATTCAAACCGGAAAAAGAAACATCACAAGGTAAGTACTGACAATCCCAAGGAAAAGACAATGAAACACCAAAAAATTTCGCGCTGAATAATCCATTGAGTTGGAAGGAGGCTGTGCCTGGGTTGAGGGCAAAACATCTTGATGATTTTGAGTTGTAACCAAAGAGGGAGTGGCGTGGAAGGGGTGTGCCCGGTTCAAGGGGAAAACGTCTCAGTAATTGTCATCCGTGCCCAAGGAGGGGGCGCGTGTCGGGAAGTTTCCGGTTTGGTAATTATGAACAAACAGGGAATGGCGTGCAAGGGATGTGCCCAGGTCAAGGGCAAAACGTCTCAAATCATTGTAATCCGTGCCCAAAGAGGGGGCCGCGTGACTTGGGAATGTTCCAGTTCTGTAGGGAGTTGAGTATGAGTGTGTAAAGTTGTTCGGAGGGTACGCTGAGGATGAAAAAAACAAATTACAAAAGAATATATAAGGCTGTTTGCCATGCAGGTCACATGTTTCCCTTGTGGCTCCGGATCTTGGCTTTATTATGCTGCCGGAGCCGCCTGTTAAAATGGGGGCTTCTGACTGGTTAGCGGGACTCACTCCAGTCTTACGGATAATTCCGAAATAACAGGTGGCTTGAAAACCTTTATTACACCAAACTGTTAGAAAGGGAAAAGAACCAGGTGAACCCATGATAAAAATTTACGTAAATCACTGTTTTATTGAAACTTAGATAAACCACAAGTTTACAAGATATAAACCACAGGTTTATAAGATGTAAACCACAGGTTTACAAGATTTAAACCACAGGTTTACAAGATGTAAACCACAGGTTTATAAAGATGTAAACCACAGGTTTACAAGATGTAAACCACAGGTTTATAAAGATGTAAACCACAGGTTTACAAGATGTAAACCACAGGTTTATAAAGATGTAAACCACAGGTTTATAAGATGTAAACCACAGGTTTACAAGATGTAAACCACAGGTTTACAAGATGTGTACCACAGGTTTACAAGATGTAAACCACAGGTTTACAAGATGTAAACCACAGGTTTACAAGATGTAAACCACAGGTTTACAAGATGTAAACCACAGGTTTACAAGATGTAAACCACAGGTTTACAAGATGTAAACCACAGGTTTACAAGATGTAAACCACAGGTTTACAAGATGTAAACCACAGGTTTACAAGATGTAAACCACAGGTTTACAAGATGTAAACCACAGGTTTACAAGATGTAAACCACAGGTTTACAAGATGTAAACCACACGTTTATACAATGTAAACCTGTGGTTTACAAGATGTAAACCACAGGTTTAAAAGATGTAAACCACAGGTTTAAAAGATGTAAACCACAGGTTTACAAGATATAAACCACAGGTTTAAAAGATGCAAACCACAGTTTGCAAGGTGTCAATCATAGTTTAAAAGGTGTAAACCACAGTTTACAAGGTGTAAACCACAGTTTACAAGGTTTAAACCACAGTTTACAAGGTGTAAACCACAGTTTACAAGGTGTAAACCACAGTTTACAAGGTGTAAACCACAGTTTACAAGGTGTAAACCACAGTTTACAAGGTGTAAACCACAGTTTACAAGGTGTAAACCACAGTTTACAAGGTGTAAACCACAGTTTACAAGGTGTAAACCACAGTTTACAAGGTGTAAACCACAGTTTACAAGGTGTAAACCACAGTTTACAAGGTGTAAACCACAGTTTACAAGGTGTAAACCAGTTTACAAGGTGTAAACCACTGATTAAAAAATATAAATGTATTAGAACGGCTTGCCTCATCTTGTCTTGGGGAAGGGGTCCTGCATACTATAGGAACAAGGGTCAGAGTTGTTAGGCATGACTCACATTGTCGTAAAAGTCTATTAGCTTATCTTGCATCCGCATCGCCCAAACATCCAACTAATCATGGTTGAGAGGGGATTAGATCAACCACATTAACAAAAGAGGGCAGTGCAGAAAGGAAAATAACTTACAATAGAAAACTGTCCAAAAATGAGAAAATGAGATTCAGGAATGTAGCTAGATTTTCTAGGATTTGAAGAGTTTGATATCCCCACGCGAATAGCGAAAGCCAAGACAAGGAAAAAAGAAGCGGCAAAGAGGGTGTACATGGAAATAGTTCAGAGCAAAGGATTCCTTCCAAGGAAGACGCAACTGGCTGCCAATCCGGCAAAGACCAGACAGAAGAGCATCAAACTAAGATGGTCGGGATAAAATCACCCAATCAATGCAGGGGACAAAGGAATCAGCTAGCCGGGGGGAAACCCTCTCGGCGAGCTGGATACCCGTAACCAGCTCAACGCGAGGAAATTATCCCGGCGAGCTGGATACAGGTATCCGGCTCGCCGCGAGGGAATCATCTCGCTGTGACCAGCTCACTCCAGCTAGCCGGGAGAGTTTCCTCTTGGCAAACTGGCAGCTATCCGGGAGGAAGCCCTCTTGGAGCTGGCAGCTATCCGTGAGGAAGCCCTCTTGGCGAGCTGGCAGCTATCCGGGAGGAAGCCCTCTCGGCGAGCTGGCAGCTATCCGGGAGGAAGCCCTTTCGGCGAGCTGGATACCCGTAACAAGCTCGCCGAGAGGGCTTCCACCAGCTGCCAGCTTGGCGGCTTGGGCAACGCGGGGTTGATTAACTCGTCGGACATCTCTGGTCCGACGAGTTGAACCTGTCGAGTTGAGATGTCCGACGAGTCAAACTTGTCGGACTCACACCCGTCGGACAAGCTAGTCCGACCGGTGAACCTGTCGGACAGGTCTGTCCGACTGGGGAACTCGTCGGACATACAGGTCCGACCAGTGGGAGCTGGTCGGACAGAAATGTCCAAAATCTCCTCGGACGATGTGGTCCGACCAGCCAGTCCGAGGGAACCTCGGGCTGCGCTGTCCGACTGCAGAGCGGTCAAACAAGCCCAATGGGTGGTTGGGCCAAGCTGCTTGAGGACCCGTCAAGCAGAAATGTCCGACTTCTGCTCGAATGGGTCGATCCGACGGGTGGGCTCAACCACTGTGGTGGTCAAAACGGTAGTCAGCTTCAAATTTCAAGATCAGCCCTCAAGATCCTCCAGATCAAGACTCAAGCTTCAAGGTCCAACCCTCAAGATTCCCTCAGATTCTCTGTTTCCCCTTTTCCCCCCACTCTCCTCATTCTCACTTCCAATTCCTTTTCATTTTTTATCTTTCTCTTTCTTGGTCCTAACACAGATTATCTGTGGGTTTATTTTTGTTTGATTTGCTTGTTTTGTTTCTTCTGGCTCTGCTTCCTCCTCTTTCCTCTCTGTCAGGGTTCTTATTTCTGGATTATGTTCTTCTCTCTCTCTTCCATTTATCATGTCTCACATATTTGTCTGTTTTCTGTTTCATTTTTGTGTTGTGTTTTCCTTTCCTCTTTTCTGTTGTCTGTGGTGTGTGCGCGCGCACGGCGCGCGAGGAGATGATGACATGCTTGTGACAGGTCTCCAGGAATCCAAGTTCCCGGCAAACTTGGAGGACAGGAGGCCATAGCATTCTGTTCTGATCCAAGGCAGAGGCTATCAGCAATTGATTCTTTTTGATCCGATACTTCCCGATTCTGCGCACGAGCGCCCGATCCCTTTTCCCAAGACATTCCAACAAAACCGCCGGCGAAGATCAACTCCCCGCCGTACCTCAAAAACCACTTCCCCAGCTATCAGCTCGATCAAACTCGACTCTTTTCCAGACCACTCAAGAGGGCAGCCTCTTAGGCATCTTTTCCCCTCCCAGCGCTGCCGCCGGCCTAGCACCGGACGGAGCTCCATATTTGGTCCCCCGAGCCGGGATCGAACCAGCGACCTCAAGATTTACAGTCTCGCACTGTGGTTTTGAGGCCGTTTGGCGGTTATATTTTTCTTTTTTTTTGAGGCTTCTTCTTTTGATTCCCATCCGTTCGAATCTTAGACTCCTAGCTGAACGGGGCTTTGATTCTCTTCCAAATCGATTCTCAAGCATTTGCGGCAGGAGGCGCGGATCCCTTTGAGGCGCCAACGGTGCCTCAAAGCACATCCCATCCATCCATCGCCGTCGATCTCGTCTCAGGATTCGGTCTAGTCCGCGTTTTAGGATCAAGACGTTTCTGGTCCTCGATCCTTCTTGCTTTTCTTTTTTTTTAGGGGTTCAGCGGCGGGGCATTAAGGGTGTAAAAGTAAGTCCCCACCAAATCAGTAGCACCTCCGAAGCTTCTACATATTGTCAAAAGCATCACCGCCACGCTGTGAGCCGCCTCTGTCCGTCAAATACTTCCGTAGTTCCGTGTGGATTGATCATATGATGGCAGACGTGATCCCTCAACATCGGATGGTCAGGATTGTACCTCAAGATCGGGATCTTGGTTTTGACGGTACAGACGTGGAGAAATTTCTTGATTTGTATGAGAGGGCGGCCCGGATCAATGGCGCCTCTGAATATGACATGGCCCGGCAGCTTCGACTTTTCATCTGTTCTGACGAAGTTTTCGACATGATGGAAACGTTTGAGGGATTCAAGAACCATAGATGGCCCGATTTGAAAGCGTCGATGCTCGCGTACTGGGGACAAGCTGATCCCCCTTTCAGGTTAAACTTCAGTTGCGGAAGCTGGCAACCATTCAAACCTCCCACCAACCCCGCGCGTATGGTTTCCAACTCAGTTGAAGATGAACAGCCGAGTCACGCCGAAGGAGCTCTGGCTAAGCAGATCTCCCTTCCTAGTCCGCTTGCGTTCCCGTCTCTTGCAGAAGATTTTCGATCCGATGCCGCTCAGAGGCAACCTGACAAACTCGAGTCATCCGGCCTTCCCTCCGTATTCTTCCCACCAGGCCTGAGCCCTTTTGAGCTCGCGTGTACGACCCCCCATTCAGAAGAAGAAGATACGTCCGCTGATCCCGAGCCTGTCGAGCGATCAACTGAAGAGCCGAGTCGCGCCTTTTCCCAGCCCCCACAACCATCGAATGGGAGTTGCGGAAGCCGCCAACAATTTAATCCTCCTGCTGTTGTCGCATCCGAGCCTCTTGCTAGAGCTGAACATGAAGAGAGATGCATGGGCTACAATTCGGAGCCTTTCGATCCATCGAACAAAGGGTTGAGTCACACTGATCCTGCCGGGGAATCTCTTGAAGATTGCAAGTCCTTTGAACCTCTTGCCGTTGAATCTTTTCCGGGTCCCCGTGTCGTTGAAGATCTTACGCCGACAGCCTGCTACCAGTCCTCTGATCTTCTTTGTCAGTCTGATCGACCGAACATGCTGGAGCCGAGTCACTGGGAACTCCCTTCAGGTCATACGGCACCCTTAATCAAGGCTCAGCATGCTCAGATGATGCTCAATCAAGATCTAGTGCAAGAGGCTTTTCCAAATCACATTTTTTTGCCGGATCAGAATTCGCGTTCTCAAGAATCGCTCCTCAGGATTCAAGACACCACGAAGCCATCAACTCCCCTCAATCTCATCTCACCTAGCGGTCCTTTCAATCCTTATCATGGTTCATTGTTTCAGATTGACTCAAGGTTTCTACTGGTCTCTTTCACTTTGGTGGTGAAGGTGGATTTCTTCCTCGCGCGGAGCCGAACAGGAGTAGGCCCCGACCCCCTTTGGACATCTGAAGATCATCTCCGCAATGAGGGTAAACTACTTCTTCTTCAATTGGAGCGCGTTCAAGGAGGTTTAAGCCTGGCGGAGGCTGAGAGACCAAAAGTAAGTCCTCTCCTTGGTATGCGCCTCCGGGTAGATACCCGTTATGTCGTCAAAACTCTACGATCCGCCACTCTTGTGAGCCACACCCCGTCGCCTCTTGCTTTTTTCAGTTCGGCCTCGATAATCCCGACCGCCATCAATCAGTTTAGCGGGATCAGATTCACCTTGATTCACCTGGAAAAGGACCAGGAGTGGTTTCGAGAGCTGCGACTCAAGAGGAAAAGCTCAGCTCTTCAGTTTTCTCGATCGTATAGCGTGGATTGTAGCCGAGCTACACGTTGCGCTTTCTTTTCCTTCCAGTCATCAAGATTTCATCTTCAGATTGAGAAACAATCCAAGAATTACATGAGAGTCAAGCCGGAGCTTGCTCAACCATCAACTGGAGATTTAAGCTGCCCACAGCCCCCCACGTCTGAACCAAATTCGACTGAACCATTGTCCCAGAAAAATTCCTTGCCATCGTTTCTGGAAGTTTGCGTCGCGGATGCTCATATCACGGATCTCGATAGCGGCCTCCAAATGGCCTCTCTCGCCGGTTTCATAGTACAAGAGGTTTTGGTTTCTGACTTGCTGGCGAATGTTCCTGTATTTCATCCACACACCCCAACTCTATTGCTCACCTTCAGTCAAAAGGCCATCGGTCTGAAACAACCAACCAACATGGTTCTGATCAGCCAGCCCCGCGAGCTCGCGGAGCGCTTGGTTCAGCTTGAAGATCCGCTATCGTTTGACGGCGCGGAGTTGCTCCCCACGCCAGAAGGTCATCTCCATAAAAGGAATAAGCTATCCGTGTTTTATCTTGAGAAGGTTTTGATTACGGCTTTGTTTCAAGATCCTCGTTCAATTGGGATCAAGACGTTTCAGGAGCTCCTCCGCAACGAGGGTAAACTACTGGTATTTCGATTGGAGTTTTGGCGAGGAGCCTGTGGCAAAAGCCCCTCGAGAACATGTGGTACAAGACCTATCGGACCGATCCTCGAGTTCGACGCGGGTCATACGGGCTCGAAGATCTCAACAGCGCCTCTCTTAGCCTTTGGTTTTCATCTGATCAGCTCGGATTCATTACCGCCGACTAGTATTGATCATCACATCTTTCAAGCAAGTACTGCCAACCTGATTCGACCCACTTCTCTCGATGCGGCTTCTCTGATCTGTTTGCTTCAAACTTATTTTGAGTTTGAGGCACATTGGCCACTGTTTGAATTGCAATCTCTCCCTAGAATCAATGAACCCGATCCCTCTCAAAGGCAACATGACCACCACAAGGCTTCAGCTGTTCTCTCAGTCTCTTCTCCTCCTGGTCTCAGTCCTGTTAAGCAACCTGCGCAAACAGTCCCCGATTTAGAAGAAGAAAACACGGACCCCGATTCCAAGCGCTGCGAGTCATTGACTGAAGAGCTGAGTAAAGAAGAAGGCCTTTTGCACAGTTTGCTATGGCCACCGGATTCTTTTGCTTCCTCGTTAAAAGATCGTTCCACTAAAAAGATCAAGAAGGATAGATTAGATCCTAAGGTTCTCTCGGTCAACGCGCCTGATTCTTTTTCTCAAGCTGATCAACACGATACCTCCCAGAAGCAATCAGATGTTTGTTTTGCTCGGAGGCGAACTGGACATGGTTCCTGCACCAGGCTCTGCTTCCGATCGGTCTCCGCAATGAGAATAAACTACATTTGTCATCGCTTCCTCAAAATTCTCAACAACGTTCCTCACACGCTGTCTCGTTTCAGGATCAAGAGGGCGCGCATCCGGACTCCTTGTTTCAGGATGAAGATTCCGTTGCTCAAGACATCTCACTTCAGTATGAGCAGGAGATTGAAGAGCCTCAAGCTTACCCCAGTTTCAAGGCCCAGGCGTATGAGGTGGAAAATGGGACATCGCGGAGGGATTGGAGACTCAAAGTAAGTTCTCTCCAATGTGCACCTCCAAGGGTAGATACCCACCAGCGTTTCAAACCCTACCTTCGCCACACTCGTGAGCCGCCATCGGGATCTTTGTTTATTTTTCTTGCCAGGTTCCTCTCAGCAACTTCAAGCTGGAAGAAGGTCAAAGGAGTCTAGGGACAGACTCCAAGTGGTGGGTGGATGTGGTGGTCAAAACGGTAGTCAGCTTCAAATTTCAAGATCAGCCCTCAAGATCCTCCAGATCAAGACTCAAGCTTCAAGGTCCAACCCTCAAGATTCCCTCAGATTCTCTGTTTCCCCTTTTCCCCCCACTCTCCTCATTCTCACTTCCAATTCCTTTTCATTTTTTATCTTTCTCTTTCTTGGTCCTAACACAGATTATCTGTGGGTTTATTTTTGTTTGATTTGCTTGTTTTGTTTCTTCTGGCTCTGCTTCCTCCTCTTTCCTCTTTGTCAGGGTTCTTATTTCTGGATTATGTTCTTCTCTCTCTCTTCCATTTATCATGTCTCACATATTTGTCTGTTTTCTGTTTCATTTTTGTGTTGTGTTTTCCTTTCCTCTTTTCTGTTGTCTGTGGTGTGTGCGCGCGCACGGCGCGCGAGGAGATGATGACATGCTTGTGACAGGTCTCCAGGAATCCAAGTTCCCGGCAAACTTGGAGGACAGGAGGCCATAGCATTCTGTTCTGATCCAAGGCAGAGGCTATCAGCAATTGATTCTTTTCGATCCGATACTTCCCGATTCTGCGCACGAGCGCCCGAACCCTTTTCCCAAGACATTCCAACAAAACCGCCGGCGAAGATCAACTCCCCGCCGTACCTCAAAAACCACTTCCCCAGCTATCAGCTTGATCAAACTCGACTCTTTTCCAGACCACTCAAGAGGGCAGCCTCTTAGGCATCTTTTCCCCTCCCAGCGCTGCCGCCGGCCTAGCACCGGACGGAGCTCCATACCACCCGTCGGACGGCCATGTCCGACAACTGGTCGGACATGCCCGTCCGAGCTTTTGCCGGACAAGCATGTCCGAGGGGATAATTCATGCAGTGATTCTTATTTATACAATTAGTACATGAAGGAATAGGAATAAGGGGGTACTTTGAGTGGGTGACCCCCCTTAATTTATGATGAGGAATCTTATTCTGCAATAATAATTTAATTATTATTATCATTTACCAAGTTATTGCAGTCTTTTGGATACTTGATGTATCTCTAAGGCTGACACTCGCCCCCTCTAAAAAGGTTAAATTCTGAAATAATTTAATCTTTGTGTTTAGAGTTCTTGAATCTTCTTAGATATTTATCCGCATCTTTAATGTCCTTTTCTGGTAGCCATTCATCTTCATGAATTGGGTTCCTGTATCTTACAAGATATAATTTATCTTTCTCTCCTCTGATCTTTTTATCTTTCAAGATCTTATGAATTTTCTTCTCCTCTGACTCTTCAAGTGGAGGTACTTCTGCTTCAGGTATTTCCTTGCGTAAAGGGAATAATTCAGCATCTGATTCATTATAGTGTTTAAGCAAGCTTACTGGGAATGTAGGATGTTTCTTTTCTAGTTCTCCATATAGTTCCACTTCTACTGCATTTGGTCCATGTAATGCTTTGACTATAAATGGGCCTACAAATGCATTCCTAAGCTTCTTAGGTCCTTTAATATTAGTAAGGTTTGTAGTTGATATCAATACTAAATCTCCTATTTTGAAGCTGGGTACTTTATGCTTTTTATCCCATTTTTCTTTGCTGTATTCAAATGCATTATCCATGCTTTGTTGGGCGTGCTTTCTGGCTTTGTCCAGCATATTTTTAAAGCTTGCTGCTGTGGGGTGTACTTCTACCAAGTCCTTTTTCAGGCTGTCTTGTGGTAGTCTGGGGTTCCATCCTTTTTCCAAAATAGCTGGTGTTTTCCCTGTTGATGCATGGGTTGATGTCCTGTAGGCTAACTCTAGGGCTGGTAATAGTGTGACCCAGTCATGAGTGCATCCATCAGAATCTTTAAACTCTAATCCATATGCACAGAATCTTCTTAGCATATCTTCTAAAGTCTGAATCATTCTCTCTGCTAGCCCATCTGTTTGTGGATGGTATGCTGTTGAGAAAGAGAGTTTGGTGCCAAATAAGCGGTACAATCCTCTCCATAGATCTGATGTAAATTTGGGATCCCTGTCACTGATGATGTTTTTGAATAATCCTGTCCATGAAATCACTTGCTGCCAAATCATTATGGCTGTGTCCATAGCTGTATCATCTTTGTGAGATGGTAGGAAGATAGGTGTTTTGCTAAATCTGTCTACAATGACTAGACATGTGTTATAATTCCTCTTTCCTCCTGGTGGTAGTCCTGTAACCCAGTCCATATTAACTGCTTCCCATGGTCTAGTGGGTTCTTCTATTTTTATAATGTGCCCAAACCCTTTGCCTGTTGCTTTGTTTGCTCTTTGGCATCTCTCACATGTGGTGCAGTATGTATCTACATCTTGTTGCCATGTTGGCCACCATGCTAGGTTTCTTACTCTGTCTTCTGTTCTGTCTGAAGATAGATGGCCAGATGATGTACTGTCATGACATTCATGCAGTAATGTATTGATCAATACTCTGTCCATTACTGTCAGTACACATGTATGTTTGGATCTGTGGTAGATGATTCCATCAAATAGGTGGAATCTTCCTTCTTGATATAATTTCTTCCATGCTATATTTAGTGCTGCAATCAGGTCATCATCCGTTGAATCTGTTTTAGATAATATTTGTGCTAACAATGTGCAGTTCTTGTCTTGTTTATAACTATTTCTGATTTCTTCAAAGAATTTGTCTTCTAATTCAGTAATGCTAATTCCCATAATTTGTAATTCTTCTGGGTCTTCAGGTGCCCAGGCTGGATTATCTGGTGTATTTGGTAGGGACCACCTAGACAGTCCATCTGCATTTTTATGCAATCTCCCTTCTTTATGAATTATTGTCATGTTACCTCTATGTACTTGAATGGATATCTGCCATCTAAGCATATGTCTGTTAGAGGTCTTCATGTTAATGAGTGATTTTAGTGCAATACAGTCTGTGATGACATCAAACACACTTCCATCTAGATAATAGTGGAGTTTCTCTAGGGCCCAGACTAAACATAGGCATTCTGGTTGACTTGTGTCAGCTGGCTACTATGGTAGAGCCACCGTGACAAGACACAAATGAAAATATGAAAAGTAGTTTTACATATGAAAGAGACATTATTACTCTTACATATGTAAAACTACGCAAAAACATTAAAGACATATGTAAATAATTGATTACTTAGCTTTGTGTAATCAATAAGTAAAATATTATAGAAGATTCTGATTCTACCGGTAAAATAACCTAGGGTACCTCACTCACACGTACCCTTAATTATTATCCCTTCCTTGTGTAAACTAACTTCAAAAGTTTAAGCAAGTGCATCACGCCCCGCGTGAATGCACTTGTATGCATTTATATATATAAGTACATATGTTTACGCCCAGTTTTAGTGACGTAACTGAGGTGTTGTGTATAGTTTAAAAGATGGCTTTATTTGTTGCGTGGCGCACCCAAGCCCGCGTGCTCTGTTGCCTAGAGCTCAAGCCCGCGCGCAAGGTGTACATATATGCATATTGCATAAAATGGCCCGTAACCAATGCGCCTAGGCTACTAGTAAGTGAGAATGGGCCAGAATACGCCCCAATAGCAATATTACATGTGTTATATGTCTTGTACACATGTAATTAAACACCAAACAAGATGTAATTACCACGTCATTCAATATGAAAACATTCTAGACTGAAAAGAACTCTTGTAGCGTGCTCAGGAGACACTAGAAAGCGCCCCAGCTTCTCCCAAGCCTCACTACACGTAGATTACAACTGTAGTAAATATGTAGAAGGGGTCAAATGAACTGGAGCACTTAATAAGCGCCTCCAGAACATGTATGAAGCACTGCTTGCACATGTACAAGTGCACAGAAGCCAGTTCTAGTACCTTCTGTGGCACATTTCCACGGAAATGAGCGTCACAGAACCCCCAAACCAGCCCCCATGACGTGTAAGGCATGTGTAAAAACACGCAGAGCCTCTGTAAAAGGCTCTTGGCAACCCTTGTATCCAAGCCCCAAGGTTCCACGACCTACAGCGCCTTCTAGCGCAACCAAATTGCCTCAGAATGCGCCCACAAGTGTCCCCCTGTCCCCTGGGCGCCCCTTGAGGCCTGCCTAGGCTATAAAAAGGGCCCTTTCTCCGCCCAAAATGAGATTCCCCAGCTTTACATTACCTACTAGAATTTTACCCGCCTTCAACAGCCTCCTTAGCCTGTGATTTGCCAGGTAAAATACCTACTTTCGTGATTTTTAGCCCCAATTTCCGCCCTGAGGCTGTCCAGTAACCACCCTGCCCTCAAGATTACCTCTTCTGAGCGCCTCCAACTGCCCAACTTCACGCCTGAAGAACCTCAAGTGCTCCTAGGGTCTTATACTAGTAAGTTCAAGCCCCTTCTCTTGAGATTCTCCGCCATTTCTTTCTGGGATTTGAAACACCCCTGTTTACAGGCCCCAGTTCTTCATTCTAGAGGGATTAAACACCCCTGATTTATCAGGCCCCTCTTAAAATTAATTATATCAATTTTATTAAGTCTAAATTGGCCCAAATTGCCCTATTTCTTACACCATAATTCCCAACAATTACATTGGAATTATCCCTTATAACCTTGTCTTAGAGTTTTATAACTCTAATTATTAGCTTTGCACCACGTGTAGCTAGAAGGATAATATCCTTGGCATCACGTAGGCTGACAACTTGCTCCATAGCGTGCTTCAGATTTCTTGAGTTGTCTGGATATGAAACAAATGGGACCTTCTACTGGTTTATCATTGATGATTTGTAATTGGTGAAGGGCTGCTCCTAGTCCTTCCATTGAGGCATCAACATATAACACAAAAGTTTTCTTGAAATCTGGCATTAATAATAGAGGTGCTCTAGTCAGATGTTCTCTTATTTTGTTAAATGCCATGTGTCTTTCTGTGGTCATTTCAAAGGCAGTATCATTGGAAGCTATCTCATACAAGCTTCTGGCCATAGCTGCATAGCCTTCTAGGTGTTGTCTGTAGTGCCTTGCAAACCCAAGAAAGCTTTGAATTTCTTTTTTGTTTGTTGGTGCTGGCTTCTGTATTACTGCTGCTACTTTATTCTGGTCTATGCATAATGCTAGTCCTGAAACTACATGTCCTAGTGCTTTAATTTCTGCAAATCCAAATGCACATTTCTTTAGTGAAATTTTCATGTTAACATTAATCATCTTTGTTAGAACTAGTTCTGTTCTGCTCATATGGTCTCCCCATGTTTCAGAGCATATAATTATGTCATCTATGTATATAATTAGCCATCATAGTCCAAGTTCTTCACAGAAGATGGTATTCATCATTCTTTGGAAATGTGATGGGGCATTTTTAATTCCAAAAGGCATTCTGAGGTATCCATAAACACCTTTGTGTGTCATAATTCTCAGGTATTTTCTTGCACGTTCTGTTACTACATTCTGATGAAATCCTTTTAAAGCATCCATACTTGTAATATATTTTGCTTTGGCTAGGTTTTTTAGTGTCTCCTGTATCCTTGGTATAGGATATCTATCTGGGACTGCATAGGTGTTCAATGCACGGAAATCTCCTACCATGCGTGATTTATCATTGTGGTAGGTTATAATTACTGGTGTGGTTATTTCCACTTCTTCATTGTGCCCTCCTTTTCTAAGTACATTGAGCCTTACTAGTTCATCCAGGTGTTTGGCGAGCTCTTCTCTTGCTCTGGGACTTGCTGGGTAAGCTGGTCTCCTTAATAGAGGTGGGTAGGGACGCTCAATGTTTAATGTGATGTCCACTTCATGGCCTATGACTGCCCCTAGTGGTTCTTTATCTGATGCAAATGAATTTTTGTTCCTATACAGCATGTTGCGTAACTGTAATAGTTGATCTACACTCAGTTTATCATTAAAATTGGCTTCTGCTAGTTGTTCTCTTCCAAATCTCTCTTTATCTTCATCCTGTATTTCTACTTGCTCTACAGGTAAAGGTTCTTTGGATTTGAATAATTTTTTTTTCTTTTTATTGTCATTCCCAATAGTAAAGTATCTTTCTCTTCTGTTGGTTATGTCAAAGCCATATATATTCAAGTAGTCATTTCCTAATATGAAGTGTTTACTTACTGCATCCTCTATCACAATGAATTCTACTGTCATCCTGACTAATCCTGTTGGGTGAGGGATTGTTATTGGGCATTCAAATACTCCTATTGGCTTCATGGTACTGCTGGCACTGTTGATTCTTACTTTCCCTAGTGGTAGAAGGATATCTTTGTAGTCTGGGCATAATTTCCTCAAGTATGTCTCAGGTACTACTGAGCAATATGCTCCACTGTCCAGTAACATTTCTGCCTCTCTACCATTAAACAGTATATGTGTAATGTTGTTTTTACCAGCTGTATAGCCTTTTCCCCTTGTAGGTTTGGTTTTCATTAGTCTGGCTTCTTGGATATTCCCTATGGGTTGTCCAGGATGCCATGCTTGTGGTAAATTGTGCTCAGTTTCTGCATCCACCATTTCTATGTCTATGTTGATCATATTGCAAGACCCTGATGAAACTGATGACCCATCATCATGTGTTTCTTCTGTGTCTGATTGGGTCTTTTCTTCAGCTGTTTCTTCTGCCTCTATTTCAACATTGTTAATGTTTTTCTTTGGGTGAGGGCAGTTTGGTGAAGTGTGTCCCATCTTACTACAGTTGTAGCACTTCTTATCTTTCTGATAATTCTGGTCTTTTGAAGTAGATGGTTTCTTCTCTTCTGTTTTCTCATTCTTATCCCCTTGATACTTAGGCTTATATCTTCTGCCAATGCGTGTACGTGTAGTTATATCTTCTAAAGTGTTAACTATATCTTCAGTACTTGCATTGTAGGGTAGTCTACTTTTAATGGCATGCTCTAGATCTCCTCAACATTTTTTGAGGATTCTCAGGTGGACTTCATTGTCTGTTAAATTGGGCCAAATGGCTTTCAATCTGTCTTTCTGAGATATTACCCATTTAAGTGGATTGTCTTTCTCAATATCAAAGGTGCTTTCATCAAAATTATTTTCAATTTTGAAGCGCCATGCTGGGCTTCCCCATTTGCTGTTAATTTGATTTTTCCACCATTCCCAAGATTGTTTACCATGGGTTGAGCGTAGGTCTGTGAACCAGCGCTTGGCACAACCTTTGAAGAGACTATTAAGTCTTCCAGTAATTGAGGAATCACTTAGTTCAAAGTCTTCTTGGTACAAATCAATTGTTTTGATAAAGTCCAAGTGATCATATTCTCCTTCACCTCTAAATGATGGCCAATCTTTAATTCTGGGTACATCTTTAGAGTTATCTCTCACAGTTTGGATACTTGGGTTGTATGATTGTTCTTTAAAAAATGGTGTTGGTGGGACTGTGTACTATTTTCTCAAGGGTATCTCTTCTTCTGCCATTCTTCTGAAAGGGTTGCTAGATTGATGTGGTGGTACATCTTTCATCCCTTGCCTGTATGGTGTATGAGTTTGTGTTTGCACTGGTATATTGTTGCCAATTTTTTGTGTTATGTTATCCATGCTAGCCATAATTTTGCTCTGCATTTCATCAAACTTATTGTTAATCTTAATGATTTCATCTGCCATACTGTCACTGTTGTGTATAATGAGTTGTTCTAGTTTATCAACTTTGTCCATTATTTCAAGTATGTTTTCATCTTGAGTTTCACGGTTTTCTGACTCATGCTCACTGTCTATTTTAAGTTGGTCCAGTTTACTGGTAATATCCAATCTGTTAATATCAGTATGTATTGCATTTAATTTGGCAATTACTGTAGTTTCTTTAGCATTTGTCTGAATTTCTGTTGTGACTTTTTGTAATTTATTATTATAATCTACAAGTCCTAATTTTACATTACCTATTTGTTGTATTATTCCTGTAGTTTTCTTAACTTCTGGTACAATATTTTTAATATCTTTAGCACTATCCACCGCATTGTCTGCTAAGTTTTTAATTCTAAAGGCACTAACATGTACATTCTGGTGGATAGCATTGATTTTACTATCAACTAGAGGACAAAGCGGCTACGCCGCTGCAGGGTGTAAGTCCCCCCACCCCCTGTAAGCCCATTTCTTGCTGTTGAAACTTGGACTACCCCCCCCCCCCCCCCCCCCCCCCCCCCCCTTCTTTCAAGTGGTGTGGTGGTCAAAATGCTAGTAAGATCCAGTTTCAGCTCAACCCTCAAGGCCTCAGGATTCAACCCTCAAGACTCAATCCTCAAGATTCACACACACTCAAGTCCCTTCATTTTGTTCCCACCCCCCCTCTGTCTTCCAAGCTCTCCTCATTTCCACTTTCTTCCCTTCTCAACTAATAATTCCTCTTTCTTGGCCCTAACACATGACAGAGTTACTGTTGGTTTACTTATGGTTTGATTATTCTGGTTCTTCCTGTTCCTCTCCATCCTTTCTGCTATATTTCCTTTTCTTCTCATTTTCTTTGACTGCTGTTCTCTTTGTTTCTTGATTCATCTCTTGTTTTGATTTCTGTTCTTCTCTCTTTCTGTTGTTTTCTCCCTTTTCTTTTGGTTGTTGGTGTTTTGCGCGCGTGTAGCGCGCAAGGAGATGATGAAATATATGTGACAGGCCTCCAGGAATCCAAGTTCCTGGGGAACTTGGAGGATGGGAGACCATAGCATCCTGTT
This sequence comes from Puccinia triticina, assembly GCF_026914185.1. Lineage (NCBI taxonomy): Eukaryota > Fungi > Basidiomycota > Pucciniomycetes > Pucciniales > Pucciniaceae > Puccinia > Puccinia triticina. The sequence continues at coordinate 2,071,110 of NC_070573.1, forward strand.
CTGATCCAAGTCAGGGGCTATCAAAAATCTTAATTATCATTCCAAATACAAGTCCAGAGTCCCATCAAGAGTCCCCTCCTTCCAGGAAGAATCCCCTCCAGAATCCTCTTTCCAAAACCATACAACCGCTGCTGAGGATTCAAACCCCAGCAAAACAACCTCAAAATCACTTTTCCAACGCTATCACCCCAATTCCATATGACTCCTTTTTTCTGGACCATCCAAGAGGGCAGCACCCAGGCATCTTTCCCCTCCCAGCATAGCAACGGTGTATCCGCTGCGCTGCATATAGCGCAGCGAAGCGGTTAGCGCAGCGACTTTTCGGGTTGCGCGCTACGCGCAGCGGGCAGATCGCTGCGCTACGCGCTTTTTGATTTTCCAGGGAAAAAATCAAAAAATAGCGCGCTCAAGAAGCGATCATGTAGCGGTCAGCGCCGCTTTCCTCTATGCCATGTTGGATCAAAAAAAAAAAAAAGGAAAAAGGGTTTAATGTATGTAAAAACATGTTTAGAACATAAAACTGTTCCGCTATCCGCTAATTTAGCGGGTAGCCTAGCAAATTTTCGCTTTTGCTGCGCTTTTGCTAATGTCCCTGGGAGGGTAGCGGACAATCGCTGCGCTTAGCAAGTAGCGCAGCGGTGTTCTCGCTGCGCTATTGCTTTTTGGTCTGGTCACGTAGCGGTCAACCGCTGCGCTACGCTAAAAGGCAGCTTTTTTTAGCGTAGCGCAGCGGATACACCGTTGAGCATAGCACCAAGTGGAGCTCCATAGCGGTCTCTGCCATGAACAATCCCACTGTGCAAACATGAACCCCTGGCCAGAGCCCCCCCACACTCATGATCTGGCAGAGGTCTGAGGTCTTTAATTGCCACTCACGCAGCATAAGCTCCTTTGGCAAGCCAAAAATGTGGATAATTAGTCTAGCATTTCAATCAGATAGGACACTATTTACAGGGTTTCCACAATTAAAAAAACAGAAAGAAAAATTGAGAAAAAAGAAGGATCATCATTGAGTTGGCATGACTTGAGAATCCTCTAATATCTTGGTTACATCACAAGGAACGGGTCTAACCATGAAGATATCTATTGAGGCCACAAGAGAAATCACTGAATTCAGTTGTACAGAAATTTCTTTGACTTGCAACCATTCTGTCAACCCCACACTGACCAGGGCTTCATTTGTTGAACACTATGATTAATGGTCTTAACCTCTTTTCATCAGAAGTAGGAAATGTTTGCCTAAAAAATGGCATGTCTTGTCTCAGCAGGTATCATACACCCTAAAATGTGATAAGCTGTTTGCTGTTTGTTCCTAACCAAAGGTTTCAGAAATTATGCAGCTTTGAATCTTTTGGGGCAGTGTTGCAACACATTTTGCACTTGCAGGACTACAATCAAAATGGTGGGCCTCAGTCTTGAAATCCCTGAGAATAATGGCAGGATGAAAATCTGAGGCAATATCATCCCAAATAAAATCTGTTGCTGGTAAGTATCTCAATTTTCTGCTGGGAAAAAGTTTCTACATGCCCTGAAAACTGCTGGTCCCCACAGGTGGTACCTGATATCCATTGGATAGTGCCCATGATCAGTTAATTTGATACACAAGCTCAGGTATACCCACAGAGGAACAGCACTGGATGCCCCCCAGGCCTTGGGTATCACCTGGGGCCCAGCACTATGGGCCTACTTGGGTCATAAAATTTGGCTGGGGCTGAAGCGGTCTATGTGTTGTGGCTAGAATGCTTGATGTTCCATTGCTCCTCCCCGACCTCCTCTTGACTCTCCATACTCCAAATGTGGAGTTTGTACACCCCATGCTACAACATCCCCCCTCAAACTCCACACCACTAAGTACAAGATTCAAATGAAAATGAAAAAGAAAGAAGAAAAATAGCTGGGATAGAAAGAAATGAGTAGAACATGACTGGAATTGAAAGGAAGGAATGAGACATGAAGTAGAAAGATGAGACATTTGGGGTTGGATGACATTGAATTATTGAAAGACCGGATTCACTTGAATATTTTTTGCATGGATTGTGAGTGAAGGTTTGCGCGGAGGGGTTTGGTGAAAAAATCGGCGATGTTGTCGGAAGTTGATACCCAGTCGAGTTTGATCTGATGTTCACGAACCGCGTCATTCACGAAAAAGAAGTTGCGCTCCAGGCTTTTCATTCTGCCTTTCGATGCATTGTCGTTGGACACCAATACTGCGGCCCGGTTGTCGCACTTGAAGACTAGTGTTGGCTTGATGTTCAGGGAATGAACAATGGGGATTAGGAATAGCAGAAAATCCATTGCCGATCCAATTGAGATGAACTCTGCCGCGCATGTGGACGTCGCTAAAACCTTCTGTCGTCTTGAGCCCCATGCAATTGGGCTACCCATGAACTTGATGATAAATCCCGATGTCGATCGTTGAAATTCGCCCCCCCAACTGGCATCGGACCAAGTCACAAGTTGGTCATTCGAATTCGTTAGCTTGAGTCGTTTGTGCCGAGTCGTTGCAAGATATTGGACGAGATGCTTTAGTTCGTTCCAGTGGCTATCATTTGGGTTCGAGCTGAATCGCGCGAGGTAGTTGACCGCAAAACTGAGGTCCGGCCTGGACCCCAGCGCCAGATAATTCAGAGAGCCAATGAGGGATTGGTAAAGAGTTAAGGTGATACGGGTTCCTCATAAGACGTGGTGAGGTTGCATCCTTGAAGGGGAGTATATTTTGGAATGATCAATGACTGAACTTGATCTTGGAATTTTTTTATTGTCTGGTCAATCAGCAAAGGTTGACTAAGGAAAATTGCCTGGGATTCATAATTGATCTTGATGCCTACTAGTTTGTCTGGTTGTGATTCCCATTTCAATCGCAAGTTGCCCTCCAGATTTTGCCAAAGATGTTTTAGCGCCGAGTCGTCGTTACTGAATACAATTCCATCATCTACATGTATCCAGATGATTATTACAGATGTACCCTTCCAATAACGGTATAAACATTCCTCCACTTCGTCGCAGCTGAAGCCCCATCCCTGGAGGAGCCCGCGGAAGTGCTTCCACCAGCATCGACTCGCTTGGCGTGTTCCATACAATGCTTTCTTTAGCCGAAGTACCTTGCCCGCCAAGTGTGGAAAGAGTTTGACCGGCGGATCAACGTATATTGTTTCCTCAATCGGGCTATGAACGAATGCCCCAGTTACGTCGAACGAGTTGATCTTCCACCCATTCTTCAACGCTAACGTCATGAGAAGCCGGAGAGTCGTGAGCGAAGCTGTCGGTGCGAAAGTGGATTTGACATCCCGCCCAATCCGCTGTCTGAATCCTTTGACCACAAATCTGGCCTTCAGTCGATCGACGGTACCGTCCGATCGCCTCTTGATGTCGAATACGAACCGGGTGCCGATTGAATGTTTCCGTTCTTTGTCTTCAATCTCAAAAGTATCGATCTGTTCCAATTGGTCCCACTCGGAAATACAAGCCTGACGCCATTGGTCGCTGTCGGGACTTCTGTGTGCATTGCGTAAACTTGTCGGGATGTCGGCATCTGCAATAGCCTGGATTTCATCCAATTGATTGTCCTGGGCGTCGCAGATTTCTTTGGTCTTCTCTTCGCCGAGTTTCAGAATTCTACGTGCAGAAATAACATTAGGAGAAGATACTATGGGCTTTCCTTGAAAATCTAGAAAGTCAGCACACTCAGAGTTTATGATCTTCTGAGTCGCTGGATTCCAAAAGTACCACCCTCTCTCATCGTCTTGATAGCCAACGAGATAACCGATCCATCCACGAGTGTCCATTTTTCGACGCCGCTCCTTGGGAACATGTACGCATGCTTTGGTTCCAAATGGGTAGAATGACTCGGCAGATGGCTTGCGATCAACCCATAATTCCAGCGGACTTGTCAAGCACCAAGTGTTTGATAGCCTATTGACGAGGAAGCATGCCGATTTATATGCGTACGACCATAGATTAGGAGGAAGTTTAGAGTGTGATAAGGTCGTCCGAGCAATGTCGCCTAGGGTACGGTTCAGACGTTCTGCCTCACCGTTCTGTTCCGGAGTGTATGGCGAAGTGAAAATGATTGTCGAGCCGAGGGTTGAGAGGTATGTCGTGAGTGATTGGGTGGTGTATTCTTTTGCATTGTCACACCTGATGAACTTGGGGGCGGTTTTGAAATGGGAGTGTATGCGTTTGATAAGTGAGATGAGAATTTGGGGAACTTCAGACCGACTCTTCATAGGAAACACAAAAGAATATGTTGTGGCGTGGTCCCGTACGGTAAGTAAGAATTGATTGCCCATTATGTCGGGGTCAAGAGGACCCAACACATCGGTAACCAAGAGATCAAGTCGTTTGTCTTTGGGAATGACCTCGGGGAGTGCGTGCCGCCGGCGTTCGCTTTTGCATTGTTTGCATGATTCGCAGATGAATGGAGACCAAGATTTGATATCAAACGAGGGAACGAAGCGCTTTAAGAAACTTTTTACAATGTTGTCGGAAACGTGACCGAGCCGGCAGTGCCAGTCATAAGAAGGGGAAGTCGGAACTGAAGAAGTCGAGGTTGAAATAGATTTTATAGAGGGGGAAACCGGTTGAATCGAGTTGGGAGAAATTAACCAGGACCGATTACAATATGAGGCCGTGATGACGAGAAAAGGAGAAGTCAGGACAATGTCGTTGTTGGTCAGAAATTGCAGCCGGAATCCCGAATCGACGAGTTGACCAAGACTAATGAGCGTGCCCGTCATGTCCGGGCTGTACAGGACCCTCGGGACCGCTAGGGAACCAGCCCCACTGGTTATCCGCAGGTGTCCACTATGGGTCGCCATCATGAAGCCCGTAGACGACGCCAGATTCAGTTTCACTGGAGGTTTTAAAATTTTAAGAAAAGAAAGATCTTGGAGAGAGCCGCTCACGTGATGGGTCGCCCCAGAGTCCAAAACTGTGCCAACACCAGCTGTGCCTGTCGCATCCGCACCCACTGCTGATCTGACCGCCGGGTTTCCTTCAGTTTGGGTGGGTGGGTCGTTTGGAGGCACAGCTTGGCGGGCGAAACCGGAGACGGGGCGACCAGTGACGGGGGTGTTAGGTGCCTGCAGGCCGGCGTCACTGCGGAGGATCGGACAAGTCAATCGCCAATGACCTGCGCCCCCGCAATATAAGCATGGCTTCCCGAGGAAGAGATTGTGATCGCTGGGACTGGTGTTTCCTTTCTTGATGTTGTTGATCGCCGCCGCGATGTCATCAATTGTTGGGTTGCCTGGCGTGCCAACGTTCTGTGTTCGCATTTGACCATAGCCGGATTGTTGTTGTCGAGTGGCGTTTTGGCCCGTTTGCCGTTGAGGATGAAACCTTTGTTGTTGGGACTGAGGGTTTGACTGATTCTGAGCGGGATTCGGCGCTCCCCATGAGTTGTTAGGATTAGAACTTGGCCAAGTTTGGAAAACTGAAGGGTTGGGTGGTCCGGTCGAGTCGAAACGGAGAGATTCCCCGTAAGCCAATGTGACAATCGTTTGGATGTCTCTCGCAGTGACATCTGCTTTCGTGCCGAGTTGTAAAGATATATTTTGAAAGAGTTGCAATTGTGACATCGATGCCGGCGGTGGTACAATGGACTGAAGAACAAGGCTTTCCACCAGCGGCGAGAGTGGGGCCCCAACCTTTTGAAGGTCTGAGAAAATATCAAACGTCTTGTTGAATAGTCCGGGGATTTGTGACGCCTCTGTCGACGGACCGGATACTCGGAGCTCCAATAGTTTGTCCACGAGTTCCATCTGGCGGAAGCGGACCGTCCCTTGAAAATTGGTTTGAACCGCCTTGAAAGCTTCCGTTCCAGTGGTGTGACAATTGACGAGGGATGACAGTTCGTCATGAACCGTAATCTGGATGAGGAATAGGAGGCATGTATTCTCCTGAGCCGATAGTTTGCTATAATTCTCAGCCTTGTCAAAGAAATTTGGGTGGCCAAGTGTGAGTAATACAACCCTCGTGAGCCCGCGTTTCCATTTATTGAAATTTGATCCATCTGCTTGGAGAGGCTCTACGTCGGATTTGTATATACTTGGTTGTTGGAGGAACTTGTTTTTGGGAGAAATTTCCGCCGATGATATGTGAGACATGGATGAAACAATTGACTCTGGGCTGGAAGGAACCTCAGAGGTCGTATGTGATGAAGCCGACGGAGACTGGGGAGACGATGTTTCCCTTGGGATGCTGATTTCAGGTCGATAAGCAGGTGACGGGATGACGATGGCTATGGGTAGGCCGAACGGATTTTGAACAATTCGATTATCAGTCGGAGGTAAATTCGCTGTCAATGTATTTGCGTCGATGTGTCGAGTGAGGACTTTGGAAAAGACGTAAGATATTGCCGATATGAACGGAGAAGGTGGGCGGTTGAGTTCCAACGGATCCGGTTTTTCGTCGTCCGGAGATGGGGGTAGAGGTGGTAATGCTAGGAGTGCCTTGTAGGCCTTCGTTTGTTTTGGACGCTTTGCTCTTGTTGGAGGAGGAAGCGGTCCCTTTAACTCAGGTCGTTCACGTCGGGTGCTGACCATGCAATGGAAGAGTCAAGCCGAGAAAAATGAGGCAAGAAGTCGAATGGGCTAGCGAAGTGGTAGATGTTTTGACTCTTAATCTGTTGTGGCTAGAATGCTTGATGTTCCATTGCTCCTCCCCGACCTCCTCTTGACTCTCCATACTCCAAATGTGGAGTTTGTACACCCCATGCTACAACACTATGTAGACACCTTGGATATAAGAGTGGAGCTTGCAAAAGCTGTATATGGAGAGAAGACTGTCAGTCTCTTCCACTTGGACTCAAGAGGCTCTTCTAATGTGGTTTACCCACTTGCCCAGCTTTTCTGGGACAGTGCCGCTGTGCAAAGCTTCCCTCTGCCTGCCAAGATTGGCATGCTTGGCAACAAACCAGAGCCAATTATCAAAGTCCAGCTTGGCACCACTGACATTTTCCAAATGTATTGTTTGACTCTAGCTACAGCAAGTGGGTCAGCTGGCTCAGGTATTGATTGGGTATCTGTTAGAGAGAGAGAGAGAGGAGGGGGGGATCCATAATCAAGTATAGACGGAAAAAGGAAAAAAAGGCTGCAACAATGAAAGATGATGAAGATTTGCAAGGCAAGAGGAATAGGAAATAGGAAGGATCAAGTTGTGTGGAAAAATCATCACCCAATGCAAGTTGTTGACAAAATTAAGGCAAAAAAGTTGGTTCCAAAAGAAAAAGAGAGTCAAACTAAATTGTGCAAGTAGAGGCAGGCACAATCAGAATCCTCTGCATTGTTGATTTTGATCAGGAAACTTATTCTGAGCCAGCATTCCAATTTGGTAATTGACAAGATAATCACCGGGATCAAACCTGGTTATAGGTTGAGCCATCAACAGCTGGAGCATGCCTGGTTGTTGCAGTTGCTGTTGCTGCATCTGGGTATTCTTGGGCATGAACTGCTATGTGAACTTTGAAGTTCCCGCCAGTCAATCCAGAACTTCAACAATTACCAGCATCAAAATCAGCTGCTAATCCATATGAACCAAAAAGCCAACCCCACATTGATATTTCCCCTCATCATCACAAAATCATTGAATCTAGGAACCTGGCCTATTGGCTGTGGTTGCAACTCATCATACTTTTTTGGATCCTGGGGTCCCACACTCACATTTTGAACAAACTGCCTGGTCTTCCTCTGGCTGAAGATGCCGCTAGGATTGAAGCTTCTGACCGGTGGCTGGGAAGGGCCAGCATACATAGAAGGAATGCTGGGCACCGGTGGAGTTGAGACAGACAAGAAAGGTGGATTAAAGCCTTTCATTTCTGTGTATACATAATGATACAATCAGCAAGTCATTCAGCTATCATATGATACTCATAGCTTTGTATATGCTAGAAACTTATGCAGCTGCATGTTTCCCACTCGATTAATTCCGGTTGGCTGTATGTAGTGCCATTCCAGTCAAGTGCAGACACTTCCGAATTCAAAAGAAAAAGTTGAGACAATTCAAAAAGTCAGCCAGGGAATCAAAGGCATCAGCAAGGGGGGAAAGCGTGAAATTTTGAGTCTGGGTGTTGGTCAAGAATGATGGTCATCAGAGCTGTCTAGTGGCGTCAGAGCCTCCTCAATATTGCCGGCGCTGACGACGGCGGTCGAGTCCAACCACTTGCTGCCCCAGGTGTATATCCCTAACACCTTACTGTCTGAGAGGACCTGTCAGCCACAGAGTACATGTCACAGTACCTTACACGTACCAAGTACCTGCAATTGTTCACATTACATATAGTACATTCCTTTTTACACCTTTATTACATATGTATATCATTAGATACAAGCTTAAGAATGTACTCCTGTTGTAAATTACATTACAGATAACCATAGTTAAATACAGTTACCATAATGTACTGTTGTTATGAGAGTTAAGTTACGTGCAACAGTAAGATTACAATACATTGTAATATTACTGTACACGTGAAATACCCCAAGGCAAGTATCACTCATTTATCCCCTGTTACGCCTCAGTCCCCATTTACATAATATATTGGTTATGATATAAATACATAAACAATACATGATGTAATCCAATTCAAAGATCACTGAATGGAATCACTGATGCTAGTGTGCACAGCTACTGATCCAGGATCAGTACTGATCATTACACTGCCCTGATCATTTCCAATGTTGATCCTCATGAGGATCTGCTTCCCTTGAGCGCTTCCAGTTCCCCCCTGGTCCTGAAGCGCCTCCAAGCGCCTCATGTTCCCTTCTTCTCTTTTCCCCTCTATATAAACACGCCCCCCAGGACTGTTTATCCCTCAGAATATTATTACAGCAAAGTTTAACCCATACTATAGTTAAACAGTGCTTTCATTCTCACCCATCTTTCAATTCAGGAATAACATCTACTCTTGATTACCCTTACCTTTCTGTAGGTAAAACCACGAACCCAAGTTGAGTTATTCCTTGGATGCCTATTAACACTCTGTGTTGATCTGGATGCGCCTTAATTGAGCAAGCCTCTCAGTGAAGATTACTGATAGAGTGAAACCTTTTACAGGTCTTACCACGAACCCATTGGCCCATCCTTGGCATCTTACACTATCATCTTGCTAGTAACAACCCTCTCAGACACGGTTAGTTACCTACAGGCTGACAGGACCTAGATATCGGAGCGGCCGGCTCATCACTCTTGAAGACCATCAAATGGATCAATTTTTCAAGAGATAGAGGCAATGGTTCTGAGAACCATGTGGCTGCTGGCTCCTGGAAATAACAGAATCTTTTCAGTCTCTTGGCGGAAGCGCTCAATGTGATAGGCGGAGAAGGTAAAAGAGGATGGGACGGAGGATTGAGGGAGACCCCAGAGAGCTCTTACTGATATATATACATTTCTTCGACACACTCCATCTGATCCTGGCCTGGTAATTCAACAGGTTGATTGAAAGCTAGATAGACAATTGGCTTGGTGTGTTCCTGCAACCCAGTGACCGAGCTTGTTATACATACAGCCCGCCGTTCCACAAGCAGCATGGAGCGAGTCGGGAGACCTTCCCGGGCGAAATTTGAGCTTGTATTCAAGGATTTTGATTCCTACTGATGTAGAGGGGGCCACTTGCAGCGTCCTCCCCAGTGCCTCGGCGTAGAGATAATTTTTGACCATCTCATCCCAGCGAGGGCCACAAATCCGCCTAGGAAGACGGTCCGGGTGCCAGGGTGCGGCCGAGCTGTATCAGTGATTTGTAACAACCAAGGGAGATGTTTGTGGAACCAATGGAAACATCATCAGTGATGACCAGTAAGGCAGGCTTTGTGTCAAGGGGTGAGGCAAACCAGGGCAAACCAGCGGTGAATGAGGGTGCGGCTGAGTTGGTTGTGATAGTATTGGCAAGGCGGTGGATGTGAACGGAGACGGTAGCAGTGGCACTGGTAATGAACAAGGCGGTGTTGTAGGGCAGGCAGTGGCCAGTGGTGGCGACCTGTCTATTTAAAGGAGAGTGAGTAAATCAAGTTGAGGCCCTGAGAGCCCCCTAACTGCTTGGTTAGGCCTTTCCTGGACACCTTTAACAACCGGCCCACTTTTGCTTGTTGCTACGCAACAGCTGGAGGGTCATCCATAGGGCCTTGGGCCTTTGGGGATTTTCAACCTGTGCAGATGAATTTTGTGTATCATTTTTACTTTTTTTTGTGTAATAAAACACACCAAAACTTAGATCTTGAAGTCTAGGTTTTTGTGGATTTAAGAAAGTGGGATGTGTTCAATATTTTTAATCAAAATTTGATTAAAAAAATCTTCTACTCTTGCTAGAGGCTCATTTGGGTCAATAAGCTCTTCTAGATTTTCTGTCTTATCTTTTTTGTTGATCTCTTTAACCTCTTTTGGTTTTGTACTATTTTCTCCTTGCTTATTCAAGCGTTGGACTTCTTGGCGCACATTTTTTGTTTTTTGTTTAGGAACTTCATTCATTTCTTAGACTGTATTATGAGATTCTCAATTAACAACATTATGTTTATCAGTAGTTTGTGGACTAGGTTCTTTAGTAGACTGCATGACATTTTCTTTATCAGGTAAGGCGGGCTCTTTAGCAGACAGAAAAACAATTTCTGTATTAGAAAATAATGTAGGGTGTAGAAGGAAAATTTCGGTATTAGGAATATCATTAGATTGGTTGCTCATAATGTAGGGTTTACTATTCTCTGATGTGGAGGGTACCAGAATATAAGTGTTAGGGATATGTATGTTGGTACTTATTCCTCTATTGCTTCCTTTACCTCCATGAGGACTCAGGCCATGCGGAAGGTTTCCTTCCATTTGTTGTTGCCTTTGTTTGGTTTTCTCTTGTATGGTTTTGGTTTCAAGCCCGACGGTTGCGCTTTGGATTGATTGATCTTCGGTATCTTGTACGGTTTCTTCGGATCGCGCTTGGTGCTTTCCTTTGTCGGTTGCTTGTTCTGCTTGATGACCTTGATATGCTTGCGCTCCGTGTACGGATTCCATCCGTCCGAGTGTTTCGCCAATATCTCCTTCCACGGGAGGAATTTCTGGACGACCCGGAACAACGAGATCACCTGCTCGAGGTACGATTTGAGTAACTCCACTTTGTCGTAGTTCTTGGCGTTCAAGTAGGCGGCCTTTGTCGCTTTGAAGATCGCTATCGCGTCTTCCTGAGCTTTGTTGAGGACTAGGGCCAAGGGATGTTAGTATGGAGTCTTTGATGTTAGTATACTTAGATGGTGTATTGGCTAACCTCAAGGGGGTTCCTTGGTTACTACCTCTAGTTCGTCCTCCTCGGCCCCGCCTTCCTCGACCTCTTTTGGTGGGGGGAGGGTTTGCTGAGTGGTCCTTTCCTGATCTGGTATCGATTATATTGGGGGAGTACTAGTTAGTTTGGTATATATTTTACTGTTTTGTTAGTAACAAGTGCTAACCTTTGAGTAACTTGAGCGCTGCGGCCTTTGGGTCGAATTGCTTTTTGATGATTCGAGCGGGTAACGTCGCCGGGTGCGGTCTCTTCTTGTCCTGGTATGGGCTGAGGAAGAAGCCGGGTGGGAGAAATTCGGTGCGCTTGGCTTGTCTCTTCTTGTTTGCGGTTTTTGGATCGGCGGATTTTGTCATGTCCGGTTGGTTGTTGATTGGTTTAGCGGCTGGCACGGGAGCAGACACTACAGTCGAGATATAGAAATAAAACGGCAGAAATATGTTTTTGATATTTATGGTGTTCAAAGTTGGATTGCATAATTTTATGCATGCATAAATCATAAAATCATAAAAATATTTTGGTGAAGAAATTTTGTATTACATAATCAGACAGTCATATCCCCTGCAAGAAAAATTTATGATTTTATGATTTATGCATGTATAAAATTAGGGTCAGCCTAAATGCACTCCAAAAAAATCCCAAAAGCACTCCAAAAGTGAGTGTATGGAGTGTGCACTCCAATGATTGTTGGAGTACAGACTAGAGTACTCCAACTTGATTGGAGTGCAGAACCGGGGACTCAAGAATCTTTGGAGTGCACCACAAAGAACTCCAGTGGCCAGGAAATGTAATGAGTGCCCATGAGTCTCACTCCATCAGATTGGAGTGCATTCCCCTAGCACTCCGTTCCTGATATTTCTCCTCCTCAAAAGGGGAGTGCAGTACTGTGCACTCCAGCCAGAGCTGGACTGCCTAAGTACAACTTCAACCGGGCTATGTACAAACACACCCCACTTGATCCTCCTGATATCCATGACCGGTACAGACCGGCATTGAGCGGATTAACATCTCCTCTCAATGACCGGTCTGTACCGGACCGCCGGTCATTGAGGGAAATCACACCTCTTGATGACCGGTCTGTGCCGGTCATCGAGGGGAGTAACATCTCCTCTCGATGACCGGTCTGTGCCGGTCACCGAGGGGACTCACACCTCTCGATGACCGGCGCGGACTGGTCACACCTCCCGATGACCGGCACAGACCGGTCATCGAGGGGACTCACACCTTGATGATTGGTCACCACCGGTCATCGAGGCTAATAACACCTCCTCTCGATGACCGGTCATGGAGAGGGCTCACACCTCTCAATGATCGGTCAGTCCGGTCATCGAGAGGTGTGAGTCCTCTCAATGACCGGTGGTGACTGGTCATCGAGAGGTGTGAGTCCTCTCAATGACCGGTCTGTGCCGGTCATTGGGAGGTGTGACTGATGACCGGTCCGCGCCGGTCATTGAGAGGTGGGAGTCCCCTCGATGACTGGTAAAGACCGGTCATCAAGAGTAGCACCTCCCCTCGATGACCGGTACACACCGGTCATCAAGAGGTGTGACTGATGACCAATCCGCGCTGGTCATCGAGAGGTATGAGTCCTCTGGATGACCGGTTGTGTGCCCCTTGATGACCGGTCCAGACCGCTCATCGAGAGGTGTGATTGTGGGCACTCAAAAAAAAAGGAGACATTGGAGTGCACCCCAATGCACTCCATTTGGTATTTGCCAGCTGGAGTGCAAAGCCAAAATCCTCCACTGAAAAGGTGGAGTGCTTGGGCTTGCACTCCATTTTTTTTGGAGTGCATCTAGCTGCACTCCCCTATTTTGGTCAATTTTGGAGTACCCAGTTGTGTACTCCAATAAACATGGAGTGCCCATCTGGGGACTCCATGTTTTGGGAGTACAAAATCAAGGCACTCCAACTTTTTTGGAGTGCTGGCCCCCCAAAGCCAAAAATTTGGAGTGCATGAAGTAAAAGTTTGGGGTGCATTTAGGCTGACCCTAAAATTATGCAAACCAACTTTGAACACCATAATTTTAGTTTATGTATTTTTATGTGTATTTTATTGGTTTTATCTCTACTGCGCAATAAGTCAAAAACAAGGAAAATACTCGTACTTGTTTAGTGAATTTAATGGGTTTTTACGTAAAATTTGAAGTACTGACGGCAAAAATCTGGGGATAATTGCTAAAATTGAGGAAAAAACTCAGGAAAAAGTCAGTTTTATCCTTGGCAGGTACTTTGGGTAAAAAAACACAATGAGGCCCCCAAATGACAGCTCTCTTTATGAAACTTAAGGCAGAAAACCCGTCAAAATAAGGGTTTTGGGCCCTAGTACTATAACTGTACTGATTTAAACACTGGTAATTTAAATTACCAAACTTGTTACATGGCAAATATGGCCACTACAAGGGCTTCACGCTCTGTAACAGAGGAGGGATTAATTATGTAAATAATAATATAAAATTATTAATTAAAGGGAATTAATTTGGTGTAAAAAGTAGGTGGTAAGCGCTTAAAATGATTGGCTGCTTGACAGAGGCGGTGGTCTTACTTCTAAGGATAAAGCTTTAAATATGCTAATAAGGGATTTTTGATGATTTAAAGGGTTTAATCCAGTGGATTTTACGTGCTGGGGATGGTTTATAAGGAAAAGTGGCTACAATAGTAGAAGAGGAGAATATTCACAACAAACGTACAGTTCATGGGTGGTGAATGGTCTGGGGGATCTTTTCCTGAGAGCCAAATAGGCCTCTATTCATAGAGGGGACCTCAGTGGGCATAAGTAGCGGTGAAAAGGGCTTGGCTGTGGGCAATTTATTTGTATTGTAATAGACTAATTTCCCTGACTCTGTCACATGACATGTTTATAACCAATTGTCATGTGAAAGAGCTTCAGTAGGAGTCTACATAATACTTTCACGGGGGTATTTTTACACAAGTAATATTACTCATCACTGTACAACAGTTTATTTTTATGTACTTTATTTTTTTTACTAAATTTTTGTATGTAATACTATTTTTTGGGCGCTTTCTGGGGCCAATTCTTATTTATACAATTAGTACATGAAGGAATAGGAATAAGGGGGTACTTTGAGTGGGTGACCCCCCTTAATTTATGATGAGGAATCTGATTCTGCAATAATAATTCAATTATTATTATTATTTACCAAGTTATTGCAGTCTTTTGGATACTTGATGTATCTCTAAGGCTGACAGGAAACATAACAAGAGGATGTACAGGAGCATGAAAAGAAAACAATTGCCAATCAAGATAGCAAGGGGGAAGGCAAAGGGGAGGGCGAGTGACGAGATTGAGGAGGGGTTGTTCCATAGAACTCGTGTTCAGTGATGCCAACAGGTATGGATGGGTCATACACAATGTCAATGAGTTTTCTGTCAAGATCAAGGTGTATTGCAGCTTTCACAATTGCAAGCATGTTCCTACTTTGTTGTTTGAGCCACTTGATCTGAGTCCTTGCTCCTGGTAGAAGTTTAATTTTAAACTTGATCTTGGCAAGTTTCCAGTCGGTCGCAGTCCAGGGCCATCGGAGTATGACACTGTCCGTCTTCTCAGCTATTTTTAAGTTTGGGTGAGCTCAAAGTCATACAAGATCACGCAATGATTTGATGCTTACCAACCAAGTCGGACAAACACTTGGGAATCAAGACAGGTCGGTATTTGGGCGGACCTAAGTATGAACAATCTGTCTTAGCGGCAGAGCGAGCGATGAAAAGAGAAGTGAAAAGAGCAATGCGCAATCAATTGGTGGGCTCACCTCGTTTAGATCGCGCCAGCTCGGCAATTTCAGCAACTTCATAACCAGTCAAATATGACTGCATGCAAGCCGGGTAGTGCTTTGTGCCATCAAGATGAGCTGCTGAGGCAAGAAATTTGGGTGCACCGTGGGTGGCTTTACCAAATTGGAAGGAGTGCGCCGCAAGATGCCGAGAGACAGCAAACATGATCATCTCACAGTTAGAAGTCTTGGCAATGTGAGCTGCCTACCCAGGACAAGAATCAAATAATGGTCAATCATAGAAGAAGGTGCTGGAGTTAGACAGACCAACCTTGCTCATGCAATCATCCATGAAGTTCTCGACCTTGTTGGCTACCTGCTTGAAAGAAATCATCTTACGAGTCCCACCCTCCTCCGACTCTTTGTCGTCATCATCGGTCTAGTAATCACTGTCTCGATCGCTGTCTGATTCACCAACAGGCCGAGTATCTCCATTTGGCCTTGTTTGCGGTTTTCCATTTTGGTAGGCAGCCTGTTCCTCAGGAGAGAGTTTATTCCACAACGCAGACACATCTTTCATAACACCTTTGTGCTTCACCCCCTTTCGAGCTGTGGAAGCAAGCAATGAGCAATAGTTTAGTGATCTTGGTTTTACACAATGCGGGGAATGACTTACGACCACGGAATACTTTTCGTGCCAACTTGGTTGTCATGAAGTGATTGAATCGGGTTGGCTTCTTGATTACTTTGCGTTGGCCCCTACTTCAGCAGAAAGTGAAGTGACAGCAAGTCAGTAAGCAATTCAAGGATAAGTGTAGCAAAATCTCTCACAGATATTGATCAACCATTGGAACTGAAACACCTCACTCAATTGCTTGGATACATAGCTCCTTTTGCTGCTGATGATAGAAATCAGCAAAGTGGGCCCTGTCTGCATTGGAAATTGCCTTCTTAGAGTATTTTTTTGCGTCAATGGCTAGCTGAGCCTCCGTAAGCTTCATGGGCTCTTCATGGGACCACGGCTTGGGCACAGGTCCGTTAGTATCTTGGAGTTTCTTCTTCTTACGGGACTGACATTGGTTGAGGGATTCAAGAGGGCCTGGTCTTGGGTTACTGTTGGTATTAGTAAGTGGGTGAGGACTGTGAGGTGTGCCTGCTGTGCTGCTGAAATTAGATGAAAGTATGTGTGGAGCACGCTTTGCCCGAGAGGTTCGAGGTTTACCAATGTGGACTTGGGTAGAAAGAGAACTGGCAGTAGAGGGGATACTCGGGGGCAAGTGTGATTGATTGGATGGACGGTTGGCTGGAATCACCCCTGTCGGTACCCTACGTACTACTGTGTAGTCTATGGGACCGCGTTGCCGAGGCTAGCGGACAGGTGTTTTCGGCCTCTCGCGCGCCCTCGCTACATCTCACTCCCCCTCCTGCCATTTGTATATGTAAACATGCCACTTGGCCTAGAGGACCTGCGGAGCAGCCTTGCAGCCAGTATCCGCCGGCTCGGATCAATAATCCGCCCATCTGCCCCTATCACGCATCCAAGCCGTGACACCGGTCCTTGGTGTCATAAAAATCCAACAAGTCACGCCTCCCTCACCATCTGTGAACACCCCTCAAAAATCAGCCAATACACCCTCCGCTACAGCTCCATTCCATCCGACCCACCTCAAAAATTCACCTCCGCCGGATTAATCTCAAACTGAGTGTACGTTGTAAGACTCAAAAGCACTGCCAGCATAATTGGCTGGGTTGAGGTTATCCCAGTTAAACTGAGATGAACTCAACCAATTTAAACTCGGTTGATCTTAACTGATGAAATATAAATCCAAGGTACCCCCCTTGGGTTTATATTTCATTGGATAAGATCAACCCATTTTAAATTGGTTGAGTGCATCCCAGTTAAACTGGGATGAATTCATCCCAGCCAATTATGCTGGCAGTGAAGGTGTTGTGAGACCCTTTTTCTGAATGGCGAAAGGTATGGATGAGGTGCAAACTCTGCCTTTCTGGATATCAGAAAACAAGACCACCAAGCTAAGCTTGGCAGTTTTATTCAGTGATAAGGATATGTTCAGAGATGAAGAGTATAGTTGGATTGTATGGTGGAAAGTTCTGAGTGTCTAAGAAACAGATGAGGAGTCTGAAATGGGCAGAAAATACTGGTGACTTGGATGGGGCTTGAACCCAGGTCTGCAAGCAGAGGATATATAAAGCAAAAAAGAGAAGGTCAAGGTTTGAAAGCTATGCTTCCACCAGGATTGGAACCCAGTACCTTGAGAGGCTTGTGAAAGGTTTGTGAAATCAACTATGAGTGTGAATTGCAAGTAACTGTGATATGTATGTGTAATAAATAATTGTGACAGGTGAGTAGATGGATGATGGGAGCCAGATGGCATGAGGGAGGAAACAACTGGCAGGAAGAGGCCTCCTTATATAGTAAACTGAGAAGGGGTCTAACTTCTAGGGGGTTACATGAGTTTCATATGTATGCAATATCAAAACAGTGGCCAACTTGTGGTTGAGTGGAATAAAAGGAAGGAAATAAAAGAAACAAAGGAATTCAATATGAGGTATTCGGTATCCTATGCAAAGTATCCTAGAGCTGATTTGTGTGTGAAATCATATGTGAAATACTCTGTGAACTGTCCCGGACTAGCATGTGAAAGGTGTGATCCGTGTATCTTCTGATCCAGTAGAGATATGAAGGTGGTTCCAGTTGGTGACTAGGGGTTATTTTGGCCGTAGATTCCATTTCTGCCGTCCATTTGTTCCTATCTTGAGGCGTTTAGAGAGTACCAATAAAAGTTTTAATTTTTCTCCTACAAACACAGGAATAACGACTACATCCTCCCCCAACTTATTGGCTGTCCCCAGTCAATTATGACTTATGACTGTGTTTGATTTTATATGATAAAAGGTTTTGATTTGTGAAGATGATGGGATAGCGCTTTGCCTTGAATATTTATTGAGCAGTGATTCCCCGCAGACGTGGTGAGCTGATCTTGTTGCGGGTTGAGTTTTTAAATTTGGTTGAGCATGTGTTTTGAACCCGTGATCTGATATTTGCGGAGGGTGGGAATTGAACCCGCGTCCTAGTGATTAGAATTGTTGGTTTTATTTGGGAATTGAACGCCAGTCTGCTTGCGCAGCCGCAGTTGTGCGTAGGGCTTAATTTGGGGTCCGCACCAACGGTATTGGGATTGTTGTCGGCGGGAATTGAACCTAGGTTTGGGTTATTGCTCTCACAGGGGTTTCGTGTTGATTTGGTGTGTGCGCAGTCCGCGTCGCGTGCGCCCTTGCTCTCTATATGGCCGTGTGCTCTAGTTGCGCGCCTCGAGTGTCGAGTATTGATCAGGGACCCGGTCGTTTGTCCAAAACCGCCGCGCGCGTCCAAAACTGCGCCCGCAGCCGCGCTCCGCCCTCTCTGATTACGTGTGCGGTCCTCCGATTCGGAGTACAAGTCCGCATCATGTCACATATCCGTGATATCGCGCTCCTAGCTATAGCGGGGTGGGCTATAGGCTACGCGGGACAGGTGAAAGCTGTGTGAAATGGCACGTGTAAGGAGTGTGAAAGCTCAAATGGGTTCGTATGTAATTCGTACTAGGTAGATGAGTGAGGAGGAAAACAACGGGCCAGCAGGGTCTCTTTATACCCTGCGGCTATCATGAGATATCGTAGACAAGAGGGGCGCTCCCTCAGGGAGAGCCCTGAGAGGCTCGTGGCGTAACAAGAAGAAAAGGGAGTAACCGGCGTGGTATCTTAGGGACAAGCCGGGATACAATGAATGAAACGGGCCTAAAGCCCACACATGGAAGCACGTAAGGAGGAAAGAAATGTAGGAAGGGGCGCCAACGTCGTCTTGAGGCGGAGGCGCCGGTCGTAAGAATACCCGGGGCTGTTGCCAAGGCGAGGGTGAGGTCGGAGCCCGCCGGAAGGGCGGAGAATCCTGAAACGAGGAGAAGGCCCAAGCCCGTTGGGAGGGCGAGGGTCGGGTGAATCTTGGAGCCGGTGGCCGGGTGTCACGGGCACGGCTACAACCATCCCCCCCCCTAAGGAGGGGAGGTCCCATCCCCGGAAGATGCCGAGGGTTCCGAAGAAGTTGCCGTAGCGAAGCGGCCGGTGATCTTGATCCGTGACTTCGGTGGCGGGAGTTTGGCGACCGATTTGGTCTTCTTGATAAGGGCCTTGGCGACCCGGGCGGCCTTCTGCTTGTCTTTGAGGATGATGGCCGGAGGTGTCGACCACATGTCGTTCGGGATGAGAGATCGCAGGGCTACCGGTTGGAGATCGTTGCCGTTTACTGGCCGGGAGTAGTCATCGCCGTTTTGATCCCGTAGGATGTATACATTGTTTTCGAGAACTCTTTTGATCTCAAAGGGTCCAAACCAACGCGCCTGTCCTTTGGTATGGGACTCATTGCGCAGCTTGACGGCTTGACCGATCACGAAGGAATCAAAATCCCTGGCGAACTTGGTCTTGCTGTCAAAGGCGGCCTTGTTACGTTCAGCTCGGACGGCTGTTTGTCCCAAAGCCTCAAGGCGAATTTTATTGATCTCGCCAATGCGATTACGCAGCTCTTCCTCTCCAGGGAGAGCCGCATCAGATGCAATTGCTGGAACGGGGTCGCAGGCAAGTCGCGGTTTAACTCCGTACGTGAGTTCAAATGGCGAAAATCCACTGCTATTGCTCACATGGATACGGGTTGAGAATAAAGCCGCCGGTAAAAAGTCCTCCCATTTGGAGGGGTCACCGGTCTTGTTGAGTCGGAACAGAGCGGCCTCCAAGATGCCGTTGTAACGCTCACATTTGCCATTTGTCCGGGGGTGATAGCCCGAAGTGTTGAGTTTGCTGATCTTGCCAGCCTTCAGGAAGCTAGTTAAGCCTTTAGCTAGAAAGTTTGCTCCTCTGTCCGTCAGAAATTCCCGTGGTAGACCAAACGGGGTGATGACGTGATTAAGAAGTGCCTCCGCAATGGCCGTCGTCGTTGCTTCCTTCATGGGGATAGCAATCGGCCAAGAAGTACAGTGGTCTATTATCGTCAAGATCCACGTATACTTATTAGCGTAACTCTCCGGCATGGAGATAAAGTCGGCGGCCCAGCGTTCAAAAGGGCCAACTGCCAGGAGGGGAATCTGCGGTCCCGTCTCCTGGGTTTCATGCGCCCGCTCGTGGATCTGACAAGAAGAGCACGTACAAATGTAGGTTTTGACATCCTCGTATCGTCGAGGCCACCAGCCGCGCCCCCGGAGGAGCTGCAGGGTACAATCCCTGCCACGATGGCCCATGTCATCGTGCAGCTGGGTGAGAAGGGCAAAGCGGTGGGGGAACGCGATGAACGGCGAACGTTCCTTCAGCCCTGGCCGGCCCAGATACATCAAGGTCTCGGCTATGGGATCGTATTCGAAAAGCTCGGCAGAATCTTCTGCCCGTTTAACAAGACCTTCCGGGACATCGTCCGGCACGGATCGGCCATCCTTTAGGTAGGGAATAATTAGAGGCCAGTCAGTTTCATGGAAGCTGTCACCTATCTCGTCAATCAATGCTAGGTCTGCTCGGCGCGATAATGCGTCCGGCACAACATTTTCGCAACCCTTTTTGTATTTAACCTTTATGTCCATTTCGGAGAACTCGTCTATCCATCGGACAAGACGAGGCGTCGGTAGTTTTTGGGTTGCTAGGTATTGGAGAGAGGCATGATCAGTGTACACCACAGTCGTGGCGACGGCCCCCTCGAGATAAATCTTCCACTTCCTCCAAGCATGGAGGATGGCCAACAGTTCACGTTCCTGCGCTGGATAGCCGCGCTGTGCAGAATTCAGCTTACAAGACTCGAAAGCAACTGGATGGGGCTTCTCGTCTTCGGCAGTTTGCAGTAGGACCGCGCCAACAGCATAGTCGGACGCGTCCGTCTCGATAGTGAAAGGTTTGTTCAGGTCCGGCATGATCAACACCGGCGCAGAAGTCAAAGCCTGTTTTAGCAATTTAAATGCGACCTCGTGGACAGGTAACCACGAAATCGCTTGCCGTTTGGTAACATTACCGGCGGTCAAGTCGTGGAGAGGCGAGGCTAACTTGGCGAAATTCTTTACGTAGCGCCTGTAGTAGCCGCTCAATCCCAGAAAAGAGCGCACATCATGGACCGTCGCTGGGCGCGGCCACTCATTGATAGCATCAAGTTTGTCCTGCATCGGACGGATGGAGTTATGAGAGACAATGTGTCCCACGAATTGAATTTCAGTCTGGCCAAAGGAACACTTGGCGCCGCTGCACTTGAGCTCCTCCTGGCGGAGGACCTCGAAGACTTTCCGCACATGCTGCAGATGCTCCTCTTCATTTTTAGAGTAGATTAAGATGTCGTCCAAGTAGACTTGGACGAACACATCGATGAACTCACGAAGTATGTGCGTCATCATACGCTGAAAAGTGCTGGGTGCATTCACCAGCCCGAATGGCATAACGAGCCATTCGTAGTGCCCGTATTTCGTGCCAAAGGCCGTACGCGGCACATCCTTTTCGGCGATTTTCATTTGGTGAAACCCTTGTTGCAGGTCCACCTTCGAGAAGTAACGCGCGCCTCGGAGCGAATCAAAACACTCCTGAATCAAAGGGATGGGATGGCGGTCCTTCTTGGTGACCGCGTTCAGTGCCCGATAGTCTACACATAAACGGAGTTTACCCGAATTGGGATTTTTAGCAAAGAGTATGGGGGACGACCAGGCTGAAGTAGACGGCCAAATAAATCCGGCTTTTTGTAACTTAGCTAGTCTATCCTTCAATTCCCCCAGCAGCATTGGCGACATCTGCCTGACCGGTTGGTATACCGGTTTAGCGTCGCCCGTGTCAATCAGGTGTTCAATCACCCTTTCACGATCTGTAGCCTGCTCGAGCTCGTCAAATAAAACGGAGAACTCGTTAGTCAGCGTGATGAGTTTGTTTTTTAGAGGCCCATCGGCTGGGAAAGTCGATGGCAGTTGTGAGGTGGGCTCCTCTCGAGGACCCAAAACTGTACCGTCTGAAATCAAATTAAGGTAGCAGTCTGTTGCGAAGGCCGCTGCCCGTCGCCGTACTTGCTCCTTCGACAGAGGCTGCCCATATTCCTCTGTTATAGATAACAGAGTATGTGCGGATACCGGTGTCAGGGAAGAGGCTGTAGGGAAAAAAGAAATATGATTAGTATTTTCATCGCGGAGGACCCACTCATTGGTCCCCCAGTTGGTGGAGACTACGTGCTCCGCAATCCAATCGCGGCCCAAGATGAGGTTGAAAGAGGACAATGGTGCGACTCGACATGTGATTATCATGCCAATGCCGGCAAAACATACAGGTACGTCGGCAGTTTTGTTGTTTTTTATGACATCGCCGAACGCCCCGGACACTTGAAATGTGTCCCTAGAGGTGGACAAAACCAATCCTCTATCATTAGCGAGTTTGGAAGACACATAAGACGAACCAGCGCCTGTGTCCAGGAGGAGCCTGGCCAGGCGCCCCGCCACTGTGTGATGGAAATCTACACACAAACGTTTGTCTTCGTCTAAGACGGATGACAGTTGGTTGTTACTCGACGAACCCAAACTGTCTCTCAAAACCTCAAGGTCGCTCAATGGACTCAAAGGCAGTGCTGTCCCCATGCCTGGGTGATCAGCGGTCTCACTAGCTTCTGGCTCACAGGCCTTAGGCTCAACAATGCTCGGCTCAACAGCTCGAGACTTAGCGCGCTCAAGGTCAACATAGGTATTCACTGGGTGGATTTCCGGACTAATACTACTAGAAGGGGAATCAGGAGGGGATACACAAGATGACAACAACGTCGGTGGAAGAGACTGCTGTCCACCGACTACTCTTTTAAAGGTTTTTTACCCTTGGCCTCATAGGCCTTTTGCTTCTCGGTCTTGGGTTCGGGACATTTGGACGAGACATGGCCCTCGGCCCCGCAATTGTAACAGGTGACCCCGGACTTCTTTCTGGGTTTGGAGTTGGTGCCCTCGGAGGCTCGTTTGTTGGAACCGGAGCCGGAGGCGGAGGCGTTGGAGGCGGTTGCTTGAAGGGCCTGACCCTTTCGATACAATCGGTCTTCATCCAAAGCCGCCACCACGATTTGGGCGAACATCATCGGGGTGCCGCGTCGCTCTTCAGTGTTCATCAGTGCGACCATCTTGCGGTTGAGAGCCTTGTTCAGTCGGCTCACGAACCCCGTTGCTTCATGGTAGGGGAAGTTGTAGTTCTTCGCCCGTGACTGCCATTCGCGGAACCGATCGTAGAATGATTGACAGGATTCATTGGGGAGCTGGGCAAGGGCGTCGTATTCTTCGGCGATAACTTGCTGTGAGACGGAGATCGGGTTGAGTCCGATCAGCCAGGTGGTGAAACTGGCCCAGTCCTCCGGAGCGGTCTCCAAGGCGATGGAGTCCTCATAGTCGGCGTAAGCTTTGCCTTGGAGGAGTCAGATGCCTGCCAAGTGCCAGACGTCCGGATGGGCCTGGCGGCTCTTCAAATTGATTGTCAATGTGTTCAACCAACGGCGAACATCAACGCCGAGAGAGCCCTCGTAGTAGGGGCAGTTCTTGTAGTTCCAGCCCCGGAAAACATTACCAAGGTTGGTATCGAGGTGGTCCGACATGGCCGCCGAGCAGTAGAGCTTGACGTACGCCGGAGTTTGATCCACATCCATCGGATCAGCTTCTACTTTCAGCTTGCGGATCTGCTCGGTAGCAGCCGCCGTCGCCGCATCTTGGGCCTTCTCACCGGGGAAAACTCCTGGAGGTGGGGCACCCGTTTGTCGGGCTCCTGAACCGGTGGGCAAGGCTGGCACCTCCTCGTCGTCATCGGACTCATCGTCCGGAGCCGTTTTCCAGAAGTTCGGGTGCGCCGCCACAAACAATCGTTGGTCGGCCGTCATCCCTTCACATTCGGCAGGGGTGTAAGTCTTCCCATCGGCAGGGGGGGCCGGGGCTCGATCCAAGTTGACCTTGCGGTCGGTCGAGGAGTGTCTAACAGGCATCTGTCTAGCCAACAACACGCAAAAACAAAGAGACACCACTGTTAGTGTCCCGAAAAAAACAGTCTATAGGCGGTCTATCGCCACGAACAATCTGGAGCACACTGATATGTCAAGTGGCCCCATCAAGAAAGTACAGCTTGGGCACACAGGTCCCGCACCCAGAGGTGTGTCCGAAGACCGTCGGATGGATTTTCACCAAAAAATCCCCAAAAAACCAAAAAATAGGACTTACGGTTTGACGAGTTGGCGAATTCGAGAAGAAAGATCGGGAAGTCGCAAAAAGCGGTCGAGTAAAGTCGAAGTGGTTTGTTCGGAGGGAATGTAGGGTAAAAAAGAAAGCAAGCTCGCTACCACTATAGCGGGGTGGGCTATAGGCTACGCGGGACAGGTGAAAGCTGTGTGAAATGGCACGTGTAAGGAGTGTGAAAGCTCAAATGGGTTCGTATGTAATTCGTACTAGGTAGATGAGTGAGGAGGAAAACAACGGGCCAGCAGGGTCTCTTTATACCCTGCGGCTATCATGAGATATCGTAGACAAGAGGGGCGCTCCCTCAGGGAGAGCCCTGAGAGGCTTGTGGCGTAACAAGAAGAAAAGGGAGTAACCGGCGTGGTATCTTAGGGACAAGCCGGGATACAATGAATGAAACGGGCCTAAAGCCCACACATGGAAGCACGTAAGGAGGAAAGAAATGTAGGAAGGGGCGCCAACGTCGTCTTGAGGCGGAGGCGCCGGTCGTAAGAATACCCGGGGCTGTTGCCAAGGCGAGGGTGAGGTCGGAGCCCGCCGGAAGGGCGGAGAATCCTGAAACGAGGAGAAGGCCCAAGCCCGTTGGGAGGGCGAGGGTCGGGTGAATCTTGGAGCCGGTGGCCGGGTGTCACGGGCACGGCTACATAGCCAACCCGCGGCCAGTCCACGCCTTGCCGAGTCCCTCCAGCCTCCTATCGACGACCCACGACTACTCGAATCGACTCGCCGGTGGATCCTCGAGCTAGGTAAGTATGATTCCTTCTAGTTTCTTCTAGTCCTCCAATAACGACTTTATGGGGGATGCACCAGTAATGAAGTCGCTTTGTATGCATTGCTAACTTCTTTCTTTTATCCCTCCCTTTTCCTACAACCAAAGGAGCCCCACCGACTCGTTTCTGGATACAAATGAACGCCCTCCTCGATGAAAGGAAGTCAAAGCGCCTACTCCTACTTTCGCAAGGGGGTCATCGTGGTGCCCTTGCGAAAGAAGGACATAGCCTATCACCCGTGGTTTCGCCTTCTTTGCCTATAAAAAGACTCGCCTCTTCCTGCTCGTCTTTTCTTTCCCAGCTCAACTACACTGGGCGTCTTCGCATGCTCTTCATCACTTGCTCAGGTGTCCATTCTAATCAAACCGCCCAGTCTCTTCCGCTTTCTGATCCCCCGAGTTGTTTCCGTTTTGCCTCGAGAGCTGTTGTAATAACAATGACTGAGGTCCTTGCTTCCTTATGATGTATTCGATATATCCGACCGACAATTCAAGCCTTTAGTCATAACTGTTTGAAGTATTTGTGTTTGAGTGATAGTAATTTTTTTTTTTTTTTTTAAACATTTTCTCTAAGAGAAGAGTCAGAATGAAAAATGAAACCCCCTCCCCCAATTTAGATGGTTGTCCTCAACCAATTATAACCTAAAGAAGCTTCTGTTTCCCGGAGATGAACCTCCCCCAACTTAAAAAAACTGAAACCTGTTTTTGAATTTTATCCTTATCTGGTGTTGAAAAAGAAAAAGTGAGAGAGAGAAAAGATAAAAAAAAATAAGTGACAAAAATTATTCTGAACCATTGAATTCATTGTCTGATTTGTCTGAGTCCTGATTTGAGTCTCCAGTTGAGTTAAGTTCCTCGTCTGACTGAATTTTTGACAGGCTTCTCCCCCTGGGATAAAATCTCTTGATGTGCGAAGCTGCGTAAGCTCTCTTGAGTTCGGTACCGTCTAGCTCCTCTAGAATATAGGATCCTTTATCCATTTGCTTTGTGATTTTGAAAGGTCCATTCCATCAATGCGAAAACAACTTCCCCCATTGATGTTCAAGACTTTTATTGTAGATAAGCACCATCTTGCCGGGTTTTAAAGGCTTCCGGAGTTGTGCCGCCATTTTTCTGTCCCAGAATCTGACAGAGGCTTCACGTGTCTCTTTGAGTTTCTGATGCGCAACTCCCAAGATCTCCTCTCTCCGTTCGAGTTGACAAGTCCGTGCTTCAAGTAATTCCGCTGTGGTCTTAACTTCTGACCAATCAATCCCTAGATAAGTGTCCATTTCCAAGTCTACGGGTAAAACTGATTTCTGTCCAAACACTAATTTATAAGGTGATCAATAGCCCGTTGTTCGCTTTGTAGAGATCCTGTCCGAAAAAAGTACTAAAGGTAGATATTCCCGCCAGTTCCCACCAGATTCTCCACACATCTTGACCAAAGCATCTTTAATAGGTCTGTGTCCTCGTTCAATCATACCATTCGCTTCTGGGTAGTAAGGAGTTGTTGGTTTAAACTTCGCTCCAATCTTCTCCACTGCTTTAATAAATTCATTCTTAAACTCTGGTCCATTGTTGACCGTGACTGTCTTGATTGCACCATATCAATATACCCATTCCTCCAAAAGAAACTTCCCAATTTTTGCCGCCGTTAATTTTTCCAAAGGAGCCGCTTCTACCCATCCGGATAAATTGTCTTGAGCCACTAATAAGTATTTGTAACGTCCTGCTTTAATGTGACATACTTCCAAAGCTACATGTCCAAATAAAGTACTTTCTCCTGTTGGATTTCTGATTTCTCGTGGCATTAAAGAGTCCCGTTTCTGACAAGCTTCACAACTTTGAACCCATAGTTTTACCTTCCTCTTGAGACTCGGCCACCAAAATCTACAGACAAGTCGTTGATAAGTTTCTTCAATTCCACGATGCCCAAGTTCCTCATGCACCCGCTCCAATAGTTTGGCTTGATAATCCAGATTAGATATGACTAATTGGCCCATAGGTGAGTGTCGTCTCATTAGCTTCCCGTCGCGGATAAAAAAGTTTACTGATTTCCGCTTCAAATGTTTAAAATTTTCAAGATCCATTCCTTCCGGCTTTTTCAGAGTTGACAAATAATATTTAAGTTGCATCCAGAAACCGGGTGATTCCCATTCTTGCGGTTCCATTGATAAACTGCAAAGCTTGAACACTACCAAGATGGATGAATTTGCGATGTCGTATATTGATCAATATAGCGTATATTGATGAATTTATATTGATCAATTTTTTTTTATTATTCTTCTTGATACCTTTGTCTGTTTTCCATGTCTCCTTAATACCATTCTATAATCTCTCTCCTTCCCCTTGTGTTAGCTTCAAGCCACAGGAATCTTTTTTTTTGCCTGATAACATTCATAAATTTCTACATACACCATTCAATTCTTCCTGGAAAAAAGACGTTGCAAGTTTTAGGATTAATCCAGGGTGGCTGATCAGGGGTCTCAATTTTTTTTTTTCTTTTTTTTTTACTTCAACAATTGATCTGTTATCAGAAGTCTGCAAATTGACTTTTTTTTTCAAAAAAGGAAAAACATTGACCCCTGACCTCTCTCATGATACCATCCTGCAAACATTTTTAATTTGGTTGGTTGAACTTGCTCAAGATATTGCATATCATACTTGAAGTGCTACATGCATAGGAGGCCTTTTTGAAGTTAGTTTACCATGTTTTAGCATATTTTTGTCAGGTTCTTTTTTTTATCTACTTTTGTTATCAACCACAGATTAATGAGGAATATTTCCACATAAAATTTTGTTGGACAATTTTTCTGAATACAAAACCCAGAAATAATGTTTTTGGGGTCACATCCATTATGCAGCAGCTGCAATCTGATCAGTTGCCAAATCTCACTACTTTGTTAGTTTCTTGGTATTTCCGCAACTATATCTCAACACAGCCTGGAAATTTTTCCATGAAATTGGTACCAAAATTTTTGAAAGCCCCCATAGATTCATTGTGTACCTTGAATGATCACAAAATCCCCAAATGTAGCTGCTACAATCTGATCAGTGGCCAAATATCACTAATTTGGTAGTTTCTTGGTGTTTCTGCCACTATATCTCAACAGAGCCCAGAATTTCTTCCATGATATTGGTTTCAAAATGATCAATAGTCCCCAAGGATTCAATGTGTACCTTAAATGACCACGAGACTCCCTAATGTAGCCCCTACGACCTGATCAGTTGCCAAATATCACTAATTTGGTAGTTTCTTGGTGTTTCTGCCACTATATCTCAACACAGCCTGGGGGTTCTTCCATGATAATGGTATCAAAATGTTCAGTAGCCCCCAAGGATCCATTGTGTACCTTAAATGACCACAAAACCCCCAAATGTGGCAGCTACAATCTCATCAGTTGCCAAATCTCACTAATTTGGTAGGTTCTTAGTGTTTCTGCCACTATATCTCAACACAACCTGGGAGTTCTTCCATGATATTGGTTTCAAAATGATCAATAGTTCCGAAGGATTCATTGCACTGCAAGAAAAACTCTAGAAACTGCTTGCAGTTGAGATGCAGCAAGCTTCAACCAAGCTTTAGCGCAAGCTGGAGTCAAGCACCCAAATTCTGTGCTGGTGCACCTTGAGTGTGTACCTTGTTCAGAATCTCAATGTTGAACATGCTGTAGTGCTCATGCAGTAGGCTGAGGCAAATGAGCATCCCCCTGAGCACCCTTTCATTTTCTTTTATTAAACACTCCATGAACCATTGAAACCAGCCAGAATAACATAAAAAGAGTATGTACACATGAAAGGGATATGTACAGATGAAAGAAATATGTATGCATGAAAGGGGAATGTGAGGAGGTGTATCAACACATAAAAGGGATATGTACACATGATGAAAGGGGTATTTATGCATGAA